>NC_140567.1:450000-475000 GCF_057381845.1 Rhamphochromis longiceps
CATTTGCACTGGCCTCATCACCATGACAATGAATTAGGATCAGCCAATCAGCACGCTGACTGCTGCAATCATCTCACATGCTGTAACCTTGCTCTTCTACACAGCTGGCTGAACCACCAATCACAGCACAGGAAGGCAGGCCGAGTGTGACGCTGTCAGCTGGTGACAGTAAACAGCTACAACATCACAGACGACGGCCTGCAAAGCTGTCAGCAGGTATTAGCACACGCTGGCACGTCTTTCTGTGACGGCGAGTACAGACGCAGTCAGCTGCTCAGCCTTCAGTACAGGAGGTCAGGATCTATGAGCTGCAAGACATCAGCAGTTCTCAGCAAACACACCAGCCTTAGACTGTGAGGGCACACGCTGTAGTGTGGGCGATTCAACAAACTGGCTAATGCTGGGAACATGTAAACACTAATAACATCCATGTTAGCGTGTGCAGGGCATGATGATGGTGGAACAGCATTAGCATCCAGTAAACACAGAGTAGCAAAGCTGGCTGTTCTCCTGGCTCCTGCAGGAAAACCACTCTCAGGCTGCAGCGTTATTAGCATGCTCAGAGATGCTAACAGTTAGCACCTGAGCGTCAGCAGAAGCACAATCAAAGACAACTTCCATTAGCTCACAAAGCCAATATTTGTGCCTGTACTGCTGGGAAACTACAGCACATGTGGCTTTTTCCATGCTGAAGGAAACATTTTAAGATCCGAGGCAACAAAATCTGTGTGAATGTATCAACAACATCGTGGTAAGACTGGAAAACAGGGTCATTACTGACGGGCAGTTGTGCTAATTAGTGCCATCTGGTTCTCTATAGTCAGTTACAAACCACGTTTCATGGTTTCTGAAGCTGATAAGACGAAATGATGAATTGTAACTGTAAGATAGTTTTTATAAACTCGTATTGATGCTTTTGTTTTAAAATCCTCGAAAACTGACAAAAAATACAAGATTTCAATGTCAGATATGTGTGCACGTCTCAAACTGAGTCACTGACTCTTCTCAGTTATTATCAAAGGCCTACAAGCAGAAAACAGTCCTACAGTTTAATAATGAATCCTACAGTCTACAGTCCTGCTCTGGGCTCAAGTTCAGTCTCTTACTTTGGGAAACAGTTTTGTTCCTGTGGTGTCGTCATGTCAGTGAGAGCGAATGCCACGATAGTCACCGAGTCCTGGATGTGAGGACGGGCAGAGGAGGGCAGCCAAAGCGGTTTGTTTCAGACAGGTGATGAACTGTAGATAAAAGGTGGACGGACTTTTGAGGTGGAGCGCCTTACACCTGCATCCTCTCTGACGGGTGATGGGGTGACTCCTCGTGTGGAAAGGCAGCTCTGCGCACCTCTGACTTTATTAAACACTTACGGTTTCACAGGGATCCAGTTTTAAATCAGGCTGTACTGTGATAATATTCACATGCCCTCCTCCTACTACTATTATTATTTGTCTGGTGTAAAGCAGCAACACTGAGGCAGCAGCACTTCCCTCACAAACTCTCTGTTTGCACTAAGAACGAGATAAACACGGATCATCAGAACTGTGTGATGCAAACGCTGTCTGAGGTGGAGGAAGTCGTGCATGTAAACCATGTAACAAATGATGTCATTATGATTATCATACCAAACCTTTCATAGCGCACTAACACGGAGGTGACATCACAGCTGAAGGAGTAGAAGCAGCCGTGGAGACATTGGATGGCCTCATTTATGGGCGTGTTACTGTCACACACTGTGTGTGTGGGCGTGTGTTACTGTCACAGCTCCACATGTTAGCAGCACAGACACATGAGCACCGAGCGTGTTTATGACCAAACACATTTCAGAGGCGGGGCCTGTTTGAAAGCCACGCCATCAGGCTCAGCGCCACGAAGCTGCTGATGGCACAGCGAGGCAGCCGTGAATGCAGTTAGGGAGCACTTAGGAAAAAGTGCTTGTGTGAATGTGCTTTGAGTGCTCAGATGAGTAGAAAAGCGCGATGCAAGAACCAGTTCATTTACCAGTCCAGTGTCTGTATACAGCCAACACGGAGCTGTCAGGCAAACAAAACTATAATAGTTTACTATGAACACTATTTAGAAACCCAGCAGGCTGCTTTGTAACTGTAATGCTGTTTATAACATTGATGATCAAACCACTCCTTCATCTTTCAGTGAGAAACAGTGAAGTCAGCAGGGCTGCAGTGAGGGACGCACACAGACGCAGCTGTGTGCCCACAGTTTGCAGCAGATGACAACAAATGAATGCAGCGACGCTCCAAAGCCTCTCTGAAATGTGAACACTGACCCAAAATCCCAGTTTGAATCCAGATATCATCTGGACTCACAGGCCTGCAGGGTTACAGTGCCACTGCTGGGCCTCCGTCAGTGGTAAATGTGGGATGACAGGCGTGCAATTACCAACAGGCTGGAATGTTCTGGAGTGGGCTCTGTCTACATAGCAGATGTTTGGCTGAACAACACATCACAGCAATAACCAGGCTGTGTCTACACTATGCACAGGTGTGTGTGTGTGCTGGGCTAACCTGGGATTCATCATCAGCCGTCTGAAGAAGTAGGTCCAGGTGATGTAGTCCATGGCGTCCTGCTTGGATGAGATGGTTCCTGCAGCAATCTCAGCATTCAGATGATCAGAGAGCACGCCGAGGAGGCTGAGGATACGACACGACACATCAGCTGGTTGACTTATCACTGTAGGCCTTTCTAAACAGCAGCATGCTGGCAGAGGGTAACGATGGTGCTGTAAAACCAGCACCTAAAAGCATGTAAATACAATTTTGCATCACTTGCAGTGGTTTCCAGGACAGCGGTGACCACATGTTGCAGCAGAGATTTGCACACAAACTACTGCAGCCCGACACTGAACAGGAAACAAACCCTGGGCTCTGATCCATGGATGCCCCACCAGTGTCATCACGGTGGCTCTACAGTGACAGTGCAGTCCAAAGACTGCAGTCACACTACAAAGAACATGAATCATATCTGATACCAAGCCTGTTGCTGATGTTAGAGATAAACTGTCTGCTTTGTTTACATACTACCTGTGCTAACACGTGAATGCTATTGCTAACAGGGAGGAGACTATAATGACAGTGTATAAGGTCACCAGTTTATCTTTATTAACGACACTGCTGATGTTGCATTCATGCGTGATTACAGTGAACATGAGCTGATAGTAACGACTTCATTCAACATGTCTGTGTAAAACAAACCTCTGCATTTGGACAGTGAAAGCATCTTTTTTTCTGTTTCCTCTGAAAGATTCCCAGAGTCTTTCTAGCTTCCTGTCAGATTTCCCACTCTGACCAGAACGCACACATGTCACAAAGTATGACCGCTGTCCAAAAACTGCATTTAAAAAACGTGCTCCCTCTGTTCACTGCAACAACTGTAGTGGCTCCAGTCTGCAGCACGTCCACTTTGATATAAAACATTTCAGGGACACTGAAAAAATGAGCTGTTTTCTTGAAATATTACTCACATTAATTACACTGAACCCAACACACCATCATATAAATACTCAACAAAAACCAGCGAGACAAAATGTGCGATCTCTTTTATCGTGTAGGTGCTATTAGCGTCCTCGGAGAGTGATTTAACGCCCTGGCACCTCGCCGCTGCTGTTATCTCTAATGTTTACGTTTATGATAAACATCAATCTAAGACTTGAAGAGAGCTGCGAGGCCCTCAGAGCACCTGTGGGTCTGACAAAGGAGAAGAAATCACTGTAAAACACACAAACACACACACACAGTGTAAAACACACACACAGTATAAAACACACACACACACACGCACACACACAAACTCAGTGTAAAACACACACACAGTATAAAACACTGAGGAACTACGACTGCAGGTGTGTTGTGTGAACAGAAAGCATCATGTAAAGACTGAAAGTATCTCGTCCCACTTAGACGCTGTCAGTGCTGCAGGACAGACTGATCCGAAGGGGAAACAGCAGCATCCTGTTTGTACTGACAGCATGCTTTCACATAAGGCCTGATATGTATCACAGTACTTTAACCTTGGTGTGAACAGTTACGGGTCATAAAGATTTAAATACATTAGACATCCACAGATGGGCCCAGTCTTTGACACTAACAGATGACTATGGCAGGAATCCTGATGATGAAGATTGTGCTGTTACCTGGACTCTACAGGAAACGGCTCGTACAGAAACTTCTTGTAGAAATCCTTCTTTATGTCGTGGACAAGGATCACTGCTTTGCCCTGGTCATCAAACTGAGGACGGCCTGCTCGCCCCATCATCTGCAGCACGTCTACACACACACACACACACACACACACACACTGTTACACACAACCTTTAGAGCAGAACGTTTACGATCTGTTAATGCAGTTTGTTCTGAGCGTCAGTGACAGCTATATGAGAGAGCTTCTTAATGCGGAGTTTAACGTCACACAGACTGGAGGAAGCACACTTCCTGTTCCACAGAGACCACACCCAGGCTGTCACTGAGCTGTACCTGTGATGGGGTAGTCCACATAGCGCCTGGATTTGCCATCGTAGTACTCGGTTCCCTTGACGACAACCAGGTGAGCGGGGAAGTTCACTCCCCAGGCCAGAGTGCTGGTAGCAATCAGAACCTGGTGACATTTTAGAAATGAGTTACAACCAAACAGGACGTGAGATATAGACACAGCAGCTGAGGAGTGACAGAGTCTAACTGTGCACAGGATTAATGTAGCAACATTCATCCTCTGTAGCACTAACAGACCTGTGTGTGGAGCAGACAGAACAACAGGAAGTGAGGACAGGCAGACGGAGAGAGACAGCTGGGGTTTTGCCCAATTACAGAAATTCCAGGCAAAGGAAAAGCTTTGGAATGTGCTTGAAAGAGCCTGGAAAACTATTCCTGAAGACCACTAAAGGAAATGACAGGAAGGCTTTCCTAAGATAGTTCAGGCTGTGATGAAGAATAAGGAGGTCTTACCGAACACAGACTGTAACGCTGTGAAACATGTCACTATCTCTACTTTCAAGATTAGGCTTCAAACTTTCCTTTTTGCTAAAGCATATAGTTAGGGCTGGACCAGGTGACCCTGAATCCTCCCTTAGTTATGCTGCAATAGACGTAGGCTGCCGGGGATTCCCATGATGCACTGGGTGTTTCTTCTTCACTCACTATGTATTAACAGACCTCTCTGCATTGAATCATATCTGTTATTAATCTCTGTCTCTCTTCCACAGCATGTCTTTATCCTGTCTTCCTTCTCTCACCCCAACCAATCACAGCAGATGGCCCCGCCCCTCCCTGAGCCTGGTGCTGCTGGAGGTTTCTTCCTGTTAAAAGGGAGTTTTTCCTTCCCACTGTCACCAAAGAGCTGCTCATAGGGGGTCATATGATTGTTGGGTTTTTCTCTGTATCTATGAAGCGCCTTGAGGCGACTGTTGTTGTGATTTGGCGCTATATGAATAAAATTGAATTGAATTTTGCCACACATGCTGCATTTCTATGTACACTACATTGGTGCAGTAGGTTCGAGTTTGTCTGCCTTCACATGCACAGTGGGGTCAGCAGATGCAGATGCTGACCCCTCTGTGGCAGGGTGTGGTTTGTGGCTCAGCTGCAGGGGAAGGGTGGAGCAGTGGGTTCAGGGGGCGGTGCCAGGGGAGCCACAGCTGTCATCCATCACACCAACCGTGTCGTCCTCATTTCAGTAGCTGCCTTAGGAGAGAGCTGTGTGGTGTATGAGCAGGAGAGTGCAGCTGGAAACATGTGCGTACATGAGAACGCCAAAGAGCCATGTGAACAACACTGTAAAGCACTTTTTGCTTTTGTTTGTCCGTCCTTATCAGCCACTTCTTCCTCACTAAACTGCAGTTCTATTAGCTGCATGAACGCACAGGAAGGGCAGGGGAGGGGCCGGCTGCATTAAGAGATTCGATTGGTCATTCCAGTGTCAGTTATGCAAATGAATGAACAGGCTGCTGTCAGTGCTGCTAGGACCGTAGCCTGTATATTTATGGAGACACTAACCCATCAGC
Organism: Rhamphochromis longiceps; assembly: GCF_057381845.1. NCBI lineage: Eukaryota > Metazoa > Chordata > Actinopteri > Cichliformes > Cichlidae > Rhamphochromis > Rhamphochromis longiceps. The sequence goes on from NC_140567.1 coordinate 456,011, forward strand.
CTACATGTGCATCAGCTGTGCCAGATTAGCAGCCCAGCAGCGGGGTGAGGGAATACCTGAATCTTACAGTTGACAAACAGCTCCTCTACAGTCTTTCTGTCTCTCTCATGGAGGCCTGCATGATGCATGCCGATCCCAAAGGCCAGTGTCAGCTTCAGGTTGGAATCTCGAACTGTGCCAATGATGTCCTCTATCTGCAAACAAACCAGAGCACAGACAGTGATTAGTACGAAAAACAAATCTCACCGAGGAGTAACGAGCTCTCTAGTCCCAGGGCTTCGTTACGATAAACTTTGCTTCTAATGTGGTCTGTCGTGTTCATTTATTCAAAATTGTGCTGTTACACTGGGCGCGTCGTGTGGACTTTTGCCATCCTCATGTACATATATAACATATTTAAACTGGACATCAACCCAATCCTGACTCACAAATCTCATATTGACTGATATGGAAAAAACTAGGTTGGTGATTTGATCGTAGACTCCTCTAGTCTGCATGCCAAATATCTTTTGACAAAATACTAACCGCATGGTGCTCTCCGATGCATCCATCAGAGTGTGAATGTGTGTATATATACACATATATATATCTACATATCTACATATATATATATACATATACACATATATATATATATACACACACATATACACACACACACACACACACACACACACACATATGTACAGTGGGGCAAAAAAGTATTTAGTCAGCCACCGATTGTGCAAGTTCCCCCACCTAAAATGATGACAGAGGTCAGTAATTTGCACCAGAGGTACACTTCAACTGTGAGAGACAGAATGTGAAAAAAAAATCCATGAATCCACATGGTAGGATTTGTAAAGAATTTATTCGTAAATCAGGGTGGAAAATAAGTATTTGGTCAATAACAAAAATACAACTCAATACTTTGTAACATAACCTTTGTTGGCAATAACAGAGGTCAAACGTTTACTATAGGTCTTTACCAGGTTTGCACACACAGTAGCTGGTATTTTGGCCCATTCCTCCATGCAGATCTTCTCGAGAGCAGTGATGTTTTGGGGCTGTCGCCGAGCAACACGGACTTTCAACTCCCGCCACAGATTTTCTATGGGGTTGAGGTCTGGAGACTGGCTAGGCCACTCCAGGACTTTCAAATGCTTCTTACGGAGCCACTCCTTTGTTGCCCGGGCGGTGTGTTTTGGATCATTGTCATGTTGGAAGACCCAGCCTCGTTTCATCTTCAAAGTTCTCACTGATGGAAGGAGGTTTTGGCTCAAAATCTCACGATACATGGCCCCATTCATTCTGTCCTTAACACGGATCAGTCGTCCTGTCCCCTTGGCAGAAAAACAGCCCCATAGCATGATGTTTCCACCCCCATGCTTCACAGTAGGTATGGTGTTCTTGGGATGCAACTCAGTATTCTTCTTCCTCCAAACACGACGAGTTGAGTTTATACCAAAAAGTTCTACTTTGGTTTCATCTGACCACATGACATTCTCCCAATCCTCTGCTGTATCATCCATGTGCTCTCTGGCAAACTTCAGACGGGCCTGGACATGCACTGGCTTCAGCAGCGGAACACGTCTGGCACTGCGGGATTTGATTCCCTGCCGTTGTAGTGTGTTACTGATGGTGACCTTTGTTACTTTGGTCCCAGCTCTCTGCAGGTCATTCACCAGGTCCCCCCGTGTGGTTCTGGGATCTTTGCTCACCGTTCTCATGATCATTTTGACCCCACGGGATGAGATCTTGCGTGGAGCCCCAGATCGAGGGAGATTATCAGTGGTCTTGTATGTCTTCCATTTTCTGATGATTGCTCCCACAGTTGATTTTTTCACACCAAGCTGCTTGCCTATTGTAGATTCACTCTTCCCAGTCTGGTGCAGGTCTACAATACTTTTCCTGGTGTCCTTCGAAAGCTCTTTGGTCTTGGCCATGGCGGAGTTTGGAGTCTGACTGTTTGAGGCTGTGGACAGGTGTCTTTATACAGATGATGAGTTCAAACAGGTGCCATTCATACAGGTAACGAGTGGGGGACAGAAAAGCTTCTTACAGAAGACGTTACAGGTCTGTGAGAGCCAGAGATTTTCCATGTTTGAGGTGACCAAATACTTATTTTCCACCCTGATTTACGGATAAATTCTTTACAAATCCTACCATGTGGATTCATGGATTTTTTTTCACATTCTGTCTCTCACAGTTGAAGTGTACCTCTGGTGCAAATTACTGACCTCTGTCATCATTTTAGGTGGGGGAACTTGCACAATCGGTGGCTGACTAAATACTTTTTTGCCCCACTGTATATATACATATATATATACATATATATATACATATATATATATGTATATATATATATACATATATATATATATATGTATACATATATATATATATATATATACATATACATATGTCCAACTACCGACCAATAACCTGCCTCAGTACTACATGGAAGCTCCTGTCAGGCATCATATCGGCTAAGATGAACAGGCACATGGGTCAATACATGAGCGGGACACAGAAAGGAATTGGCAAGAATACCAGAGGCGCAAAACACCAGCTACTGGTAGACAGAACAGTCAGCCGAGACTGCAAGACCAGACTGACCAACCTGTGCACTGCCTGGATTGATTACAAGAAGGCCTATGACTCAATGCCCCACAGCTGGATACTGGAATGCCTAGAATTGTACAAGATCAATGGGACCCTAAGAGCCTTCATCAGGAACTCAATGGGGATGTGGCGGACAACACTAGAGGCCAACTCCAAGCCCATAGCACAAGTCACCATCAAGTGCGGGATCTACCAAGGAGATGCTCTGTCCCCACTGCTGTTCTGCATAGGCCTGAACCCCCTCAGTGAGATCATTAACAAGACTGGCTACGGATACCGACTACAGAACGGAGCAGTTGTCAGCCACCTCCTGTACATGGATGACATCAAGCTGTATGCCAAGAGTGAACGAGACATCGATTCACTGATCCACACTACCAGGCTATACAGCAATGACATTGGAATGTCGTTCGGACTGGAGAAGTGTAGTCGGATGGTAACAAAGAGAGGGAAGGTAGTCAGAACTGAGGGGATTGAACTACCAGAAGGCAACATTGCAGACATAGAGGACAGTTACAAGTACTTGGGGATCCCGCAGGCGAATGGGAACCATGAAGAGGCCGCTAGAAAAGCTGCAACCACCAAGTACCTGCAGAGGGTCAAGCAAGTCCTGAGGAGTCAGCTGAATGGTAAGAACAAGATCCGGGCCATCAACACCTATGCCCTGCCCGTGATCAGGTACCCTGCTGGGGTAATAGGCTGGCCAAAGGAGGAGATAGAAGCCACTGACATAAAGACAAGAAAGCTCCTTACCATGCATGGAGGGTTTCACCCCAAGTCCAGCACCCTGAGGCTGTACGCTAAGCGGAAGGAAGGGGGCCGGGGACTGGTGAGTGTCAGCACCACAGTCCAGGATGAGACAACGAACATCCAAGAATACATTGGGAAGATGGCCCCAACTGACCGAGTGCTCAGTGAATACCTCAGGCAGCAGAAACCCAAGAAAGAGGAGGGAGACGAGGAACCATCATGGAAGGACAGGCCCCTGCACGGTATGTACCACCGGCAGATAGAGGGGGTGGCTGATATCCAGAAATCCTACCAGTGGCTGGACAAAGCTGGACTGAAAGACAGCACAGAGGCACTAATCATGGCAGCACAAGAACAAGCTCTGAGTACAAGATCCATAGAGGCTGGGGTCTATCACACCAGGCAAGACCCCAGGTGCAGGCTGTGTAAAGATGCCCCAGAGACAATCCAGCACATAACAGCAGGGTGCAAGATGCTAGCAGGCAAGGCATACATGGAACGCCATAACCAAGTGGCCGGCATAGTGTACAGGAACATCTGTGCCGAGTATAACCTGGAAGTCCCGAGGTCAAAATGGGAGATGCCCCCAAGGGTGGTGGAGAATGACCGAGCTAAGATCCTGTGGGACTTCCAGATACAGACGGACAAAATGGTGGTGGCTAACCAACCGGACATAGTGGTGGTAGATAAACAGAAGAAGACGGCCGTAGTGATCGATGTAGCGGTTCCGAATGACAGCAATATCAGGAAGAAGGAACACGAGAAGCTGGAGAAATACCAAGGGCTCAGAGAAGAGCTCGAGAGGATGTGGAGGGTGAAGGTAACGGTGGTCCCCGTGGTAATCGGAGCACTAGGTGCGGTGACTCCCAAGCTAGGCGAGTGGCTCCAGCAGATCCCGGGAACAACATCGGAGATCTCTGTCCAGAAGAGCGCAGTCCTGGGAACAGCTAAGATACTGCGCAGGACCCTCAAGCTCCCAGGCCTCTGGTAGAGGACCCGAGCTTGAAGGATAAACCGCCCGCAGGGGCGTGCTGGGTGTTTATATATATATATATATGTATATATATATATACATATATATATACATATATATATATATACATATATATATACATACATATGTATATATATATATATATATATGTATACATATATATATATATATAGAGAGAGAGAGAGAGAGAGAGAGATATATGAGATAATATGTCATTATTCTGAGAAGTGTCTGTGTAGCAGTAAAATGAAACGATGCACATAAGAACCAATTCCAACCCAGCTTTGGGAGAAAGAAAGATGACGTTGAATAAAAACAGTGATTCAAATTACATTTTAAATTTCAAATACACTAACTGAAGTGAAACAGTGGGTATGAGATAATAACGCTCAGGCTGTAGAAATCAAATGGAAGAGAAACATCAGGCCCTGAGAGCAGCAGCAGAGGGAAGAAAGAGCTGTCAGGCCAGAGATGGGATTTGTCGTGGCGGTGACCCCCGGCGAGCGTTAAGCAGCCATCACTAGAAGCCTGTCAGTCAAACAGCAGGAAGCTGAGCTGTTACACAGGCCGGTGCAGGGAAGCAGCAGGCAGCGGCATATATCAGTGGAACACACACACACTGAGGCAGGAGGGCTATACACACAGAAATCTGCCTATGGTATAAGACACTGCATATTTACTGAGTCTGCAGGGCCCAGGAAAGCAGATCTATGACTTCGACATCTATAATTTAGGTTAGATTAGTAATGTTAATCCAGATAAATAAACAGGTAACAGAAGGGCACAGTGCTCAGCTCATTACATGTTCTCAGTGTCCATGAAGGGAGGCCTAACTTAAATACATTCACTGTGAACATCATTAATAAAGAATCCAAATCTATGAATTAATCATATATTTGGCATCAGAAGGGAGGGTGAACGCCGCCCCCGCAGTGAAACACGGCTGTGGGAGTATCCTGCTGTGGGACCAGTGTCTCTAGAAGTGACAGTGATGTTGTGATGGAAGGACAGAAGGACACATAACATTTAGAAATAAAGCTCAGCAGCAGTCAGCAGTAGAACTGGGTGGTTTTCCACAATCACCCAGCGCCTGGCCTGGGAACGCCTGGGTGTTCCCAGGCCAGCTGCAGGAGGCGGGAGAGGGAGGCCTGGGCTTCTCTGATTGGGCTGCTGCCCCCACGACCCAGCCCCGGATAAACAGAAGTGTGTGTGTGTGTCTGTGTGTGTCTGTGTGTGTGTGTAATATATATACACTACTTATTCTTGTTTTTATTTTGTTGTACTAATGTAAGGTGACCTTGAGGGACTTTAAAACGTTTGAATATTATTATGACATATGAGCACAGCGTGCATGAAAGAGCTGCTGTGTGTCAGCAAACCTCTCTCTCATCCTGGTGCAGCCACTGTTTGGGGTTGTCCTCTGTAGCCAGGTAGGCGATGAGGTCCAGGGCGGTCAGGCGAGTTTGCCTTCGTGATGACACAAAAATGAGCACAGGCTTGGCTGGAGAGTGAGCGCGTATCGCTGTGGAGAGTCCAAAACAGTAGTTAGTTTCAATATTGCACATGGTCAAGGAGTATTACCAAACAATGCTGCATGAAAAGCCAGCAACATCTCACGTGCACATGTGCTAACGTGCAAAAACAGTGTGTACAAAGCTGCACCTTGGAAGGTGGGCTTGTTCATGCTGGCCATGCGGGGGCAGTAGTGCTGTCCTGGAAAACCGTGGATGTGAACTTCAAGTGGGACCGGGCGCACAGACGGACGGAAGTTAAACAAACCCACCTGTTAGACCAAAGACGAGAAGAAGAGAGATTTAATGTGCGCAGCTGGCAACAGGAGGCCCGTCTGTCTGCAATGTGAACACTCTGTCACTGTCATGCAGGCACAGAGCTCCTCTCTGTGTTTACTGTGTGATAAGGCGCTATGGCCAAAGTGAACTTACTGTGTGATAGCATGTTGAAAGTGTGTGTGGCATTTTTTGCAGTGTTATTATATTGAGGGCTGCAGCATGTGTGCAGATGTCTTAAAAGCCTGGATAATGGATTAGCAGCTCAGTCCCAACAGCAGCCAAGCAGCCAGATTTATGGACAACACAAAGACAGCACGTCTCCTCTACAGCTCTGAAGGCAGAGCAAAGGAAAGCTCCAGTGTTTGACTCTGATGGTGCAAAGTGTAACTCACATCTACACACACTACAAAGACTGGCTGATATAAAGGTTTGTTAAACTGCTGCAAGCTCCTTTTAGTCTCTAATGTTCATGACACACCACAAAATCAAAGTACTGGATGGACTACGCACAAACATGGAGGCTGCTGATGAAGCTCATCATTGAGCAGCAGCTGCAGGGCACGAGCAGTGCACAGGTACAGCTTCAACACCAAACTGAGCATGATGAGGACTTTGTCCTTTGTTTGAACTGGGACAGTTTCCACCCCTAGCAGAGTAACTATTACCCTGAGTTACTATTACCCTGAGTTACTATTACCATGAATAACTATTACCCTGGGTGGAGCCAATGCCACATGTGTGTCTTTGTCTGCCTGTGTGACATAAACATTCATTAAAAGACAAAACATGAGTGGGAAAAATAAGAAAACTAAACACTTCATTATGATGTGAAAACAAGAAGAATCTGAATTCTAATCTATGATAGATGATCAAATATTAACTAGTGAACACAGATTTAGTCCTACGACCCTGGACGCAGTTGGCTCAGGACGAGAGCACAACGAGCCTTGTATGCATGTTAAGAGCTGAGAATGTGACATCAGTGTTACAGTAAAATGTTTCCTCTCCATCACTCTGATGCTCAATCTTGTTATTATGTATCATATATGTCACACTGATACAATGATACAGACATGAAAACAGAGAATGGATATTTATGGTTTCTGCCTGAACAACAAAGAGCAAGCAGACGGGCATCCAAAACTATACGTGAACTGACACACGTAGGCACGCTCACACACACACATGCACGCTCACACACATGCGCACAAACACGCGCACACACACACACACACACACGTGCGCGCACATGCGCGCTCGCTAACACACACACGCACACACACACACGTGCGCTAACGCACACACACACACACACACACACACATGCATGCAGACACATGCACACACACACACGTGCGCTAACACGCGCACGCACGCACACACACGTGCGCTCACAAAGACAGACACTGTTTTACGTTACAAAATATTTGACTGACTTTAGCTGGTAAGCCTGTATATAAAGGATGGCAGTGTGTGATGTAGGGGTGGGCGGTATAAACGGTATACGTTAGAAACAATATAAATTTGGCCACCGGTAAAGATTCTGACTGTTTTTTTGCAAATTTGCATTATAATATTTATTTTCGTTTTGCCTGCAGTATATAAAAATTGGTGTATCTCAAAAATAAAACTATGAAGACACTCAAAATAAATTTCCCCCGGTTGGAAACTATTTTGTGCAACTTTTTTGTACTTACAGTTTTGAGGGATAAGCCTCTTAAATTTCTCTAACTAGAAATATATGTTAAAAAAACAAAAACGATCTTCAATTTTTTTGTAGTTTATTGCACTTTTTTGCAATTTATGTAATTACTATGCACTTAATGCAGACATATTATTAAAATTTGGACTATAATGGTTGTATTGATGTATAACAACTTGAAATGCTCCCACAAATGGCTCCACAGCATGTAAGAATATAAAGATAAGCTCTGGTGGACTTGGTGCTATGGTAGGTCTTAAAGGGTTAATGACTAACCTGGTATTGTGGATGGATTATCTCAGTTGTTCTCCTGACTGAAGTTTGGTCCGTGTACAGCATCCTGCCATGCGATTGCATTTGTCTCTAACCATCAGGAACCCTCATGTTAACTTTTATAAGTGTAAAAGTGTTAGTGTTCGTCCTCCAGCTTCACTGTGTTTATGTTAGGCTAACGTAGCTGTTTTGCTAGAGATCACTGCTGTTTAGTTTTCTGTCTTCATTTATGTTGAAGTGACAGCAGAGCTGTATGTTTGAATTTTTTCAGAAATCTCTCAGTCAGAACATGCTATATCATGCTTAGGTGGAAACTAGCGAGCTAACTTCCTGCTAACTTCTAACTCTGTTAAATTTAATAGATTCTGTTTTCATGGATGCCTGGATGTTAAACTTCATAGTTACACCTGGTAAAGCAGCAACGCTGATCATTTTATTAAAGATGAAAGAATTTAGACAGTTTTTAACTCTCAGTGTTCGTTTGACTTTGGGACCTGAGGGGGACGGAGTTTAGGACCCAGATTCCTCCGCGAGGCTCCTGACTACAGCAGCAGTAATGCTCCAACAATCCATCAGGCGGTGCGGCTTCATAGCTTAGCAAAGTCGCACTAAAACATTTTTGACAGATGTTTGAGCGCCGTGTAGCACATAAAATCGGTTCGAGGTCAGTGAGCACAACCAGAATTCATACATAAGGAGCACCGGATTATAAGGCGCACTGTCGATATTTGAGAACATGATAGGATTTTAAGTGCGCCTTATAGTGTGTACAATGCGTTATACAGAAGAAAAGAATATATCATGATATATCGTTAGCGCACATGTTTCAGATTATTCCGCGATGTGGATTTTAGGCCATATCGCCCAGCCCTAGTGTGATGTAATGCAGGTGCCGACCTGTCCGATGCCCAACCAGTCAGCCAGGTCTCGAGCGTTGGCCAGAGCCGTGGACAGCCCAACTACTCGAACACTCTTGGAAGTGTGAGACGAGATGAAGTTGGTCCTGGACACAATGACCTCGAGGACCGGACCTCTGTCCTCACCTGGAAACAGACGCAGTGCTAACGCTAACACAGCTAACAGGGAGTCCTGTTTCAGGGCCTTCACATGTTTATATTTAGGACATCATGGGCTACATGGAGCAAAAGCGTTTTTGAGCCGTGGTGAAGAACATACAGGTAGGACCTGCTCCACACCAGCGGGCCCAGGTGTGCTGTAGACTCTTACCCAGCAGGTGGATCTCATCGATAATGAGAATCGCTACTTTCTGGACGTAGCTTCGATTCTGCCAACTCCTGCTGACTCCATCCCACTTTTCGGGCGTGGTGACGATCAGGTCAGCTTTTGCTATGGCTCTCATGTCTGGAGTCACGTCCCCGGTCAGCTCCACCACGCTTCACAAGCACAAGAAGAAACTGTTTGTTGGTGTCATATGAACAGCATTTACAGTGTGTCTGCAGGAGTAACTCGATTATGTTTAAGGCCTAATTGATACCAGTTTAAAAACCATGTCATCATTAGCTAGTTTCATGTGTTTAAGGCCTCTTTACATGCAGAGTTTCTCTGTTCTTACTTTTTTCCAAGTTTCTCTTCAATCCTGACCTTCCAGTCCTCAATGCGCTCCCTCACCAGGGCCTTCAAAGGGGCAATATACACGACCTAAACACAGAACACAGGCAAACAATAACTCGATCAAGCTCGGCTAGTTTCCCTACACTGACTGCTCTGCTGGAGCATCTCAGCTGCCTTTGCCGTGTGTTTAAACCACCTGTGCTGACTGCTGCTGGGATCCAGGGGTCACAGGGTAAGGAAGGGTGTGGATCCTGTTGACTACATGAGTGAAACGACCACAGTAAGGCGATCCACAGAGAGCGTTTACACTCATCATTAGGGTTTCTTTCTCCAGGGCTGAAATACATTTTTATCAAACGGCCAAAAATAACAGTAACATGCAGACCGTTGACAGACTCATTGCCTTTTATAAAGAATAAATCTGTGTATGTGTGCTGTGCATCCATTCATTCACAGTCAGTGATAACAGCAGGTGGACTGCAAAGCAAACAGTTAACCAGACTAAGTGGACGTGGCATCATTCACACCATCAAAGCCCCAGAGCTGATGTTGAAGTAACAGTGGATTCCTTATAAGCAGTGCAGCTCGGTGCGTTGCTGAGGAACCTCCAGGAGCCACAGCTGACTCTGTTAGCGTTGTCCTGTGGGTACACTAACCACCATCGAACTAAAGAGCAAAATTCTTCATGACGACTTCCTCTAAATTTGCTAATACAAGTCAAAGTTATGGACGTAACGAGAGTCGTGTAGAACAAAGCTACAGACACCAGAACTATGTTCACATTCCTCAGAGTAGCTACCAGATTACTGGTAATGGCTTTTCCCACTTTGAGCCCTGTTCCTCCTCTTGATGAGGTCATCGCCTGAAACTAAAATCAGAGGAAACTCTTGAATGAATCTCGTTTTAAACACACGATGTGATCATTACGGTACAGCCAGCATGTGACCGCGTGTTGTTGCAATAAAATGGACTAGCCCGCTGCGTCACTGTTTACCAGTTAGCCCACTATAGTGAGGCTAACACTTCCAGCTGTGCAGACTATGACCATCACACAGTTGCTTATAATGGAGCAGACGTTCACTTCAATTCAGTTTTGACTCTCAAACAAGTGCAAGAATTATGAAAACAAAACCAGAGAGCTCAAAGTTCTGCAACGGTGTGCTTGTTTTCACCTTCCAGCACATCCTTTTCCTTTAATTGATCTATTCCTAAAATCCCCAATGTCCAAACCCACAGTTCATATATACTTATGTAGTCATCTGAATTTACATCATGTCTCGATGAAATGCAGTGTTAGGGCCTGCACAGCTTTGATGGAACGATGCTACGATGACTGTAAAAGCAAAGAGCTGATGCTGTACACGGCACTGCGGAGGGTTCTCTGTTCCTTACATGCCTACAGAGGGACTCGGGGACGCTACCTTGGAGGACGGATACTTGTTGAAGACCCGGAACATGGCCATCTCTGCTGCGATGGTTTTTCCAGAGCCCGTCGGCGCTCCCAGCAACACGTTGGTGTCGGTGTGGTACAGTGTGTGGAAGATTTGGGTCTGGATGGGGTTGAAGTGAGTGAACTTGTAAAGGCTCTCGTACTCTCGGTTACCCAGAGCAGTCACTGGCAACGGCTGGAGGTCTAGTAGCTCTGAGAGTGAAGAAGTCATGCAAAGGATCATGGGACAAGGGTCACAAGACAACAGAGTTTAAAGGTGGCTACATGATACAATGATTATTAGAAACAACAGAAACCAATGTGAGACTTTTGCATCCAAACTGTGATGCTGATCAGAGTGTAACGTGACCTGGCCCCAGTGTGCAGGCTTGTCCCCAGCAGCTGATGTTGGGCAGTTTACTTTTTCAAACCTTATCGTGATGATCAGTGCGCTCTGGTTCCAGTAAGAGACAGAGCACTCAGAGCTTTTCTGTCCAAAGCTCCAGCTGTGGCTGAAGTGGACACACGGCTCTGCAGCTCTGCTTATTATGGCCTTGACTGGTTTGTCTAATAATGGGAAGGTCAGCTGACCAGTCAGTGTCCTTATTTGGACAAACTACACTTATAGCCTTCTAGGCTGTATCTGACATAACCAGTGTGGCTCAAGAAGTAGAGTTCAGTAATCTGAAGGTCAGCGCTTCGACCCTAACAACACCAAAGTGCTGCAGACAGATCCGTGGGTGTAAATGCAAAAATCAATCAATAAATATGTGAACAAAATCAGTGAATACAGCTTCTACTAAAAGGGCTGTAAGTACAGGTCCACCTTCTTCACAGAGCTCAGAGTAACATCATGAAGGCCTGTGGGGGGCACTGTGTGTCTGAGTGTGTACCAGTGTGTGGGGGGTGTCGCTCTGGTAAGATCAGGTCCTGGAAGTTGATAATGCAGACAGCTTCAGCACCGAGCCATCGGTCAGAGACGGCCCTGATGTAGTACTGTGAGGGCAACGGCTCAAAGATGGGAATGGTGAACACGATGTGCTGAGGCTCTCCTGACACCACCTGAGGAGAACAGACGTGTCATTCTCTGTGCTTTGTGTTCATCTGAGCTGAGACTCATACAGCAGACCTGTTTCTTCTGCAGCAGGAAGTACTCAGAGTGGTAGATGTGATCATTCATGGCATCTTCCACCCACAACCACCAGGGCTCACCCACTGATCCATGGACCTGAACCACACAAAGAACAGCGTTGAATTACAGTCTTTTCAGGGAACCAACACTTATTTTAGTTCCCTGATTAACCCAGGTTCGCCCTGCAAGGCCCAGAGAAACTGCACAAATCCCAAGAGCTACAAAAGCCACTGAGTGCAGCTCGTTTGAAAGCCTTTAATCTCTCTCTCTTTTGCAAAAGATGTTTTTGTTTTTTATGTTTGAAAAATGGCATCTGTCTGCACGTCCGTCTGTCTACATGCATCACTGGCCACATCTGTGCATTCTTGAAACATGTGTAGGTGTCATGTAGAAGTCTAACAACAACTGCCATAGTTTGAAACGAAGAAGCAGAAAATTAGTATAAACATTCATTTATCACTGAATTGAAGTTTTGGAAACAGCACAGAAAGAGAATTCAGGTTTTTAACCCCCCCATGAATGTCTGGTACTACTACCACTTAGACCAGGGGTGGGCAACTCCAGGCCTCGAGGGCCAGGGTCCTGCAGGTTTTAGACCTCCCCCTGGGTCAGCACACCTGAATCACACGATTAGTTGATCTCTGGAGAACTTCAGAACATGTTGAGGAGGCCATTAAATCAGCTGACACGTGTAAACCTGCAGCACACGGGCCCTCGAGGCCTGGAGCTGGACACCCCGACCTGTGCCAGAGGGAAACCCAGGATGTCTTACACGTCGTTACACATCGTTACACATCATACGCTCTCTGTGTCCCTGTAAAGTCACATGAAACTTTCTTTGGCAAAGATGAACATGGATCCTGTAACAGATGGCGAGGACCCACAGAGCCCCATCTCACCATCATGGAGTCAGTCCAATAAGCAGAAGCACTGTGCCCCCCCCTTGCTAGAGTCCCGAGGTGACCTGGAGCTGGGTTCTGTTCATGCCCACCTGTGAGCGTGTACACAGCACTCGGGGGAATCACTTGAATTTGGGGACATGACAAACATTTGAATGCCCCGTGCTGATGTTACAACCTAACTCACCAAACCAGCAGGCAGTTTGCCACAAACAGCCAACGCTGCTTGGAGAATGATGTCATCCTGTATCATAATGAGTCAGCGTGGTGCGTTTCCTGGCCGCCACCAGGGAAGTGGCTCATGTGTCGGTGCATGTGTCGCGGCTCTGCAGCAGGATCACGGTTAAGCCAGCCGGTATTCCATTACCACTCTCCCATGATTGCAGCATGCATTGCTAATCGGACATAAACATTCATCTTCGTATTCAGCCCTGCAACGAGCTTTCTGTGCGTGACAAACTTTGGACTAAGCTTCACATGATCCCTGCTGCCCACTAAGGTGGGACAGGCTGGCTCTCAGGGACAGATGGAGATTCCCTGGCTGGGAGAACAAGGTAGGTGGGGTGCTCTTGTTTGGGCCAGTGTGGAAATATGAATGTCTGTGAGTAGTTTTGGTGCCCGAGCACAGGAGGAGAACGAACATATGGACAGCCCAGCTCTCCCTGGACTCCTCATTCTTCTGTGCTCAGTAGGAGGGAGCGTCCATCGGCCTTAATGTCCGCACGTCTCTGAGCAAACTGCCCCGATGCATGCATCAGTATGTGACACCATAATGTGTTTAAAAGCATAATTAAAGGGGTGGATGATATGTTCACAGCAGAAGCCACGATGTAAACTGAGGAGGGGGAACTTTGGGAGAGGGCTGGAGCCTTTGTTATTCCAGAGTGTCCCGTGGTGAGAGGCGCTGTGTGGGGACGAGTCCCTGATTGTTCAGAACAGCCAGGCTGCTTTCAGTCTCTGGGTCTTAGAAGCGGCGCTGCCCGCAGACAAGCTCAGAGGGGAGGAGCCTTTGCTGCTGCAGCTCCTAACATGTGACACCGGCGCCTCCTCTGGCTGGTCACCTCCTGTTGATTTCATTTTTGTTGTTTTCTGTCTTTTTCATTTGAATCTGTCTTGATGTCTTTACTCTGCTGTGCAGCACGTTGGTCCATTGTGGTTGTTTTAAAGTCCCTTACAAATAAGGTTGCTATGGTAATGGGCGGCTGGGCTCAGGCTTACAGACAGGGCGATGAGCTCGGAGTAGAGCGCCTGCATGCGGTTCGGGGATGTTTCATTGGCACGTCCCTTTGGAGGTTTTCTGGGTAGGACTAACTGGGCGGTGACCCAGGACATGTCATCTGGCCTGGGGACACTGTGGGATCCCCCAGGAGGAACTGGAAAGTGGGGAGAGGGCGTCTTTCCTCATGTGGTGCATTTTCCATTGTTACACCTCTCTGACCTGTCTTCCCCATGTGATGTTTGTGTCATGCATGTGTGGTCGGAGGGTAACTTCCCTCGGGATGAATAAAGTATGATCAATCAATCAATCTGGAATGTCCTGCTTAGCGTTCTGTTCCTTTGGGTCACCTGAGGCGATGGATGAAAGGACGGACGGAGGCTTGAACTGTAAATATGTCACAGCAGATCAAAGGTTGGTCTAACCCTGACATCTGCCCCTCACACTCAGGTCAGCTGTAAAACATTTGACCGTCTCTGGAAAATGCTGCACGGCGAACCATCCTGACTCAAGGATACGTAATCTGTCTGTACCTGGTCATTCCAGCGAAAATCAGGCGTGACGATGAGACGAACACGCAGCACGGTGCGTGTGATTGGCTGGATGGTGGCCTCCATTGAGATCGAGGGGATCTGGTGGACACACTGTTTGACCGTTAACCCGATGTTGACGTGGTGCAGCATGTGACCTGGAAAAAGTACACCTGGCATTAAGGTGTTTATTAAAACCAGTGTGCGTGAACTTTCTGTTTATCAGCAAAAGCTAATACTTAAATAAAAGCTCGGCTTATGTTGGATTAAGCACTAGTCTGAGCTTCTTCCACTCAAAACACTTTTCTCTTCTTTAAAGCTGCAGTTAACAAAAACAGTATGATCCCGTCAGGACAGACACACGGCTGCACCGGCACGATTTACTGTGGTTTCAATAAACAAGGCAAAGTCGAACAAAGTGCGGTGATGCCAGTGTTGCACAGCAGTGCTGTGAAAGGCCTCTGCAGCACAGAAACACTGGGCTGCACTCACCAATGTCATCCTTCCTCATCTCCTTCAGTTTGTCCACAGTCAGCTTCTTCTCCTCCAAGCGGTTCAGCACGACGGGGCTCAGGTTGGGGAACTGCCGGAGGGGGTGGGCAGAGTCCCACAGCCGCTTGTCGATCACCTTGCACAGGGTGAGCAGTCGACGGGTCATAAGCGGCCAGCGCTTCCTCAAAGCGATCTCAAACAAGGCCCTCACGATCCGAGCGGCGTTCTGTGGGCGACAGCGGGAAAAACATCAGCCAGAGGTTCCACACTACACGGAGCAGCTGGTGGGCACATCGCTCAGCATCGTTCACCACGTGTGACGAAGAGCAGACGTGCAGCACCCAGAGGTCACATGGTAGTGTTGCTCGCTGTGATTTAGTCAGCTGATAATGTCATGTGACCATGTGGTACAGGACATGCAGTGTGGTGGGCCTGTGTTTAAGAGCAGGTGGACACAGGAAGGCCTGCACCTTCCTGTCAACAGTCAAACTACTGATTTAATAACAAATATTATAATAAATGTTTTTGTCTTTTCAGTTCTGAATTGAAAAGGTCGTTTTAATAAACACTGGGATCATATGTACCGACACGTATGCAGGTGTTGTTCTCGAGCAGAGTGGCACGTGCACGCTCTTTGTAGTTTCACAGCCCCGTCGACTCGTGCAGTCAAACCTCCACCCCAGCACCACTCATGAGTGTTTTACACAGTTTGCTCACTGACCAGGGGGGACAAGTCAAAGTCACATGATCAGTGCTCAGCTGTCCATCGCATGTCAACAGGAAATGAGCTACTGTAGTTTTAGAGCGAGGCTTGTGTGCAGTCATCAGCACCAACATCCTCTGATGTCATTCTAATCATTTCATTTTCAATCAGTCTTCAGGTTTTTTATTTTTCCACCTGCTTCCTTTGGCCCCGCCTCTTTTTGTTCCCATTAAAATCCCAAAAATCAACAGTGATTTAAAATCGTTGAGTTAGTGTGGCAGCAAACACCACAGCACGGGTCTGACTGTGTGCGTATAACAGATGGGTGAATGCAACGCCAGCACCCTGCAGCACCTCGGCCTGCAGCACCTCGGCCTGCAGCACCTCGCCCTGCAGCACCTCGCCCTGCAGCACCTCGCCCTGCAGCACCTCGCCCTGCAGCACCTCGCCCTGCAGCACCTCGCCCTGCAGCACCTCGGCCTGCAGCACCTCGCCCTGCTGTCCTCACCTGTGCAACATAGGACAGGTCCGAGATGAGCGAGAAGCTGTCCACTTCTCCTCGGCCGATGTACGTCTGCAGCAGGATGTTGACCTTGCCGTAGCCGTTCTCCACACCTCCTGCAGCTGGAAGCTGACAGTAGCTACACAGCATCTGCTCCAGCTCCTCCATCTCCTCCTCTCGAACCTGGCGACACACAGCAACACACCGAGCTGGATTATATGAGCTGTGCTCAGTTGTGACAGAGCTTTTTATTGGATGAACACAAACTGTACTATTTGATAACTACATACGTTCTGACGGCCACAGCTCACCTTGAGTTGTTCAAACTCCTCAGCTTTGGAGACGATGCTGAGGATGTCGGCTTCTGTTCCCTGAGGGTTGAAATGCTCATTGAACGTCTTCACATGTGGAGGAAAGAGAAACGTTGGTGATTATTGGATCAACCAGAGCGTGTACTGTGCTTACAGGAACTGTAAACTGCTGATGAGAAGCTCCTGGCAGCTGTGCTTCATCCAGCTGCTGCAGCCTGTGTGAAGGACACTATGAACGGTTGTGATGCACTCGTGTGTTGAATAGTTGGAACGTGTTTGGACAGAAGCACTGAGAGCGGCTCGAAACGTGACACTTTCTGTTATCATGGCTCCATGCTGCTCTGCAGCCTGCAGGTTCTCACCTGCATGCACTCAAACACATGTACTAGAAAAACAGCTCATCTATAATCCAGCAGGATGAAGTTTAATGCTGATGAGTGCTAGCTGTGCATAAATGCATGGCCTAACACAGCCGCCCAGTACGAGTGTGTCCAACCCAACAGCACTGCTGTGTGTGTGTGTCTGAGTGTGTGTCTGAGTGTGTGTCTGAGTGTGTGTGTGTGTGTCTGAGTGTGTGTGTGTGTGTGTCTGAGTCTGTGTGTGTGTCTGAGTGTGTCTGAGTGTGTGTGTGTGTGTGTCTGAGTGTGTGTCTGAGTGTGTGTCTGAGTGTGTGTGTGTGTGTCTGAGTGTGTGTGTGTGTGTGTGTGTGTGTCTGTGTGTGTGTGTGTCTGTGTGTGTGTGTGTGTGTGTGTGTGTCTGAGTGTGTGTGTGTGTGTCTGAGTGTGTGTGTGTCTGAGTGTGTGTGTGTGTCTGTGTGTGTGTGTCTGAGTGTGTGTGTGTGTGTGTGTGTGTGTGTGTCTGAGTGTGTGTGTGTGTGTCTGAGTGTGTGTGTGTCTGAGTGTCTGAGTGTGTGTGTGTGTGTGTCTGAGTGTGTGTGTGTCTGTGTGTCTGTGTGTGTGTCTGAGTGTGTGTGTGTCTGAGTGTGTGTGTGTGTCTGTGTGTGTGTGTCTGAGTGTGTGTGTGTGTGTGTGTGTGTGTGTGTGTCTGAGTGTGTGTGTGTGTGTCTGAGTGTGTGTGTGTGTTTGTGTGTGTGTGTGTGTCTGTGTGTGTGTCTGAGTCTGTGTGTGTCTGAGTGTGTGTGTGTGTGTGTCTGTGTGTGTCTGTGTGTGTCTGTGTGTGTCTGTGTGTGTGTCTGTGTCTGAGTCTGTGTGTGTCTGTGTGTGTCTGTGTGTGTGTCTGAGTCTGTGTGTGTCTGTGTGTGTGTGTGTGTGTGTCTGTGTCTGTGTGTGTGTCTGTGTGTGTGTCTGAGTCTGTGTGTGTCTGTGTGTGTGTGTGTGTGTGTCTGAGTCTATGTCTGAGTCTGTGTGTGTCTGTGTGTGTCTGAGTCTGTGTGTGTCTGTGTGTGTCTGTGTGTGTGTCTGAGTCTGTGTGTGTCTGTGTGTGTGTCTGTGTGTGTCTGAGTCTGTGTGTGTCTGTGTGTGTGTCTGAGTCTGTGTGTGTCTGTGTGTGTCTGAGTCTATGTCTGAGTCTGTGTGTGTCTGTGTGTGTGTCTGTGTGTGTCTGAGTCTGTGTGTGTCTGTGTGTGTGTCTGTGTGTGTCTGAGTCTATGTCTGAGTCTGTGTGTGTCTGTGTGTGTGTCTGTGTCTGAGTCTGTGTGTGTCTGTGTGTGTGTCTGAGTCTGTGTGTGTCTGTGTGTGTGTGTGTGTGTGTCTGTGTCTGTGTGTGTGTCTGTGTGTGTGTCTGAGTCTGTGTGTGTCTGTGTGTGTGTGTGTGTGTGTCTGAGTCTATGTCTGAGTCTGTGTGTGTCTGTGTGTGTCTGAGTCTGTGTGTGTCTGTGTGTGTCTGTGTGTGTGTCTGAGTCTGTGTGTGTCTGTGTGTGTGTCTGTGTGTGTCTGAGTCTGTGTGTGTCTGTGTGTGTGTCTGAGTCTGTGTGTGTCTGTGTGTGTCTGAGTCTATGTCTGAGTCTGTGTGTGTCTGTGTGTGTGTCTGTGTGTGTCTGAGTCTGTGTGTGTCTGTGTGTGTGTCTGAGTCTGTGTGTGTCTGTGTGTGTCTGTGTGTGTGTCTGAGTCTGTGTGTGTCTGAGTGTGTGTG
>NC_140567.1:482500-972500 GCF_057381845.1 Rhamphochromis longiceps
CTGTGTCTGTGTCTGAGTGTGTGTGTGTCTGAGTGTGTGTGTGTGTGTGTCTGTGTGTGTGTGTCTGTGTGTGTGTGTGTGTCTGTGTGTGTGTCTGAGTGTGTGTGTGTGTGTGTCTGAGTGTGTGTCTGAGTGTGTGTGTGTGTGTGTGTGTCTGAGTGTGTGTCTGAGTGTGTGTGTGTGTGTGTGTCTGAGTGTGTGTCTGAGTGTGTGTGTGTGTGTGTGTCTGTGTGTGTGTCTGAGTGTGTGTCTGAGTGTGTGTGTGTGTGTGTCTGTGTGTGTGTCTGAGTCTGTGTGTGTCTGTGTGTGTGTCTGAGTGTGTGTCTGAGTGTGTGTCTGTGTGTGTGTCTGAGTGTGTGTGTGTGTGTGTGTGTGTGTCTGTGTGTGTGTCTGAGTGTGTGTCTGAGTGTGTGTCTGTGTGTGTGTCTGTGTGTGTGTCTGAGTCTGTGTGTGTCTGTGTGTGTGTCTGAGTGTGTGTCTGAGTGTGTGTGTGTGTGTGTGTCTGAGTGTGTGTCTGTGTGTGTGTCTGAGTGTGTGTCTGAGTGTGTGTGTGTGTGTGTCTGTGTGTGTGTCTGAGTCTGTGTGTGTCTGTGTGTGTGTCTGAGTGTGTGTCTGAGTGTGTGTGTGTGTGTGTGTCTGTGTGTGTGTCTGAGTGTGTGTCTGAGTGTGTGTGTGTGTGTGTCTGTGTGTGTGTCTGAGTCTGTGTGTGTCTGTGTGTGTGTCTGAGTGTGTGTCTGAGTGTGTGTCTGTGTGTGTGTCTGAGTGTGTGTGTGTGTGTGTGTGTGTGTCTGTGTGTGTGTCTGAGTGTGTGTCTGAGTGTGTGTCTGTGTGTGTGTCTGTGTGTGTGTCTGAGTCTGTGTGTGTCTGTGTGTGTGTCTGAGTGTGTGTCTGAGTGTGTGTGTGTGTGTGTGTCTGAGTGTGTGTCTGTGTGTGTGTCTGAGTGTGTGTGTCTGAGTGTGTGTGTGTGTGTGTGTGTGTGTCTGAGTCTGTGTGTGTCTGTGTGTGTGTCTGTGTGTGTGTGTCTGTGTGTGTGTCTGTGTGTGTGTCTGAGTGTGTGTCTGAGTGTGTGTCTGTGTGTGTGTCTGAGTGTGTGTCTGAGTGTGTGCGGCGTTTACCTCTATGGTGTTATATTTGATGTAGAAGTGGCTCGCAGTCCTGCCCAGGTCTGTGGAGGCGAAGTAGCCGGTGCGCTCGTCGAAGCGGATCATCCTGGCCTTATCCAGCTTCCTGCCCGACTCCACCACCAGATCCTTCCTGTACAGCTCCAAAGCTGGATCCATCTGAGCTCCCGCAGCACGAGAAAGACGTCAGTAACACAACAACTTTGTTTTTCTCTTGTGTTTTCAATACATTTAAATCACAACGTTCATTTATAGTTCAGTTATGACCTGGTCTAACATTTCATACAGCATGTGCTAAGAACCTTGCTGTCACTTCTGAGCAAAGTCTGGATCTCTGAAGTCCTCCAAGAAACCCTGCAGAAACCAACCTTCTACTTTTACACTCGACCTTTCTTCTCTCCTTCCTCGTGTCGGTGCAGCTGCACAGCCAAAGCTGACATGTTTTTAAGTTCCCTTCATGAGCTGCCAGTGCAATCCCCACAGAAAGCTCCACACCGACAGGCCCCTGCACACACGTCACAGTTACAGCCTCCCTCGGCTCGTCAGCTGAACGTGTGCGCAGGTGTGTGTCGGACCCTGATCTTTGATGTAACACAAATAAAAGTATTATTATTGTTCTATTCCTCATTTGGGTGTTTTGTCTTTGCCCCTTCTGGCTGCTGTGGTCCAATCAGCGACCAGCTTTAGGGGGAAGCACTTTTCCACACAGGGCCGTGTAGGT
Source organism: Rhamphochromis longiceps (assembly GCF_057381845.1). NCBI lineage: Eukaryota > Metazoa > Chordata > Actinopteri > Cichliformes > Cichlidae > Rhamphochromis > Rhamphochromis longiceps. Next base: position 484,343 of record NC_140567.1, read on the forward strand.
CTGGATTTGGCTCCCACCAAATGAACGCCTTCATTTAGAAACTTTGTGTTACGTGTATCTGTATATCTACATGTGTTTGATGATCTGAAACACTTAAGTGAGACAAACATATAAAAAAAGCACTTTTCCACACCAGTGTACGTCCCCGCCCTCCCCCGGGGACGGCCCCGCCCTCCGGGGATCTGGACCAACCTGAGAGGCTTTGTGGTTGATGCCGTACACCAGCGGGTTGGCCCTCATGCGAACATAAAGGTAGGTGTAGCTGAGCCACTTCACAGCCTCCTCCACGTTGGTGACCGTTCCCAGAGCAATCTGTAGCAGGAGAGAGAACAGCGGCTCACAGACCTCTGTCGCCATCTAATGGACACTACCTGAAAGCACAGCTGCTCCTCTCTACTCTGCCCAGCAACACGTGCTATTAATCCTTTTCTTAAAGATGTAAAACAGCTTCACAGATTTGAAGACAGCTTGTTTCAAACACTATGACCTGAGTCCATGTTAAATGTTAGCTATGTGCTATCCTGGCACCTGTCTGCATGTCATCGCTGCCCTGTTCGGACTGTGGAAGCTAAACTTTGCTCAAAGTGAAGCAGAAGGAAACTGCGTTACCTCAGCGTTGAGGTTATCGGCCAGGCTGTCCAGGAACCGACTCTCTATGGCGTTCTGCTGGGTGAGCAGGGTCAGGTAATGGCTCAGCTTGTCGTGGGTGGTGATGATGGTTCCCTCACCATACTTATCAAACTGCGGACGACCTGCTCTTCCAAAAATCTGCATGACGTCCAGGATGCCCAGATCCACCACGGCGCCGCGCTTGGCATCGTAAATTTGGGTACCCTGCATCAGAGCAGAGACAGGTGTGTGAGTGCAGGCGGGGAGCGCTCAGAGTAACCGAGTGAATCTTTACAGCCTCTCAGCATTCTGAAACTAAAACAACAAATAAAACCACATTACACTTCAGTGCATGGTCTCACAAGCTGACTGCAGATACGTGAGGCTTTTACAGGAATAACGTTCACATTTGTGAGACACTTAAAGTTACAGAGCCAATTAAAAGCCCTCAACTACTGACTTTAGATGGAATGTGCAAAGTAAAGGACGCTCTGAGCTCCCTCAGGGTAGCAGGCACAAACACATTAAATCCATGAAGGACCTTGATGATGACAGCGTGAGCCGGCAGGTTCACTCCCCAGGCCAAGGTGGCGGTACAGACCAGGACCTTGAGGTGGCCTCTGGAGAACATGCTCTCCATCAGGCTGCGGTCAGAGCGCAGCATGCCAGCGTGGTGGATGCCAAAACCTTCAGGAAACATTTCTTTCATCTGCTTGTTCCTGGAGCGCTGGATCTGAAAGAGACGGTCAAAGAAGGAGTTTCAGAAGGAGTGGAGGCGAGTCTCAGACTCTCAGCTGTAAGTGTTCACACAAAACAGCAGCAGCAGTCGGGAATCAAACATTTCCTGTACAGTACATGCAGTAATCAGCCACTGGCAGCCTACTACAGCAGAGTGTAATACATGCACACGGCTGTAGGTCTGCTGCACACTCCAGCAGCATCTGCAGCTCACAGCACATGCACACAGAGTGAGATGTGTGCTGTGACTGACAGCAGCCCTGTGACCCGGCCGGCCACCGGGGGAGTCCTCATCACAAGGCTTTATCGCTCTCTCTGGGCATCTAAATGGAGGTCAGCGCCCAGCAGGCTGCTGCGCGGCAAAGAGAAATCCCATTACTGCCAGCAGCTGTCTGCCTCACACACTCCACGAGTGTTTGGATTGCAGTGATTGTCTGCATTTGTATGCAAACCCTGTGGATACAAGCTGGAGGCTGACTGTGCAGGTAAAATGTCACAGAGGCAAAGCCAAAAACATTTGTTGGTTAGCCTCGGTGACTGATGATTTGTACCACAAGTTACTGCCAGCTTTCACTTGGTCTGTTCAGAATACTGCAGTTTTAATCACACGGCTCTTTTCTTTTTCAGTCTCTTCTCATCTTATTATTATGCTTCAGTGCGTTACTTATTCTGCATGTGGCGCCAAATCACAACCAGAGTCGCCTGAAGGCGGCGAGTCCCAGGGAAAGAAGGAGACGTCTCCATACTGGAGAACAGCGGTCTGACATGTCCCCGAACCGGAGACACTGGAGACGGTTACTCACCCACAGTGACTGAGGAGGTAACGTCTGTGTTGAATAAACGTCATCATGAATAAAAGCAATGACGAGAGCACAAAGGGTTTCCTCAGGTCACACACTGAGTGAGCAGTAAGGCCACGCAGGCGTGTTTCTACGTGTATTACAGCCAGTGGCATTTCCCAGTGTGGCCATTAACAAGAGTGCACGTTTAAAAACTGCCACACTGGTTTCAGTTTTCAAACCCTTCCATTCGGTGTGTACGCAGTCATCATGATGCTTTTGTAACTGCACGCGCTCTGATGTGCTGGAAGAACCAAGCTCTGTATAAACACTGTGACCAGAGTGGAAGTGGGAGCTGAGGAAGACTTAGAGGAAGGCTGTGATGCTGTTGGTCTCTGTGATTGTGCTCTCACACACAGACACACAACACTGATCTCAGAACAGCTGTTTGTAATGATCCACACAAAGCTCTGTGTGGTACAGACTGACACACTGGTCTGCAGACGGATCACAGACGTTCCTGAGACACTCTCACTTCCTCCACACGCTCTCACTTCCTCCACACACGCTCTCACTTCCTCCACACGCTCTCACTTCCTAAACACACACTCACTTCCTAAACACACGCTCTCACTTCCTCCACACACTCTCACTTCCTGCACACACGCTCTCACTTCCTCCACACACACTCTCACGTCCTCCACACGCTCTCACTTCCTGCACACACGCTCTCACTTCCTCCACACGCTCTCACTTCCTCCACACGCTCTCACTTCCTCCACACACGCTCTCACTTCTTCCACACGCGCTCTCACTTCTTCCACACGCGCTCTCACTTCCTCCACACACGCTCTCACTTCCTCCACACACGCTCTCACTTCCTCCACACACGCTCTCACTTCTTCCACACGCTCTCACTTCCTCCACACGCTCTCACTTCCTGCACACACACTCACTTCCTAAACACACGCTCTCACTTCCTCCACACACGCTCTCACTTCCTCCACACACGCTCTCACTTCCTCCACACGCTCTCACTTCCTCCACACGCTCTCACTTCCTCCACACGCTCTCACTTCCTGCACACACACTCACTTCCTAAACACACGCTCTCACTTCCTCCACACACGCTCTCACTTCTTCCACACACGCTCTCACTTCCTCCACACACGCTCTCACTTCCTGCACACACACTCACTTCCTCCACACACACTCTCACTTCCTCCACACACTCTCACTTCCTCCACACACACTCTCACTTCCTCCACACACTCTCACTTCCTCCACACACACTCTCACTTCCTCCACACACGCTCTCACTTCCTGCACACACACTCACTTCCTAAACACACGCTCTCACTTCCTCCACACGCTCTCACTTCCTGCACACACACTCACTTCCTAAACACACGCTCTCACTTCCTCCACACGCTCTCACTTCCTCCACACGCACTCACTTCCTAAACACACGCTCTCACTTCCTCCACACGCTCTCACTTCCTCCACACACACTCTCACTTCCTCCACACACACTCTCACTTCCTCCACACACTCTCACTTCCTCCACACACACTCTCACTTCCTCCACACACGCTCTCACTTCCTCCACACGCTCTCACTTCCTCCACACACTCTCACTTCCTCCACACACACTCTCACTTCCTCCACACACACTCTCACTTCCTCCACACACGCTCTCACTTCCTCCACACACGCTCTCACTTCCTCCACACGCTCTCACTTCCTCCACACACGCTCTCACTTCCTCCACACGCTCTCACTTCCTCCACACACACTCACTTCCTCCACACACTCTCACTTCCTCCACACACACTCTCACTTCCTCCACACACTCTCACTTCCTCCACACACACTCTCACTTCCTCCACACACGCTCTCACTTCCTCCACACGCTCTCACTTCCTCCACACACTCTCACTTCCTCCACACACACTCTCACTTCCTCCACACACTCTCACTTCCTCCACACACACTCTCACTTCCTCCACACACGCTCTCACTTCCTGCACACACACTCACTTCCTAAACACACGCTCTCACTTCCTCCACACGCTCTCACTTCCTGCACACACACTCACTTCCTAAACACACGCTCTCACTTCCTCCACACGCTCTCACTTCCTCCACACGCTCTCACTTCCTCCACACGCACTCACTTCCTAAACACACGCTCTCACTTCCTCCACACGCTCTCACTTCCTCCACACACTCTCACTTCCTCCACACACACTCTCACTTCCTCCACACACTCTCACTTCCTCCACACACGCTCTCACTTCCTCCACACGCTCTCACTTCCTCCACACGCTCTCACTTCCTCCACACACACTCTCACTTCCTCCACACGCGCTCTCACTTCCTCCACACGCTCTCACTTCCTCCACACACACTCTCACTTCCTCCACACGCTCTCACTTCCTCCACACGCTCTCACTTCCTCCACACACACTCTCACTTCCTCCACACGCGCTCTCACTTCCTCCACACGCTCTCACTTCCTCCACACACACTCTCACTTCCTCCACACACTCTCACTTCCTCCACACACGCTCTCACTTCCTCCACACGCTCTCACTTCCTCCACACGCTCTCACTTCCTCCACACACACTCTCACTTCCTCCACACACACTCTCACTTCCTCCACACACTCTCACTTCCTCCACACACGCTCTCACTTCCTCCACACGCTCTCACTTCCTCCACACGCTCTCACTTCCTCCACACACGCTCTCACTTCCTCCACACACGCTCTCACTTCCTAAACACACGCTCTCACTTCCTCCACACGCGCTCTCACTTCCTCCACACGCTCTCACTTCCTCCACACACGCTCTCACTTCCTCCACACACTCTCACTTCCTCCACACGCTCTCACTTCCTCCACACACGCTCTCACTTCCTCCACACGCTCTCACTTCCTCCACACGCTCTCACTTCCTCCACACACGCTCTCACTTCCTCCACACGCTCTCACTTCCTCCACACGCGCTCTCACTTCCTCCACACGCGCTCTCACTTCCTCCACACACTCTCACTTCCTCCACACACTCTCACTTCCTCCACACACACTGAAACATGTTCCTGGTTTCTTTCAAGCAGGTCAAGATGGCGACTCACAGAACCTCCGACCCACCCTGAAATTATTCATGACAGGAGCTTTTCAGCACGTTTGGACGTCCCTGTGTGTCAAACTTGTGCGTCCACAGCTGAGTGCGGACATTTACCTGTGTGGTCAGAAGTCACAGCAACACAACCTGTTTCATGGAAACACACTGTTGTGCGTCCTTCACACTCCCTCTCTGCCTGAGTCACCCACACCAACATCACACAGCAGTGACACAACCACACACTGAGGGATCAGTGGGTCTGTCAGTGCTCGTCCAGGGTCAGTGTCATCACGCCTCCTTTGAAAAATGCTCACTACAAATAAATACGATTGTTTTTCTGAGTAATCACACTTCATCATATGTTGTTCCCTCTGAGTGCGGCGCTCCTGTCTCATGTGACACGAGGCCCCACTGAGCGTCTTGACGCTTCTCCACCATTCACAGGTGACAGATGGACCCTCAGGCCCCCTCCCCCATTCAGATGGTCTTTCCCTCCTTGGCTCCGCCCTCAAACCAGCGTTCCTCCCTGTCCAGGACGTTACATCCTCATCCTTGAAGTGTCCACTGGCCTGCAGGTGTGAACAGAGGCTCTGCTGTGTTGGGCCGTCCGCTCACTGAGCAGTTGCTAAATATGAAAGCCGTATGAATGACATGATATAGATTTCACAGTGCAGTGTTTCTCATTCAATTAAACTTTATTCGTATAGTTGCCTCGAGCTGCTTCATACTGTCCGTAGCTACAATAATACAGAGAAGGGAAGAAGACAGTCGTCCGGGTGCGAAGCTGCACTGGAGAACTGGTCCATGTGCACAACAAGGACTACTGTGGCTACCTTCAGTTCAAGAAGGTGGAGCTGTCCGTCTACAAGATGACCAACTGATTATTGATTATTTATCGCCACAAAGGAGATATATTTGTATTATTTAGTTAGAAAACTGAGTGCATGTAAATCTGAGGGATCTGCAGGCGTCCGGCACGTCGGGGAGGTTTGGGCTCAATCAGTCCTTTCAACCCAAACAAACAAACTAATATATAAATGCATTAATAAATCAGAGCATCTCTTTTAAAACCAGTGAAGCAGAAACATGAAGCTTCTCTCCCGAGGTTTCTCTGACAGCGTGCGGTGGAGTCTTCAGGGTAAGGCTGTGCACTTTCCCAGGGAAGCAGGTAATTGAAATGCTGTGGCTGAGGCTTCTTTTTGAGGTGTCACAGTGTGTTACAGACATGCTTCCAGCCTCTAATCTAAGGTGAGTTAGTGCTGACGTCTGCTGTGCCATGACCATATTTGAGATGGCAGTGACCTAAGCTCCTGATCAGCTTCCATTAGGCCTGCCGCTGGCTGCAGCTCCTGCTGCACAGCTCCGTCGGTACACAGACAGCAAGCTGCCAGCTCCGCTCACCGTCTCTCACGCCCATGGAGAGAACATCAGCTTACACCACAGCTAAACTAAATTACCCCAAAATTCAAAGAGTGCCTACGTGTAAGTGAAACGGGTTTCAAATTTGTGACAATCCAACTGAGCTCTGCACATCCCTGGTGCTTTGAGTGGTAGCGCACAGTGCTGAAGCCTTGTTAGACGTGGTAGAAACAGGATGCAGCGCACTCCAGCTTCAAAGCTGAGATTTCAAATATCACTGTGAAAATGTGACAAATGACACTTGTGATCAGTGGTGAATGTGCTCTCCCACAGCCCGCTGCTATCACGCTCTATCTTTGCTGTATTGAGCCATGATGGCTAATTGTGGATTTAGTGGCCGTTGATGGCCATGTTTGGTGCTGCAGAGGATACGTCTCCACTCCTCCACACTTCACCTGTCTGCCTGCTGCTGTAGCTCCAGAGAGAAGAAGCACAGTTTATCCAGTTTGCCATATCGCTCAGCTGTTGATCAATACAGGAAGTACTACAGCTGCTTCATACTTCACTCTATGAGTAGACAGTAAATATGTACCAATGAAGTCAGTGCTATCTAATGAGTAAAGCAATAATCCACTTGGTCAGACAGTTGAAGGTGTCAGTGATAGAAACGTGTTTGCTGTCTGAGGCAGCGTTCATAAAAGCCTCCGTGGTTATCACGGTGTCTGTGGTCACATGGCACAGCATCACGGTCAGCAGTGACCTCATCGTCGTACCGGGATACTCACTGTTGTCACACTTTCACCACCCGACGTGCTCATCAGCACATGCTGTAAGACCAAGATGGCGCCGCGTATGGATGCCCTGGTGCTTCAGTGCGTTACTTTTGTCTTGTTTTTGTGCATTTTCTCTGTGTCTGGGCACTCCTCTGGATACTCGTACACCAGAGAAGAGCTCCTTAACTACAGGACTACAACGCCTGTGGATTTATTTCCAATATTTGTCGCATCTGCGGCAGATTTACTGCTGACTCTGACCAGGAAAGCGAGACGCCGAAAGAGAGGGAAGCGAGCCGGCGCACTCGTGCGTTTGAGGAGACGCGGACTGCGAACTGCTCTTCCTGGGATCTTCCTTTCTAATGTACGCTCACTCGGCAATAAGATTGACGAACTGGCCCTGATGAGAAGCATGAACAGAGACTTTGCCTCCTCCTGTGTTTTATGTTTTACGGAGTCGTGGCTCAGTGAGAACATCCCAGACTGCGCGCTCAAGCTGGAGGGCTTTCATCTGCTGCGCGCGGACCGGCAGGCCGCTCTCTCCGGTAAAACCAAAGGTGGAGGTGTCTGCTTCTACATCAATAGTGGCTGGTGCACAGATGTGACAGTGATTGCTCAGCACTGCTCTCCCTCTCTGGAATATCTTTTTATTCACTGCAAACCGTTTTATTCTCCGCGGGAGTTTGCTTCATTCATCCTGGCCGCTGTTTACATCCCGCCAGATGCGGATGTGCAGGCAGCTCAGTGCGCACTCGCGGAGCAGATTCTCCACACGGAGCGGACATTCCCGGACTCTCTCATCATTGCTCTTGGGGACTTTAACAAAGCCAATCTGAGCCATGAGCTTCCAAAATACAAGCAGTATATTAAATGCCCGACCAGAGAGGAGAGGACATTGGACCACTGCTACAGCACGATCAGCGGGGCCTATCGCGCAGTGCCCCGCGCTTCACTCGGACTTTCTGACCACGTCATGATCCACCTAATCCCCGCGTACAGACAGAGGCTGAAGCTCTCCAAACCTGTCGTGGGGACCAAAAAACTGTGGAGCAACGAGGCTGTGGAGGAGCTTCGCACGTGTTTGGAGTCTACAGACTGGGACACAATGAAGGCTGCTTCTAACAGCTTGGACGAGTTTACGGACACTGTCACCTCCTATATCCACTTCTGTGAGGACAGCATTGTGCCATCACGCACCAGGGTGAGTTATAACAATGACAAACCCTGGTTTACTCCTAAACTCAAAAAGCTGTGGCTGGAAAAGAGAAAGGCGTTCAGAAGCGGAGACAGGGACTGCTACAGAGAGGCCAAGTACAGGTTCACTAAAGAAGTGGACATTGCTAAACATCAGCACTCTGAGAAGATGCAGCAGCAGATCTCAGAGAATGACTCGGCCTCTGTGTGGAAAGGTTTTAGGAATATCACCAACTACAAGCCTAAAACCCCCCACTCCACTGATGACTTGCTCTTGGCCAACACCCTCAACGACTTCTACTGCCGTTTTGACGAGCCATCAGGCAGCCTTCACACCTCCAACGACCCCAACAATAGAGACACTTTGGACACTCATTCCCCCACCTCTCCCCCCTCCATAGAGCCATCACCACCTTCAAACACTTCACCTACAACACCCCCCTCCTCACCCCACACAAAAGAGGATTTCACACCACCTCCTCCCACCACAACTCTTCATATTCATGAAGCAGATGTGAGGAAGCAGTTTAAGAGTCTGAATGCTCGGAAAGCTCCCGGCCCAGACGGCGTGTCTCCTGCCACCCTCAGACACTGTGCAAACGAGCTGGCCCCAGTGTTTTCTGCCATTTTCAACTCCTCACTGCAGGCATGTCATGTGCCTGCCTGCTTCAAGTCCTCCACCATAATCCCTGTCCCCAAGAAACCTAGGATCACTGGACTAAATGACTACAGACCCGTGGCTCTGACATCTGTGGTCATGAAGTCTTTTGAGCGCCTAGTTCTCTCCCATCTCAGGACCCTCACGGCCCCCCTCCTGGATCCCCTGCAGTTTGCATACAGAGCCAACAGGTCTGTAGATGACGCCATCAACATGGCCCTACACTTCATCCTGCAGCATCTGGACTCCCCAGGAACCTACGCCAGGATCCTGTTTGTGGACTTCAGCTCTGCCTTCAACACCATCCTTCCAGACCATCTCCGAGACAAGCTTTCCCAGATGAAAGTGCCTGATCCCATCTGCCGGTGGATCACTGACTTCCTGACGGACAAGAAGCAGCACTTGAGGCTGGGAAAGAATGTCTCGGACTCTCGGACCATCAGCATCGGCTCCCCTCAGGGCTGTGTTCTTTCTCCTCTGCTCTTCTCCCTGTACACCAACTGCTGCACCTCCACCCACCAGTCTGTCAAGCTAATCAAGTTCGCAGATGACACCACCGTTATTGGACTCATGTCGGACGGGGACGAGTCTGCCTACAGGAGGGAGGTTGAACGTCTGGTGTCCTGGTGCAGCCACAACAACCTGGTGCTGAATGCCCAGAAGACAGTGGAGATTATTGTGGACTTCAGGAAGCACACAGCCCCACTCCCCCCCATCATCCTGACTGACACCCCCATCACCTCTGTGGACTCATTCCGCTTCCTGGGTACCACCATCACCCAGGACCTGAAGTGGGAGCCCACCATCACCTCCGTCATCAAGAAAGCCCAGCAGAGGATGTACTTCCTGAGGCAGCTGAAGAAATTCAACCTGCCAACACGGACGATGATGCAGTTCTACACTGCAATCATCGAGTCCATCCTCACCTCCTCCATCACCGTGTGGTACGCTGGAGCCACTATCAGGGACAAACAGAGACTGCAGCGTGTTGTGCGCTCTGCTGAGAAGGTGATTGGCTGCAGACTCCCATCTTTGCAGGACCTGTACACCTCCAGGACATTGCGGCGTGCAGCTCGGATCTCAGCTGACCCTTCTCACCCTGGACACAGTCTGTTTGACCTGCTCCCCTCAGGCAGGAGGCTCCGGTCCATTCGCACCAGAACCTCTCGCCATAAGAACAGTTTCTTCCCCTCTGCTGTTGGACACATGAACAATAATCATATGACTGTCCCCGCCACTAACACATGACCCTACGCTGTGTTCACTGCATCATTCTATGTTTGGCACTGATCACCACCTGCACTCATGCACATATCTTTCCACGTAGCACTCTTAATTCTTATTCTTACTTTTATTTTTTCATGTCTATTTAAGTGCTATTTATGACAGCATGTTTGCACTGAAGCACCGCAGCAATTTCCTAATGTTGTAAACCTGCTCAACATTTGGCAATAAACCCCTTTCTGATTCTGATTCTGTACGTGAGATGTTACCCAATGCTGTTCAGCAGCAGGACGAGTGATCGGGCTCTGCTGGAGTTATCAGAGATCTCTGTGAGAGTTCTTAAATCTTTAAACTTCCCTCACCACCATCTGCTGTAAGCACGCAGAAACATGACAGGCGTGCGAAATAAGGACTTAATTGGCTGCAACGTCTAGAACAATACGAGAGAAACAGCCCAGCTGGGACTGGTTTCCAGTAAAACTGGGTCCTGTAAGTGATGTTAAGAGCATTTCCTCTGATGTTCCTTACTGCTATCAGCTCCTCTCACAGCACCGCCCGCGTACAGTCACAGTTTGGGCGATGACCAAGCTAAACGTTTCAGTCAGGTAATGCAGCGCTGCATCAGAGTCTGCCCTCATGGCAGCTGCCGCCTCACTCATGAGAACAATCATGGATGGGTCCGCTCAAAGCTGACCCCACAGAAGGAGCTGCTTACTGACCTACAGGTTACCACAGCCTCCAGAAACACCATTACTAACACAGTGTGCTGTAATGGTTTGGAGGTTTGCAGTGTTCACAAGATGCCCCAGATCCAGGAGGCACACGGTCAGGGCTCGGCGGAAGGCGCTGCGGTCAGATGATGATGTTTGGGGGAAGAGAAAATCCCAGTGTCCCCACAGTCAAGCACAGAGGTGGACGCTTGATGCTGACTTCACTGGATGAGGGGGCAACAACAGGGCCACGTATGACATCCTGGACACGAACCTTCAGCCAGAACCCTGAAGATCTGTGGTGGCATCAGCATGATAAGGACCAAGACACAAAGAAGTAGCTGAGGAAGAGTCAGGGAGAATCCAGGCCAGCCTACATCCACCTCTGGCACCTGAAGCTTCAAGGTGCCAGAGGTGGATGTAGAGGAACGCTCTCCTGAGATGTGAGCAGGACTGATGACCTGCTACAGGAAACATCTCACCACTATGTTCGCCCACAAGGCTACTGGTTGCACCGAGTGGTGTTTTGCTTGGTGATCGAATACTCATTTCACTGCATGACGTGAAAATGTGCCTCTGTGTGTACTGCGGCTGATGCTCTCTCCGTTCAAATGAAACTACAGACACTGTTAGTGAGTCACGTCCATCAGGGGTTAACCCCCCCAGGCCACGGGTTTCAGCACTGCTGAAAAATAAATGTTGCTTGAAGACAAATATGATCCTGGTCCTTTGTTCCTGAACATTGGAGGTGGCACAGCAAAACAGCGAACACTCCAGTCAGCTGTTTAAATGCTGATGAAGAAGCAATTAAACAGGAAAACGGACTTGCTATGCAGTGCCATGATAGCATGCAAGGCTGCTCCCTCAGGCTATGAGACTGCAGATGAGCTGCAAACAGAGGAGGCGTTTGCAGAAGCACTGCTGGACAAAGCTGCCTTTGTTTTTAAGGCTGCTGTTTCCGTGCTGTCAGTCCACGGTGTCACTCCTGCTTCCAGCAGCGTTTCAGGTGCGGCTCTTTGTTGTTGATCACTGCAGTGGGTAACTGGTTGGGCACAGTGACAGGCTGTCACAGATCTGTCACTACGAAAGCAGCAGCAGTGGACTCGACTTGTAAAAATAGCACCAAATGAAAGAAAATGGAGACATTAATGAGCACAGTCGGGTGTTGCTGTAGAGTCCCTGGAGGCTTCGCACTCAGAGGCGTGAGTGTGTCTGCATCTGTGTATGTTGTCAAACAAAGTGACAGGGAAGCAGCACATCTGAAGGCCGGAGAAGAGCGAGCTTCAAAGAGAAGCCGATACACTCGTTCGCTGTTCTCTAGCAGTGATCTGGTCCCTCAGTTCATGTGAATGTATGCTTTGACAAACACTGCTCCGGCATGCCGAGCTGGCCACTGTTGGCCACAGTGTGAAAGGGGTGTTACGCCCCCGCTGTGTCAGAAAACACGACGGGTCTGTAGAATAAGTGTAATGGACTCACGGGGCCACTAGGTGGCTCTTATCCTCCATAACAACTCTGCTTCCCTTTGAAAGCAGCCACATGGTTTCATGTCTCACAGCTGGATTCGTACAACATGGTGGGGGCGCAGAGGGGGGGGGGGCAGGGGAGAGAGTGCGGACTGTCAAAGTCGAGCAAATGAAAGTCAGAGAGGCTTTGACTCCTCTCAGGTGGGAGCTTCAGGTTTCCTGCACAGCTTATGCTGCAAACTCATTTATTGTCTATTCAAACATGTTTTTTCTAATCTGTGATTCATATACTTCAATTTATCAAGTGATGGATTTCAAAACTGACAACGTGGCAGCAACACTTCCTGCACAGCATAGTACTGTCTACAACACTGTATATTATTACTGAAGAAGAGAACTGAGAGTCGATGAGCCTAATAAACCCATCTGTAGATGATATTCTCCAAACTCCTCAGTAAACTGCAGGGTGACATATTCCCTCATCATCCTCACTCACACTCTGCTACAGCACAACATCATTAATAAATGCACCTTTACCCATGTTTGAGATTCAGCTGTATCAGGAGACTTTGTGTCTATAAGTCAGAAATATGTCATGTTTCTGCAGTAAAGCACGTTATCCCAGCATATCTCATGTTGTTATCATAAACATGGAGCCCTATCCAGAAACTCACCAGAATTATGAAAACATACAGACAGAATAAACTGTAGATATTGGTTACATTTTATTAGTTCGTCATTTATCCAGGTAAAAAATCTGACCTGGCATCATGGCAGCAAAAGTCAAAACGCACATTAGCCAGCAAGTGGAAACAGAGTTTGTGCTTTGTTTTAATTTGCCTCTATATCAGGACAATATCAGGAACAAAGTAACAGCTGGCTCCAAATATTTGTAACACATGAAGTGTATGCAAAAAAGCAACGTCTGAAAACTAATTAGGTTCACTACCAGGGGCGGATCTAGAGGGGGGCATGGGGTGGCATGTGCCACCCTAGCTTTGCATATGACAGTGTTGTTTATTAAAATAAGACAGCATTAACACTTTGAGCCTGGCTACATAACACTGAATATATTACATGCTTCTGATTGTGCCAGAGCACATTTGAATCAACACCAAGGGCATTTCAGATTTGACACAGGTGGTTGTTACGCTCTGTAAATGGACTGAAGGTGAGAGTGATTAACCCTCTGGGGTCCACGGACACGCCGCACCTCCAAATCACACTGATTTAAGCTAACACAGCAACAAGCTGCAGCCACACGGAGTCTCGGATTCATGAGTGCTGAAAGTTGGGACTTCAGAGGATATACAAGTTCTTAAATTTTATTGACAGGCCATTAAATCCAGAGCTATGATTAAAAATATATGTTTTTTCTAAATACGTCACGTTTAGTGCAGAAGGACGGGTTTAAAAAGGACAGTGTGACAACAGTAAACACAGAAACAAACTTTTGTTTACTGGCACAAATAATTTGTGGTGCATCTCATTGTGACGCCTGATTGTTCTCTCACTTTAGTTATTGTAATAGTTTTAAGTGGTTGTAGAAAATGTTAAAGATGCCAGATGTGCTGGCTGCATTTTTAGATAAATAGTTGTTTTATGAATTTATTGTTCATACGTGTTTTCAAATTTTACAGTTTATGTTTGCAATCCAAGTTATTAAAACAATTCACTCAACATGTCTGTGGGCTAAACTACTACCAGGATTTGATGTTTTTGTGTGATTTCAGATCAGTTGTGTTACTGCAGCATGACGATGAAACAATCAGTGTAGATTCACACTGAGCTGATGAAATGAGACCAAACAACATACAAAAAAGGAGCAACGATGTGCGGTCGAGCTCCCCAGAGGGTGAACCCAACACATCCTGAAAAAGGAGGTTTACATTTCTGTTCAAGATTTCTGACATTTTGTGTAAATTTCAGCAACAACTTGATGTTTTCTAACAAAGTGAAACTTCAGTTATCCCTGTGTTTGTAAGTAACCGCCCATGCTGTGCAGCTTTCTGCATTTGATACTTATTGGGCTCCACACATGTGCGTGTGTTACCTAACTTAGATGTTTCATTATGGAAAATAATCCCGTTATAGAAACGTGTGTATACTGACTGCATTGAATCATTTGAACCACATGTAACACCTGCATATGTGTTTTTAATAAAAGGCAACGCCTGTAGATCCGGCCCTGTTCACTCCCAGCATCAGTGTGGATCGAACAGCTGACTCGCTGAAGCTCGAACAGGAGACACGAGTAAATGATCCTTTCTGAGGAGAGTAAACGACGTCTCTTCAGGGAAGCTCTTCTTTATTTTAGTGAGACGATGGCACACCTCGTGTTTCAGAACATAGAACTGTAAAGCCAAGAATACACACACTCGATCCAACAGCATGGATCTAAAGTAGTTCTTTAAAAAGACTCTTTTCATTCGAGAGCACACCACACGTCCTGTGTAACTAGATTAGACTGTAGTGGCACATTCAGATATCGAGCTTGACTGACAGCCTCTCCAAACCCCAGATAAAGCCAATTAAATAATACAGACGGGAGACGGGAAAACGGAGCGACTTTTAAAGCTGGATAAATAAACGCTGATTATACGTCTGACCTTATAGGGGCTTTATTCACCACATATGCATATTGGAGATTAAAAAAAAACACCTATAAATATTAATGTGGGGCAATTTGCAGTGTGCAAATAAGCAGTGCATTATCTCTGTGTGGGCTTAGAGTCGAGTCAGCCCCGTGCCCCTTCCTTCACCAGAGCAAGTCTGACTGACAAACACTCAAAGATGAACTAATGGAACGGATAATACTCATTATGTTGGGACACAGGCAAAACCATTTTCAGCTGGTGCACATAAAACTTCCTGCGTGCACAGAAACTAAAGGAACAGTTACACAATTGCTTTTTAAGTACTGCTTCAAAGACTAACCAGGCCACAGCGCATCGCTTCAGTCCCCCGACGTAATCTCTCGTCGCTATTTCCAGTTTTAGAAAGCATGAAAAGTGATCTGATTTGTATACATAACCCATTTAAATAGAAAGAAGATTAGAGACACATCAATCTTGGCTGAGCCCCGGGGAACAGAGGAAAAGGTTACTAAATTTATCACTCTGCCTTCCCAGGCAGGAGATTTAAATATGGGACTTGGCATCTGACTGACCGTCCTCGGAGGGAAAATATAGCTCCACCTCTGTGTACCCTCACAGCACAAAGACCATTAATTACACGCACGCACGCCATCGGTGTTCCACCCTCACGCCTGCGCTCGCATGCATTATGGTGTCAAAGCTAAACAGTGTTGGGGGAAAATGAAACCCGTGCTTCTCTATATTACCTCATGGTTGCCAGACGGCGTCCCACAGCCGGGCGTGTGGAGCCCCCTGGTCTCTGTTGCAAACTGTTTGCATTATATTCATCTAACACACACGATGTGGTTTCCTGTCTGCAGGTTCAAAGTCTCTAACTGCCCTAAAGTCTGTAACCAAGTTTGTTAGAGAGCTAGTTGTCTCAGTGTTAGGGAACCGGACACACCCGATTACTGCATTAGGCTCTGGGCTCGTGTGCGAGCAGCGCACTAATCACTAATCAATCTACCAGTGAAACCTGCAGCTCTTTAATCATTCCTGGCAGTGTTGCTGCCTTTTCCTGTTTGTTCTCATGAAGTATTTGTCTTGGAATAAAATGAGGAACGTCACTTTTCTTCTCCAATTAGTCTGCAAAACATTCCTCCATAACGTGTGATGTGCTGCTCTGCAGGTTTGCCCCACTTGATCCTCCAGGCTGTGAAAATGCTGAATCTAAAAATACCTCATCACACACCCTGACAGCGCTGTGCTGTCTTTAATCAGCCACATGCATTCAACATTTCCTAGATGTATCTGAAGGTTCTCGCTGAACACGATCACATGAAACGATGTGTGGACACTTGTTACCTGTTTCTCACACTGGCCGTAGTCTGACCCTTGGTCTGGTTGAAAGAAACAAATCTCTCCACGGTTCTTCGCCATCTCGATGAGCCCCATGGCCGTCCTCACTGTGGCATTACGAGCATGGACAAACACCATCACCTGGGCACAAACACACGGCTTCAACACACCAGAATATTAACACAGCCCAGTGACACAGAGACGCTTTAGTAATCTCGCTGCACCGTTACAGCCACGCTGAGTTCAGCTCGAACAGAGCAGTGAGACACTCGGCGAGCCTGGGGGGGTCTTAAAGAAAATCACGTCAATTAATATATGTCACAGCCACTTCCTGACAATTCATTACTGAGAGAAGAAGAAGGATCGCTGGCTGAGCAGTAAGCTCTAGACTGTAGCAGTGAAACCGTCCAACCACAAACACATGTGTGCAGCACGTTTCATGTTTTGGACAATCAAACCGGCTTACATGGTGTCAGAGACTACAGAAAAGTTCATATCAGCTTTGCCTCTGAGGGAAGCAATCGGACAAAGAGGGGGAAGCTTGGAAAACCGGAGCGTGTATGTGGGCTGCTTGGAAAAAAGATGCAGACAGGATAACAACAGTCCTCAATAGGCTGCTCAACTCCTGCAGCAGATGGAAGCTAAACGGTAAAGTCTGAATTCACAGCTCTCCTGTTCCCAACAGGCTGCAGAGTGGAAGCAGAATGAGTGGAGGGGGTGGGTGGATGGGGAAGGAGGGGGAGGTAAAACCGGGGGAGATAAGGACTTGAGAGAATTTAGATAACAGGTGTTCATTCCAAAAGGTTCACACAAAATATTTACTGCAGCACGGTTGCTATTCATGAAAAAGTTCAGGGAAATATTTGGGAGGAAAAGATTGTGGCGCTACACCAACATCACTCCACACAGGTGGTGTTAGGAAGCATGCATGCTGCTGGGCTTTAGGGCTAAAGCAATCAGGAAGTACAGGCATGCAGAAAAAATGACTCTTCAACAGAGTGCGGGCACTGAAGAGCTGAGAAATGCTACAAATACACGTTCAGACTGGATGCCTCAGGCGGAGCTCAGTCCGTGGGTTACACACAGTATAACACAGGCTCGATGAATCCTGTGTCCCCACCAAAGCCCACACACCTGGGTCAAACACAAAGAAAGGCCTTACCTGGTGACCTGCCTTCACCTGTTCCAGAACTTTGTCATAACAAACCTCCTCCATGTCATGGATCTGCTGGATCTGAACAGGAAGCACAGTGAACAGGATACAATCACAGCTCTTAGCACTTCTAAACATTACCAGTCCTATTTTTCTGTACATCCATCTTAAATGTTCATACCTTGTTGTTGGTTTTGATGCCAACAAAGGTCTGTCCCAGAGGCACTGGTCTGAAGCGACCGTCGAAGAAGAAGAGACCAATATATGGGTTGACATGTAGGAAGGTGGCCACATCCAGATAGTTAGGCAGGGTAGCAGACAGTCCCAGAATCCTGATCATGCTCTGGGTGGACTCCACCTAAACCCAAAACCACATACTGTTGTAGTTAGACCAGAGTCCATCTCAGGGTTTAATCTAGGCACAAAGAAAGGTTAAAATAATACCAGTTTCACAGGTGCACGCCACCTTCTCATCTTTTCTGACTCATTTTCACTAGTTCTGAATTTGGCTAGAATCAGTGTGAGTGCTGATAGCATGAGGTGATACCTGGACCCTGCAGAGGATGCTCAGGCAGTCCAACAGCTGCAGGATGGCACATCAATACATGTCGTTGCAGGAAGGTTTGTCTCCCAGTGTTACATTTATATTGTTGATTGTCATTTATGCTTAGAAATATTTACCGTAATTGTCGGGCTATAAGCCGCTACTTTTTGCACAAGCTTTGAACCCTGCGGCTTTTAGTCAGGTGCTTCTTTTCTATGGATTGTCCATGATTTTTGTCATATGGTAAGAGGATTTGTTTTGTTTGTTCCTCTGTTGTACGGCACTACGTTGCCTGGCGGAAGGGCATGTGATCAGACACACAGTATCGGGGTTCAAGAGTGGTATGTTGGTCACATGTCCATCCGCCAGGCAACGTAGTGCCGTACAAGTAGCACGAAATACAAACTTCGAAGTAGCACTACTCGTTCAGCGGGAGGTGTGGATGACGAGCAGCGATAAACTTGCGAAAAGCAAGTTATGCTCAACTCCACCGGTGGAATCTGACAGCGTGGAAAAGTGTGAAAACATCCACGATCACCAACGGATTTTGAAGGGCTGGACTGCTGCATGATGGAGAGGAGGACACCGCCACGGCCCTTCTGAGGGTGTTCGACTCTGACAACAAGGATTTGTTTGGTTTTGAAAGTGACAACGAAGGAGAGAAGCTGAGGGTGGATGACGTAGCCATCCTGAGCCTGTTCGTATCCGACACTGGAGAAGAGGACTTTGGTGGTTTCAGTGGCAGGAAGAAGAGAAAGATGGTGAATGACTGACTTTTCTTCTTGTTAAAGCCGTGTCGCTGCACCTGAGCCTGAAAGGTAGGCCGGATCTATTTTTCTGGTGTGCTGTAGGTTATTGTTATGTACTACATTTGTTACTCGTTTATGAAGCACAGCACATGTTTCATACCTGTAATTACCGCTACTTGTACATATACCTAAAAAGTTATGCAAATATGTACCCATAACTTGTTTTTCAAAATATTAATAAAAGTGATGTCTCCAAACAGCCATCTCTTTCCTGACAATTCCCTTTGTGCATATTCTCTTACATATGATGAGTCAACATTGAAACACCTGCGGCTTTTAGTCAGGTGCGGCTAATGTATGTACAAAACAGGATTTCCCCTGATTTTAGCTTGTGCGGCTAATATTCAGGTGCGCTCTGTAGTCCGGGAAATACGGTAACCATGTATGCTTAGAGGTGTATAATCGATTGTGTAGTGATAGGATGTGTGATCTTTAGCAGTCTGCAAAGGCTTGGTGTGCATTCCAGAGTGTTCTGGCATTCACACCCACACCCTGGGAGCACGGGAGAGGGCGTACCTGCTCTTATTGTTTTATGGCAGGATAAACGTGTCTATGTCTGTTTTAGGCTAAGTGCCTTTTGTTTAGATGAACTGTTGGACTTCCAAACCAGCAGGTTTAGGGAAGTCTTTATGGGGTCACACTCTGACCCCCCCCCACACACACACACACACTTACACAACGCACAGGCAAGGTACTCTTTGTGTGTATGTAGACGTCGTATGTTAATGAACCTATGTACAGTGGGGCAAAAAAGTATTTAGTCAGCCACCGATTGTGCAAGTTCCCCCACCTAACATGATGACAGAGGTCAGTAATTTGCACCAGAGGTACACTTCAACTGTGAGAGACAGAATGTGAAAAAAAATCCATGAATCCACATGGTAGGATTTGTAAAGAATTTATTCGTAAATCAGGGTGGAAAATAAGTATTTGGTCAATAACAAAAATACAACTCAGTACTTTGTAACATAATCTTTGTTGGCAATAACAGAGGTCAAACGTTTACTATAGGTCTTTACCAGGTTTGCACACACAGTAGCTGGTATTTTGGCCCATTCCTCCATGCAGATCTTCTCGAGAGCAGTGATGTTTTGGGGCTGTTGCCGAGCAACACGGACTTTCAACTCCCGCCACAGATTTTCTATGGGGTTGAGGTCTGGAGACTGGCTAGGCCACTCCAGGACTTTCAAATGCTTCTTACGGAGCCTTTGTTGCCCGGGCGGTGTGTTTTGGATCATTGTCATGTTGGAAGACCCAGCCTCGTTTCATCTTCAAAGTTCTCACTGATGGAAGGAGGTTTTGGCTCAAAATCTCACGATACATGGCCCCATTCATTCTGTCCTTAACACGGATCAGTCGTCCTGTCCCCTTGGCAGAAAAACAGCCCCATAGCATGATGTTTCCACCCCCATGCTTCACAGTAGGTATGGTGTTCTTGGGATGCAACTCAGTATTCTTCTTCCTCCAAACACGACGAGTTGAGTTTATACCAAAAAGTTCTACTTTGGTTTCATCTGACCACATGACATTCTCCCAATCCTCTGCTGTATCATCCATGTGCTCTCTGGCAAACTTCAGACGGGCCTGGACATGCACTGGCTTCAGCAGCGGAACACGTCTGGCACTGCGGGATTTGATTCCCTGCCGTTGTAGTGTGTTACTGATGGTGACCTTTGTTACTTTGGTCCCAGCTCTCTGCAGGTCATTCACCAGGTCCCCCCGTGTGGTTCTGGGATCTTTGCTCACCGTTCTCATGATCATTTTGACCCCACGGGATGAGATCTTCCGTGCACGGGAAACATAAAGAACTTTGCCTACTCGTGTCTTGCTTTGCTGTGTAATTAAATTGTCCTTAACGTTCCAGCGACTAGGTTTATGCTACAAACCTATGACCCAGCACAGTCTCAAGAGCGTGGAGGAGAGTCCAAGAGACCAGTAGCTACTCTAGACAAGTCTTATTGGAGACAGAGTGGACCTTTGGTAGCGTGTAGTGCCTGCGTGGCACTCAGCGGTGATGCTGGGCTGTCCGGGTTGTATCTCATGTTTCATGATGACACCCTACAACCCTACACTCAGCCTTCAACCAAATGATAAAAACTGATGGTCACTTGGTGCACCCTGAAGCCGTGTTTCAGGTCATCATCGGCATCCCAGAAAGAGATACTGACTGACCACGGCAGGTCGTTCATGTCTCGCGCACTAAGAGACCCGTGTGAATGATTAAATGTGCTCGGCCCAGCGTCTACCACCCGCAGACTGACCGCTTGGTGAAGCAGCTGAACAAGGCTTTAAAGTCCATGATTCGTAAGTTCATTGACGAGGATAAATGCAACCCTCTGTTGTTTGCAGTGCGGGAGGTGCCCCAGGCCTCCACAGGATTTTCTCAGTTACTGTTGGGCAGGAAGCCGTGGGGGGGCTTAATTAAAGAAAACTGGGAGGAAGTTCCAAGCCTGGCTATAAACCAGATTCAGTACATCCTGGACCTCCTGGGAATTGTTCACCTGGAGACAAAGTGCCTGTGTTACTCTCTTCTTCTAGCTTGAAATTACTCGCCAAGTGGCAAGGACCCTTCGTGGTCACACGGCAAATGGGGGGACGCTGACTATAAGGTTATATGGTTGTACAGTGGAGGTGCCACACAGCGGCCAGAAGCCGCCCCGGCCTCCGTCGGGCGGTGGGGGGCGTGGCAGGGGTGTGGTCTTCAGTTCTGCTGAAGGGTAGGTGTGGCTCATGGGGCAGTGCCGGCAGGTGGAAGTAATCAGTCTAATGAAGTCTCTCCTCTATTTATTGAGGCCGGGGGCCAGAGTGGAGAGGGTGGAGTCAGCTGGAAAGCTGGAACAAAAACTCAGCGTGTGCAAATGAAGTACACAGAAAGGAAACGTCACCCGATCACTGTGTGGGTCCAAATCAGTCACAGGTGTCCACACATTTACAAAAAGCAACACATTACAGATGGTGTCATACTCACCACACTGTATAATATTCAATCCCGTTTATACATTCAGTGATACCATCTGTTAGATTTTGAACAATTGCAATGTTAATGAGTAACATGACGAATCAACGTGAAGCAGAGTCCAATACAATGATCAGTTGACCACAGAGAGGATGGCATGCTGGTTACTCAGTGTACAGTTTGCTGCTTTCACCATCTCCTTCTGCATCTTTGCTACAATGTACTCAAACAGTCACACTACAGGGTTCACCAATAGTTGATTCTGTTCATCTGGATGTTTTCAGTGGGAGAAAGGTTTCATCATCATCGGGTGCCTTCTCCAGTCTCAGCTGACTGCAGCTTTCCAATCTTACAAACAGCACATTAGCTTAATTACTGATCTTCCCTGTCTCCATGGCCACCTCTCTCTTTGCCACAACTCAGCAGTAAAGTGCTGCAGGTTTGACTGTCACCACGTTTCCCTCACTCATGATCTAAACTCTTTGCAACATCACCTCGTTCGTTAGGGGACTTTACTCGTTGAGTACCATCGCCTGAAGGTGGTGGCTGCAAATTCTCCACTCAGGAACTTTGCACTTGGCTTCAAAGTAAACCAGTGCAAACTGAAGGTCATTAGTTGATGAAGCACCGATCAATTCAGTCCACAAAAATGATGAACTGTCTGACTGCTGCTGTAAAGGGATTTAGGGCTGAATTTATCCTGCATACTAAAGACATTGAAGCAGGCTGTGAAAAAACTGCATCCCTCCAGTCTTTGTTACCATTCTGTCATTTCTTTATAATGACAACAACAAGCACAGTGTTGCTAAACACTGGGTGCAGTACCAGCTGTTATCAGTTCGTCTTGTGCTCCTGTCTCAAAAAAGGTGTTTTTTGTTTTGTTTTGTTTTTGGGGGGGGGAGGACTTTTCCTATTGCACCATTTACAGGAAAAAAGGGTGAGGGGGGAAGTAGCTTTGACATGTACTATGTCCTTGACTTCAGGGACAAAAAACCCATCGTGCTCATTTAGTGTCTTTAATCTGTCTTTGAAACTCGAAGAAGATTCAATATGTTGTGTATCAACGTGGGTGAGAAGGCGCTGGTGGAGGGGCAGGCTGCCCTATCTATATGCCTCCTGCTGGAAGTGACAGGGAAGATTGGTAAGGCCTTTAATGTGATGCAGTACCTGTCAAACCATCCTATCAAGATAAGATCTAACCAATCCCTGCGGCCCAACCAGGGCTTCACTGCACACTCACAGCAATGCTGTGGAGCCTCCACACACACAGACATGCACTGAGCTCATTATGCAGAGAGTTAAAGAGGCTGCAGTACATTTGAAGTTGCACAAATAGGAACTGAACTGCTTCTCTGGATCCTGTTTCAGGTACATTTGTGGAATCATCAGATTCATTGTGATCAGCAGCTAAAATAACCAATTCCCTTGCAGGGAGTGGGTAATGAGTGGAATAAAATGAATATCTGTGAAGTCATTAGTGTGTTTGCACTCTGTTGTAGCTCAAACAGAGTGCAGGTAACACCAGGTTACACTGCCATGACTGGGACACCGGCTTTAGTTTATGCCTCGCCAAGCGTCTTTCCACAAATACTGAAACAGGTCCTTTAAAGAGGATTAGTTCCTCCCAGTGCTGTTAACATCATGCTTTATGAGGCTGGATATATATGTTGCAATGTACTTTCTAGGTTGCATGTTTGTTGCAGAAGCAGAGGAAGTGGCTACACATTGATAAATGACCTTTCTTGAGGCATGCGCTACTTTGTTTCCCTTCTCTGAAATAAATGGATACAATGTGAAAGCTAGCTACTTAATCATTTTGAATCTGGGAAACAGTGTTGAACATAATAATGGAGAAATTCAGTTTCCTTTTTTATTCTTCCCTCAAATCATGGCCTCTAGTTAATCTGTTATCAGTCCTGCAGGCTCCTAAAACACCCTTAATTCTCTTTTTAGGTACATTTATTGTAGAATGATTTATTTTATTTTCTCACAGTTTTTCCATTACAGCACATTATAGCACAAAGAAAGCTGGACCTGAGTCTGAGTACTGATGTGTGTGATGTAATCAGTTTGTAACTTAAAGGATCAGTTTGTAAGTGCATGACGAGCATGTCAGGGGCTTCAACAGAAACCTATTACAAGAGCGCACTAAGGACAAGTACATGTTATCATTAGGGCTGCCACAATCGATTATTTTGATAGTCGACTAGTCACAGAGTATTTCTGCGATTAGTCGACTAATCAGATCATCATCCATTGGACGTACAGCGTACAGCTTATTGCACCAGCAGCATCTGCTCTTATATAACTATCATTAGCTTACAGCTTGAAGTGTTTAAGGTCTGTGCTAACTAAAAGTAAAGACAAGATGATAGTTTATTAAAGTTTAATGACATTTGCAGATTGTTTCGGTGAAGTTTAATAAACTCCTTGCTATCTAAAATATAACAGGACACCGGAGTAAATTCTCCAGCATCTCACACTTCTGATGATCAGCTGTCTGCTTGAGGTTTATTCAGCTGTGTAAAAACTATAACTTTAATCTCAGACAAACCGATTTACTCAGGAACAAATAAAACACTGAAAAAAGCCAAACAATAACATTTTAAGTTATCTAAGTGACTCATATATCATGTTTAACCTGAGCAGCAAAAGACGGCGGTGGGTTTGAAAACGATTTGCCGGGAGTCCGGTGTTCTCACGGCTCTAGTGACCCTTGACCTCCCGGCTCGCTATCGAGCTAGTGGGTAACAGACGTCTCCGAAAACGTCGGAGCGCTTTTGAAAATATGTGGTGTCCTGATAAACTGAGCAGATATTTGAGGTTTACACAGCTACATTCTCGCCTGAAAATATGTTAAACGTTTATTTTGTGACCCAGAAAGAATAATAAGAGTAACATTAAAACTAACTAGCTGCCGCCATTGTTGGAAACTGAGCTGGGCGCTATGAATTCTGGGACACAGCTTCTTCTTCTTCGGGGTTTAACGGCAGCTGGCATCCTTGTACATGCAGTGCTGCCATCTTCTGTTTCAGTCCGTTATTACACTCTTAAATCCTGCTACTTATTCCTCTTACAAAGCTTCAAACGACGCGTCGACTATTAAATCAGTCGTCGACGATTTTGATAGTCGACGTAATCGTGGCAGCCCTAGCTATAATAGCACAGTATCTCTACATCTGCCCCAGTGAAATTCATGGATGAGCCAACTTAACAAACTCATAAAAACGGTATATTCTTCTAGCATTAAACACAATAAGCATTCCACTGAATGAACCTTGTTATAAAATGTGTGTCTGTGAGCTTCGGTAGAACACAGATGCTGCTGAAACCATAAAGAAGAAGCTGTACAGCACAGTAACCTTTACTTTTTTCATAAAGGTTAGAGGGAGTTTTATCTTGAATGCAGGGCATAATTGGTAGCGCTATACCGAGCCAAGAAAAGGCAGTGAAAACTAAACCTCTTCGAAGCAAAACATCAAAGTGATATCTGGCTTTGTTCTAAGACATTTGCATAAAAAGGGGGACAAATATTTAGTTTACAGGGATTTCCATATTAATGTGTCTGAGGATGTGAACTTAAGCACCTAGCGCATCGGCAGCAGCCAGCATAATTCCTTCAGCACAAACAATTATAGCAGTCTGTCAGGTGTGGCAATAATTGGACAGAGAGATGAAGGAGGGGGAGGTCTGCCAGGCGCTCCGCTGGTACCCAAAATCTTCTGTTGGAGGGTGGACTACACGTTGTAAACAAGTTCTCACGTACATACAAGAAGAAACAAACAGGTTTCCTGCTCGTCACAGTGTCAGATTGGGTCATTAAAAAGTCATTAAGTCTTGCTTTTTAGTGACAGACTCCCAGATGCATCACGTTTGCCACCTTTCACAACATGCTGAATGTTACAGGAAGGGAGGTGCCACCCAGCAGTATAAACAAATTAAACATTATGTATTTCCTTCCCTATGCCTGCATTGCACACAGTCAGCACTTCTACTTTGTAATAACTACAGTTGTACACAGCTGGCAGAGCCCTCTGAGCTCCTGTCAGGTTTCTCAGTCACAGGAAGCCTGGGAGAAACGACGAGACGTTCCAGGAGTAACGTCGGCTATCCATGATGAAACACTGCACGTTATAAAAACTGTCAAGCAACCATTTTCACTACCAGCCTTAAATGAGACACACGGTAATTGGGTTTGCAGCATACATGCCAACCAGAAGACAAGCCATGCATCACCTTGATCCTGGGAATTATACTCCATCCATCCATAATCTTCCACGTGGCTGGAGCCTAAGGAGGATATTCCAAAAATCCACAAAGCATTCCCAGCCAATCCCGTCCAGTCAATCCTAACCAAATTCCCAAACCAGTTCAACTGGCTTCTTTGGACAGACTTGAGGCAGCAGCTCTAGTCCCAGATCGCTCCAGATGGCTGAGCTCCTCAGCCTATTTCTAAGCCTAAACCAGGTCACCATGTGGAGGCGGGGCCTCGTATTTATGATCTTAATTTTTGGTTATTTCTCAGATTTCATGATTATAGGTGAGGTTTGGGATGCAGATAAAGTAGGAAATCAAAAGCTCAGCTTTGTCTTCACCACGACAGTTGGGTACATCTGCATTCCTGCTAATCACTCATGAGTAAGATTTCCAAAAACCTGAAGGTGCTGGCTCTCATCCTAGCTGTTTCACACGGCATGCTGCAGGTCATGCTCCGATGAACCCAACAGAACCACAGTGATACATTTCTGAGCCAAAGTGGACGCACTCCTCAGCCTGACTATAGGCTGATTATTGTCCATGAAAATCAAGAACAGGATTGGACAAAGGGGCCAACCATGGTCCACTGAGTGCTCTGCTTTGGGCCAAGAGATCTCTACCTTTGGTTATACACGGACCTAATGGCCCATAGCAGCAGGGGCCCTATTCTCCTGCAGTACAGGTGCCTCCAGGGCCGTAAGCGTTCTTCAAGTCTACAAAGCACATGCAGACTGTTTGCACTGTTCCTCCTAGGTCCAAGTTTGGACAGCTGGCTGGAGGTTCCCTTCCAGCATCCTGAAATAAACTGGGCAGAATAATACCTCAGTAACTGGAGCACACGCTCCAGGTAACCAAGACCCCACAGTGTCTAGTCTTTAGCATCACATCCAAACCCAGTGTCTTGGCTGCAGGGAGCTTCTCAACTCCCCCAGTGACCTCTGCCAGCATACCAGTATAATTCATAAGACTTTCCCACAGTCCTCAGGCTCTGCTTCCTCTGCGTCGGCTACTTTGACTGGAATGAAGCGTTCGTCAAAGTACTGTTTCCACCACCAACAGCATCTCAATATCAGGTCATCAGAGTCCTTCCTGACTGCAAATGGCCTGTGTCAAGTCCTTCCAGGACAGCTTGCCAGAACTTCTTTGTGGGCTGCCCAAAGTAGTCCTCCATGGCCTCCCTTAACTGTGCTCAGACTCTATTTTTTTTTCTTCAGCAACTGCCAGTGCCACAGCCCTTTTGGGGCAATACCCATTTTCTGCTTCACGAGACCCCTGGGCCAACCAAACCAAAGAGGCTCCTTGATCAGCTTTATGGCAAAAACTTAGAGATACTCAAGCAGAATAGCTCTAGTCCGGCCACCCAACACCTATTTTACTCCTAGCAAAGTATCATAGAAATAAACAGATATTTATTTAACAACTTTGTGGTCAATTTTCCAATTTAGAACCCCCACTTTACAGTTCTGTATTTTGACTGTGGGAGTAAAACCTAAGCAGAGAAATGGGGTTCACACAGGAGCCCTCCTGGAGTGAGGCGAACGTGCTAACCACTGTATCACCACACTGTAGCAGCACGCTGGAATAGGTTGTGCTTTGTTAGTGCAGTACAGTACAGTGTAACAGTAGAGGGGAAAACTGAGTTTCCAATAATATCCATTGACTTACTAAGCGTGCACGAAAAGCTGATGGAAACAGTGAAGCTTTTCTTTTCTTGGTGAGTTAAGTCCTTATACTGTAGAATCAAAACTCATCCATCAGCAGCCACCTTCAAAGGGCCTTGAGCAGCTACTGGAGCAGCTCTTTTTAAAGCATTTGAATGTCATCGGTCACGTGAGGATTAAACCTTCATGCACAGAATCACCGAGGATAAAAACACAAACGCTGGTTTGCTTAACAAACGTTTTCCTTGAAAGTTCTACTTTCTAGCATAATTACTGCTGTGGCACAGTGCTTTCCACGAGCGCCATGTTTCTCTGCTAATACCTCTGGTTTCATTCTACATCTATCGTTAAGCCCTGACCACATATGCAGTCTGCTGGCAACTACACAGACAGTCAAGAGGCTTCAAACTTGTGCACTGCAGCACAACTTCAAGGTGTACAAAGAGCCCAGTCAGCCCTTCTTCAGTAATATCAGCTCAACCTGCAGATAAATGGGCTGTGAACCGAATAAACAGCGGTCACATGTACAGCCCAGTTTTCAATTACCTTGCGGTTAACCTCGCCAAAGAGGTCAGAGTCACTGCTCAGCACAGCAGCTCGTCCCTGCCGCTGTGTTTCAGTGCTGCTCCGTGCTTCTCTGCTCTGACGTCTTTACCACACTGTTCCTCCTCACAAACACTTGGTCCAACAGTGCATCGCTCCAATCACATTTGCATTAGGACAAGATGGTGAATGGCCTGGTCTACGTGGCGCTCTAACTGGTCTAACTGGTCCACGTGGCGCTCTAACTGGTCCACGTGGCGCTCTAACTGGTCTACGTGGCGCTCTAACTGGTCCACGTGGCGCTCTAACTGGTCCACGTGGCGCTCTAACTGGTCTACGTGGCGCTCTAACTGGTCCACGTGGCGCTCTAACTGGTCCACGTGGCATTCTAACTGGTCTAACTGGTCCACGTGGCGCTCTAACTGGCTGAGAGCAACATTCACAGCTTCACACAGATTTCATGGAGTGCACTCACACTGTGGGATCAGCTTTGGGACTTTGGGAATCAAACTACTGACCTTCTGATTGGTGCATGCTGAGTTCCTGCGCCTCGTTCTAATGAATTCCTCCTCTACCTTTTATAGAGAAACAGTTTGTATATAACTGCAAACCCTTCCTTACTGGCTTTGTGAAGATTCATGGCGATGATAAGATATTACTGCTGATGATGGTTTACAGGCCAGGCAGGTGAATTATTAACTCTAAGAGCTGCTATAAATAACCACCACTGAACAAAGCAGTCATGCATATGGACAGCATCCTTTGGCTCACTGCTAATGTGATTTACACACACGTCAGATTTATCCATCGTCTTCTTTTCATCTTCTCATTACTCTCTTACGTATACAACTCAAAGGCGGTGCTGAGATGTATATTTATGCTACACGGGCCACATGTGCTGCTGTGTGTGATGCATGATCCAAAGGCTTTCATGAACTGGGTGCACACTGAGATCATTCGGGTCCAAGGACACATTCATACATGTATTTGGTATTTTGGCAGATTTTTCTGGATTCACATGCAGTTCACAGAATAAGATGCAAGGTTGAGTCAGTGACAGGCTAAAAATAGACTTCTCCACTTATTAACATTCCTCCATGAACTGACATGTGACAGCACTGCATCACACTGGCTTATTGGAAATTAAGTTCTGTCTCTTTCTACAGTTGGATAATCACTCTCTATGGGAAATATCCAGGTTGCTTCCTGCGCACGTCAGTCATCATTACAGGGAATCAGCAGCTCAGACAGTGAACTGATGATTGCTTATCACAGCAACAACATGCCAGAGGGACTGGATGTGTCTGAAACATGACTGGGACCTGTTTGCATCAACTGGACACAAAGACCAAACATCAGAACTTGTTTTTCAAAGACTGTATATTTAATGAAAAATGTAAATTATCAAGTGGGATCATGAGGTGATGTGCTTTGCCTACAGAGAACACTGTGGCCACAGCGTCCATGCTGCTCTACCCCACTTGAAGCTGCACACGGCTGCTCCTACCATTATCCTCCAGGGCCGCCACAATCGATTATTCTGATAGTCGACTAGTCACCGATTATTTTTGCGATTAGTCGACTAATCAGATCATCATCCATTGGAGTAAAACTACAGCTTATTGCACCAGCAGCATCTGCTCTTATATAACTATCATTAGCTTACAGCTTTAAGTGTTTACGGTCTGTGCTAACTAAAAATAAAGACAAGATGATAGTTTATTACATTTTAATGAAATCTGCAGATTGTTTGAAGTTTAATAAACTCCTTGCTATCTAAAATATAACAGGACACCGGAGTAAACTCTGAGCATCTCACACTTCTGATAATCAGCTGTCTGCTTGACGTTTATTCAGCTGTGTGAAAACTTTAATCTCAGCCAAACCGATTTACTCAGGAACAAATAAATACTAAAAAAAGCCAAACAATAACATTTTAAGTTATCTAAGTGACTCATATATCATGTTTAACCTGAGTAGGAAAGACGGCGGTGGGTTTGAAAACGATTTGCCGGGAGTCCGGTGTTCTCACGGCTCTAGTGACCCTTGACCTCCCGGCTCGCTATCGAGCTAGTGGGTAACAGACGTCTCCGAAAACGTCGGAGCGCTTTTGAAAATATGTGGTGTCCTGATAAACTGAGCAGATATTTGAGGTTTACACAGCTACATTCTCCATGAGAATATGTTAAACGTTTATTTTGTGACCCAGAAAGAATAATAAGAGTAAAGTTAAAACTAACTAGCTGCCGCCATTGTTGGAAACTAAGCTGGGCCGCGCTATGAATTCTGGGACACAGCTTCTTCTTCTTCGGGGTTTAACGGCAGCTGGCATCCTTGTACATGCAGTGCTGCCATCTTCTGTTTCAGTCCGTTATTACACTCTTAAATCCTGCTACTTATTCCTGCGTCTTTTGGGATCTTACAAAGCTTCAAACGAGGCGCCGACTATTAAATTAGCCGTCGACGATTTTTATAGTCGACGTAATCGTGACTAGCCGACTGTGGGGGGCCAGACTCAGTACTGGCCCCCCACAGGGCTAGAGCCCCCTGCTCCACACTCACCACAGTAACACCTTTGTTAAGTTTGCAGACGGTGGTGGGACTCATTTCTGGAGGGATGAGCACGCCTACAGGGATGAGGTGGAGCAGCTGACAGCGTGATGTAGGAACAACAATTTGGTCTTGAACACCACAAAGACCCCTGAAAACATCCAGATGAACAGAATCTACATTTTAGGATTTCCTCACCTGGATGATTGCGCGTGCATCGAGACATCAGGGAGGACCTGACATGGGAAACACCGCTGAGGTAGTGAAGAAGCTCCGAATAAGACCCGACTCTCAGAGAGAATCACACCCTGACTAACTGCTCAGCTTTTCAGAGATCCCACAGTTCCCACAGAGCAGGCCATCACGTCTGGGACTTTGTCCCCTTGATAATAAACACCTTCACTTAGAAACTGCATTTTGTGTTTAATGGTGTTGTCTTTGACTATTTTAATTTGTTTGATGATCTGAAACATTGAAGTGAGAAATATGAACTGAGGACGGGGAACGAGGAGGAACACTAACCTGTCTGATGGTCCGGGCCACCAGACTCTCAAGAACCGGGCCTCGATCTTCATGCAATAGATGGACTTCATCCAAGATGAGGAGCCGCACAATCTGTGACAGAGCCACATCGCCAACACTCTTCCTGGTCACAACGTCCCACTTCTCCGGAGTCGTCACCAACATCTGAAAACAGGACAAGGTCCTCTATAGATGATCATGCGTTTCTCCCCTTCAAGAACATGTTCTATAATAAAATGTATGTTTCTCCAGTAAAACGAAAGGAAGTGCAACATCAGCAAACCTGAAAAACTAAACAAAGAATCAAACATGACACGAGCCACTGCTGCAGAGCCTCATAGTGCGTATGGTGCATTTGTCTGTAATGTATTTGACAAACATCGTCCTTTAGTGGAAATCACTGAAAAGCATCACGGCTCAAATAGGCCACGGATCACAAAGGCGACAGATGAACAGAAATAATCTATGTAAGAGATTTATTAAGTACAAGTCATATAAAAATAGATTAGTAAATATTAAAAGTACTACCACACATTATTGGAGCAAAGCAGGAGTGGATCACAACAAACATGGAGGTTACTAAATCGTATAATCAAAAAGGGCTCGAAAAACAAGACATCCAGAATATCTTAGAAAAGATGAAGATTGTGCTTCATAAAATTAACGACACTGCAAATGAACTGAATGATTTCTTTGGACATGTTGGCTTTAATGTAGCACAAGAAATTCAAGAGTTAAGAAATAATAATGAGCTAAATAAACACATTACTCAGTTCATTGGTGCTGTGAGTCACAGAGGAATACTTGATGTTCTGAAGACAACTTTAAAAAGGCCACTGATTGTTTCAGTATTGACGTGATATTAGTTAAACGTATTGTAGCATAGTGCAAACTTTCACATACATGTGTAACCTGGTACGTTTCCCTCCAAAATGGAAAAAGCCACAGAGAGGGTTAGGGTTACCCACAACCGACTACAGATCAATAACTCCACAGTTCTCAGAAATCTTAGGAAAATGATCTGTTAATAGACGTGGTAAATATATTGAGAAACATAATAAGTGCGGATATGCAACAGATAATAAGGAACATACTGCTGGTGTTTTATACACTTTAACATTGATCATATTATATTACTGAATGAACTAGACAGATATGGCATAAGAGGGATCGCATACACGTGCATGAAAAGTTACCTGGATCAATACGTGCAAATCTAATCAGCTGAAGGTAACCTGTGGTGTTCCTCAGGGCTCTGTGCTGGGCCCTAAACGATTCATGTTATATATAAATGTGTATTGTTTGCTGATGATACCACTGTGCATCAATCAGATAAAAACCTAGAACAGCTTCTGACTGCAGTGGAAACGGAGGTAACTGTTATTGTTAAATATAAAACAAAATGTATTATTTTTGGCACCAGACAAATGAAACGTGGCTAAAATCAGGGTTGAGCTGAAACTGAAAGAGTGAACGAGAATAAATGTGTTGGAGTGATAACTGATGATAAGCTGAGCTGGAAGTCTCATATGAACCATGTGAAACAAAACCTGTCAAAAACCATTAGCTGTTAGCTATGTAGAGAATAACCAAGCAAAGCATGAGCTGAACAAGAAATCATTACTTTATTGTTCTCTGCTTCTCCAAATATGACTTATTGTCTAGAGACACGGGCTAATGCATAGCCAATAGCTTTCTGATTAGCCTGATCTGGTGTGGCGGATCATTGACAGATCTGAATGCTCGTCAAAATAAATCAATTTTAAAAGTGTGTAGACGGTAATCTGGATACAGATCCCTTTATATACAGTGACAGTGTGAAGAGCTGCACCTTATTTTTCATCGTATAGTAAAGTTCTGTATTTACATGTAAAGGTTTGTAGGTTACATCCCTCCATCCTGGGCATGAGCGCTCTTGGATTGAGCCCAGGCTGTTGGGCTGCTGCGGTCCTGGGCTGCAGGGTAACGACTGACTCGGTCATCTACGGACGTCTCGGACACGTCAGTGAAAAGAGGAGCTGAACCCCACTTCATAGTGAGCTGGACAGACGCTGCACAGGCCTGGTAGATCCAAGAGTTTGATAAGAGTGTGCTGCAGTTTCTTACAGCGACCTCCAACTCCCACCTCCACCAAGAGCTTAGTTGGCGTGTAGGCCTGTGGGGGCTGAACCCCGGCTGACAGGTACAGGTGGGCCAGCTGGATTACAGCCTTGTGGCTGCCGAGGCAGAGACTCGAGAGTGGGAGTTTAGTGAGGCCATGGAAGTGTTCAGTTTGCCCACAGTGTGGTCGGACTCGGTGTTGTAGCTGTGCCTCTGTACACCACCACAGCTGTTTAGGAATTACTGCCATTTTTATGCAAAGTCCCCCACCGTCAGAGACTGAACAAGAACTACACGACGGCAAGTGAGGCCTGTTCCCTTCACCTGCCTGACTGATTCTAAGCAGCTGTGAGTGTTGAACTCCTTCAGTAGCTGTTCACGCTCGGCATGAGCACAGCTGTGAGAGAAGCAGGTCCTCATTAGGCTGAGAAAAATGGTAAAAATGGTCAAAAGGCCTATATTTGTATAGCGCTTTACTTTGTCCCTAAGGACCCCAAAGCGCTTTACACTACATTCACCCATCCACACATTCACACACTGGTGATGGCAGCCACATGTAGCCACAGCTGCCCTGGGCGCACTGACAGAGGCAGAACTAAAGCCAACAGAGGTCAGATAAACAGTGTGGTACAGTAAAGAGAAGCAACGTGCTGGCCAGCTCAGCAACACCAGAATTAAATTTAAAAAAATCACAAAACACAAATTAAGTGGATGACGTTAAAATTGTGTCCTTGGTCTCAAACGTCTCAACAGCCAAGACGAAGGTGTGTTACTTCAACTCAACAAGAAAGTGATTGGATACGATTTCACAAAGTAAGAATGACCCACAGCATCAGTCACGGTCAGTCACCTGACCAAGGCCCTACACAGCTGACACAGCTCTGACAGACAGAGTCACGTCCGTCACACGTACTGGCTGAACTGGTTTTGGAAGAACTCAAGTTTATGAATGGAACTGAAAAAACAACAACAGACAAACAAACCCACAACAGATTGTTGTTAGTTAGCGGGGAGATGCAGGACTGTCTACATGAATTTATTTCACTGTTGTCATGGCAACGTGCACTTTCCTTTCACATCATCTGTTCTCATCTCTCTCAGCTCCTGGTGACACTACGACAGCACCGGCCACGCCCACGTTGAAAAGCCACTAATGAATATATCAGCTGTGCTAGCACTGGCATAATGCTTACACACGCACCAATCAGCTGGTATTTGTTTACTCGAACACATCTGGAAACATCTAGAACATCGGTCACACCAAGACTCCCACGCTGTTTGAAGCCAAAGCAGCGTCGTTCCAACAGATGATCTTAGATTGATGGGCGGTCACTGCACAGGTGCCCACAGATCTGCTCCATCACAGTAATAACAGGTAATGACAGACGTCAGACTGTCCCACTGTGTGCTGAGTTACAGTACGCACCCTGTGCCCGTCGATGACGTGAGTCTGTGACGGCACGATCAGTATAAACGCTGCTACTTTGCCTCTCAGACTAATTACATTGAAGAGCATCAGCATATCTTTCTGAATCAAATGACAACAGAAAGCTTCTCTGCACACGTCTTAGTATCTGCAGCTTCCCGTGCGATATTTGTCTCTGTTTGAGGAAAAAATACTACAATGCCTAATTAATGGAGTGTGAACCTGTTGGAGGATGTGCAGATTCCTATTAAAGTCTTCCTGTAAAAGCAGTTCATTAAATTCCCTCTAGTTTGCATTTAAATCAATCTATCCAGCCATTAGAGACGCTCACAGGAAAGGAAGCGCATGCTCCTAATTGGACGTACTGGTTAATTTAAATGGAGGCTCTGGCAATTGGAGCAGATGCCAAAGTGCTTTTTTAATTGCTTTACAAACACACACGAGGAGGTGCAGAGAAAACATGTAATTGTTTTCCTTAATGGTGTTATTTAGCCAGTTAATCAAATGATCGCTGCAGGACTGCAATCAACCCTCGAAATTGGCTCATTCTTCATATTTCATAGAAGAAAATGTAAGTTAAGGTTTCTCAAATGTGACAATTTAATCAGACAAATTCACACACATGAGAAATAAAGTGGCCAAGAAAAATGGTTCTTTTCAAACATTAATTACTGAATTAGAGCAAAGAGACAACCTGCTTATCAAATATGTAACCAACATGTCAGAGCCGAGGGCTGGAGGACCAGCAGCCTTACTGGATGCAGACGGTCGGGCATCACCAGAGAAATGACCCAAAAACAAACTCACTGATTTAATTACTATAAAAAACAAAACTCAGTGACTTTGTATTTTTACAATGAGCAGCTGATTACTGAGTGAAGTATAACTGTGACTGATTCTTAGACTACGAGCCGGCTTCGCGTGATTTACGGTGGGTCTGTGTTCATGTGTGGACAGAAACATTTAGTTACATCCGGCTGACATTCCTCACCGTTCCTGTGCACAGATGGATGCCTGTGGCCCCCTTTGGGAATACTTAGGCTGAAACATGTTCAGCGTTGGGAGACACCAGTGACATTTCCTGCAGCACTTCCAAGGAAACCTTGTTACCATATCATCAGACACTATATGAGACGGGACTTTACGCCATTTATCTGGATGTGCCGAGTACATCTGATGGACTGCTGATTTGTTCCTTATTCCTGATCTTTACACACATAACACACACACACTTTACAAACGTTCACACAGGTTTCTGAAAGTCGTTCAGTAAACCTGGTTGATGTTACAACGAGCTTCTGTGCACACAGAGGCTGAAAACAAACTCGGTGCTGCTGGATTCATGGTCATTGCAGCAGTTTTTTATTGTACTGCACTTTTATTGACAATGATGACTGTAATATTTTCCATAGACAACAGATCAGATCCCTTCATGTCTCTGCTTCATCTGCAGTCACTGTGGGTGTAATGAACACACAGCAAACACACAGTCACAGTATCAGTTATTGATTCATTAGAAATGCTCCAAAAACAACCAAAGCACATGCAGACGTCCACGGCAGCCGTGGGAAACTACACAAAACTATTTCTGTAAATACCACCAGTGTTGGTCAAGTTACCTGAAAAAAGTAATCAGTAACTAATTACTGATTGCTTCCCCCAAAAAGTAATCCCATTACTTTACTGATTACTTATTTTCAAAAGTAATTAGTTACGTAAACACGATTTACAACCTGAATAGGTGATAAAGTGATAGATCTTTCAGCCCAATTCTACTTTTTCTGCATAATCCATCATACAAAATGTAATCAAATGGAAAAGTCTCTTTTTTTTAACTTGTTTTATCAGTTTTAATCTTTTAATTTTATGCATCAAGCAAAAATTTAATTATATGCAACATTCTCTGACTGGAAGAAATTAGTTTAACATTTAAACCTATTTTCTGCACATTCCAGCACATAAAATAAAATATTTTTTGTGTTTACACTCAGTCTTTCAAATAGATGCAAGTAAAACACAGCAGAAAATAAATAAAGTCAAAGACTCAGCGGTCCTGTTGCTCTATTTTCACCTGTAAAGCAGGAGTGGGGCAGGCGGAGGGTTACCCTGGTGCAGGTGTGCCGCGGTCAGTGGAAGAATCCGCGAGTTTCTCTGTGAGTTTCCCATTACGTCGTAGCTACTCGGTGCTTGCTGGAAGTTTAGGGGTTTTTTTCGCTGTAAAAAGAAGTTTTCTTCCCACGCACAACGGACGCTAATGTTTTTGTCACTTTTTATGGAATCAAACTCAAAGTAAGGTCAGTACTTCCACGCTTTAAACGCTGCACGCTCATACTCTCTCTGCACTCGATATGTGATCCATTGTTGATCTGCACACAGCTGTTGTCACGAACGGCGCACTCGCTCACGTCACTGTCGTGAGACATTCTCGCAAAAAATCACGGTTTTAGTAACGCAGTAACGCAGCGTTCCTACGGGAAAGTAACAGTAATCTAATTACCGTTTTTGCAATAGTAATCCCTTACTTTACTCGTTACCGTCTCTGACTACCACAAACATGTACTTAAACAGATAATAGCTGGAGTTTTAATCTGCAGGAAGGGCAGCTGCAGCTACATGCACATCCCCGTGCATCCCTGCAGGTCGCTGCCTGAGTGGGAGGAAGATTGTTGCTCGCTGGTGCGAGCTAAGGTTAGCACGGACACGTGCAGCAACGGCACGACACATCTCGCCAACTCTCAGCACTTAAATACTAATTACTGACATCGCTGAGAGAGCATCAGACAAGCGATGATCACTTGACTGATGGTTACAGTAAGTGCCGTGACTCAGTCCAGCACGGCATTTCAGTAATGACTTGATCTTTCTTCAGCTGCTTTGATGGGCTCTGTCTTTACAGTTTCACCGACCTGCAGTTTGTTCTTGTTTGAACCCAGTTCATGGAGCCTGTTTTGCTTTTTCCCTCGACCAGGAAACACGGACTCATTCTCACACTCGCTGCTGTTTCAGAAAGCTGCGTCGCTGCTCCTTCCTCACTGTCATTAACTCATGTTTCCCCTCTGGACAGAGCAAAGGTGCCCGGACGTCCCCGCATGCCGTCCAAACCACGCTGGCTTCCACATGGCAAAACTCTTTCTGTTTCCATAGTAACTCTGCCGTTACAGGGAGAGGAGCACGTAGGAGGTTGAGGTGGGCGGGTGGACGATGGAGTGGGTCGGTTAGAGAAAAACGTTCACTACATTGTGATATGTTAACAACTAACAGCCTGTCAAGGCCAACTGTAATGAGAACCTTCTCAAAGCTCCACTCTGTGTGCACGAGTCTGTGCGAGCGCGCACGTCGTTACACTCTGATGTGGAAAATCATTTCAGTGGGAACTGCTGCTCTCTCCTGCTGCTTAGTGAGTGGATGACGCTGGATTTGACGAGTGGGAGGAATAAAATAAAAAGGAAAGTGACCAGTAGAGAAGAGCAGCAGAGTGCTCGTATCCTACAATCATTACACTGTCATGTTTTTATATGAAGCCACGCCAATCCAAAGCAGCTACGCTTTTCCCTCTGAGTCACAACTCTGGGGTTTGCTTTGTTTTCAGGTTTGGACACGCACAGTGAGGGAGACAAACGTGATTCATCCTTTCACAAACTCATGAAATGCATCCTTCACTTTCACTTTCAAAGAACGTTTCTGACCCGTGAGGTCGCAGAGACATCCAGGCACTGATACTCACAATAATACGTGATATTGCTGCAGGCGCGAGGGCACCGAGTCGTCCCTCAGGAGCGGTGAGGCTGGCTTTCCACCATGCACTGGTTCCCTCTCTTGCAGGTTCATCGGTGCACGTTTCCCTCCTCCTCGCAGAATCAGAAACTAAGTGGTGTCTTTGTGTGCTTCAGAAACATGCCAGCTGACGGTCCTCTGGAGTCCGTCCAGGTGTTTGGACGTAAAACCCACCACAGCAGTTTCCCAGTGCAGGAGGGGGACGTCCTGATCAGGGTGAACGGCAGACCTGAGGAGAGGGTGGAGCCTGCTACGCTCCAGAACAAGCTTCTGGAGCCAGTGCTGCGGAGCGGTGGAGCGTGGCACCGCACAGATCTACACCAGCCATGTCCACAGCCCTGCTTGCATACTACCAGAAGGATGTGGATGAGGCCTCTGAGAAGGAGATCCAGGACATCCTGATCCAGTACGACAGTGGTGATTTTCCTTCTTTTACCTGATGTGCTGCTTTTGACGATGGTTGTGTAATGATCCCGATAAAGGTCAAAGGGCACAACATGCAAGTTTCATAAAGCACAAGTTCTTAGAAGTATTTGCTTCCCGTCCTTACACTGTCCCGGCAGAAAGCCCACTCTGCTATCAACATCAAAGGTGTGCGATGAAAGGAGCGATGGGACTGAGGGGAGACGCAACAAACCAAGGTTACAGAGCATGACATCACTCGGGCCCACTAACCGTGGATTCAGCTCTGCACTCAACACTTTGTGCAAATGCACGACAAATAAGCCGGTGAAACGGAGGCATTAGAGAGAGCTCAAAGTGAAGCAGTGCTGCAGAGCTGCTCTGAATCTGACTAATCATTCTCTTTGTGTAATCTCATCATATGACCTGATGGAAATGCAGTTTTAAAACACCTTCAGATTAGCTGGAATTGGCCTCATTTCAGACACACACACACTTTGTGCTCATAAGTCCCATGAGACTTATGAAGGGTAAATCTGAGCTGTGCGATCTGTTAAATCCAACTCCTTTGGATTTAACAGATATGCAGGTTTTCCCAGTGTTCCCGCTCCAAGTGTCGTTCAGGTCCAACAGCCTCGACGTCTCTCACAGCCACAGGACTAAACTCTCTCATCATCATCTTTTCTTTGGCTTCATCCTCTTTAACCTAAAGAAACATTACAATTAAAATGCCACCAGCATTTCACTTATTAAACTTACTAAACATGAAATTCAGCTTAAGAAGTGAACATGCGTCATTATTCACACCGGCTGTTTCCTGCATGTAGTCCAGGACACAGCGTCTGCCATATTCATAACAAACAGCAGTTAAACTGCATTTGTATGGGTCAGTTCTGTATTTAAACAGACAGTGCACCCTGCTGTCTGCTGCTCGTTCACTAACAGCACAGCGTGGTGGTGCACAGACCGGCTGAACACAGGCGAGCAGGCTGACGTACGCTGCACAATAACAAAGCATTTGGCTTCAACACACAGACTCATCTCTGGCTTTCTTGCTACATTGCATCTGTATTCACACAGAGGTCTAAATACAGGTGGTGAACAAGCAACAGGTTTAACTAGAATCATGAAAAACATAGAATAGCATCAGTGTAGCTTAAACTCACTGGGAAACTTGCTAGCAGTTTAGCATGACAGCATGGGTTCACCGTCTCTGTAGCAAACCACTAACCCCCTGCACTCCCTGATGCTGGGGCCTCTCTCAGCACACTGAAGGATTAAGCTTCCTGCCACAAAGCAAAGACGGTTCAGGAACACTTTGAGGAGCACAACAACAAGCTGGCTTTGACTTGGCCTCCTGTGCTGGACAGACGCGCCTGATCTGTGGAAGCCCCGCCTCACAGCTTAGCACGATTTAGCAGGTAGTCATGATGCTTTGCCTGATCAGACTATACTCCAGCTTCCTCCCATAATCCAAAGACATGCAGTTAGTGGGGTTAGGATACTGAATGGGTTCATATTGCCCAGAGGTGTGAATGCAAGTTCACATGTGTGTCTGTCTGTGTGCTGGCCGTGACTGCTGACCGCTGCCCGGGACAGATCCAGCCCCCTGTGACCCTGATGAGGATAAGTGGAGGGAGGGTGGATGGATGACACCGATCATTCATCCATCCACCCTCAGCATTTTCACTACTCAGCACCTGCATTATTCACCAGATCTGCCTCCCCACATCACCTGTGTGTCTCCAAAATGAGTAAATGAGAACACCTTTATACGAGAGGCAAAAGCACAGCGACAGAGCAGGACTGTGTAACGTGCACGCCGACAGAGGTGCACGAGGAGATGATCTTGAAGCAACATTTGACCAAATTAAAAACGAGTCTTATTTATTTATTTGACACGCAGAGTGTTACTGGACCAATGTTCTTGTTTTAGATCTGAGTTCTGCCTACATATCCCACCATCAGCAGGAGAGTGTGTCTGAGTACAGCCTGACTTTACAGCACAGGGTTCATCCAACACCCCTCAACCTAAATCCACAGTGCAGCCCTGAACCTGGACCGTCAGTGTAACATTGTTACACGTGTGTATGAGCCACCTTTTAAAATCCTTTCAATGTCAGACTTTGTCACACACACACACACACACACGCACACACACACACACACACACACACAGACACTCACACGCACACGCACACACACACACACACAGACGCACACACACACACACACACACACACGCACGCACGCACGCACGCACACACACACACACACACGCACACACACACACACACACACACACACACACACACACAGACGCACACACACACACACACGCACACACGCACACACACACACACACACACACACACACACACAGACGCACACACACACACACACACACACACACACACAGACACTCACACGCACACGCACACACACACACACACACACACACGCACACACACGCACACACACACACACACAGACGCACACACACACACACACACACACACACACACACACAGACACTCACACGCACACACACACACACACACACACACAGACACTCACACGCACACGCACACACACACACACACACACACACACACACACACACACGCACACACACGCACACACACACACACACACACACACACACACACGCACACACACACGCACACACACACACACACACAGTGACCATAACAATAACAGATATGAACGCTCACTGTGCTCTGTTACACAGCGTGCTTTCACCCATGACCTGCACATGTGATGATGATCAGATTTACAGGTGAGTAATAAGCTCAGTGTGTACAGATTTACTCTAAGGACGATGTCCTAACCCGATCCAGCTGGAGTGCTAGAGGACGTGTAAGGGTAGCAGGCAGAGTTAGCTTGTTTTGTGTAGTGAGCTGTGTGTGTGCGTGCGTGCGTGCGTGCGTGCGTGCGTGCGTGCGTGCGTGTGTGTGTGTGTGTACCTGTGTTCGAAGGATCTCTCCTTTGGTAAGCTGCATGTCTCCAGTGAGTTCTTTCACAGTGATGCCCAGTGGCTCCAGCCGCTTACCAAAGTAGTTCGTCATCTCAGCCGCCAAGGCTTTCATGGGAGCCACATATACGATCTACAGAGAGAGCGGCGTGGAAATGAATGTGAGTGGAGGAGAGAGAGTGGAGCAAGGTTGTAGACGGGGCTGAAAGGACACTGTGGTGATAAATGAGCAAAGAGGGGCAGCATCATTTGTTCCCCAGCTACCAGCACAAATCAGTTTATTGTGAAATGTCACAGCGCTCGCATGGATAAAATGTAATGGTGATGTATGAAAAGCAGCTTTTGTCACTGCTGGTGTTTGTCAGTGTACGAGCTTTTATACAGAACAAAGACTGTCTGCGTTATTGATGTGTGTGTGGATCTGACACTGGGTTTAAGACCAGTGCTTTTAGACCAAGCTGTCAGCACTGCCAGTGTTTCAGAGTCTGTTTCCAACTGTTGCTATTTGTCATTTTGACCACCGCGATCTTCTGCTTTTCTAACCCAGCACTGACAGATGAACTACAGAGACTGGGTGGACGAGCGCCGCGTGGCTTTACAGCGCACACATTCATGAACAGCTGATCATAATAATGAGGTCATC
The DNA here is from genome assembly GCF_057381845.1 of Rhamphochromis longiceps. Classification (NCBI taxonomy): domain Eukaryota; kingdom Metazoa; phylum Chordata; class Actinopteri; order Cichliformes; family Cichlidae; genus Rhamphochromis; species Rhamphochromis longiceps. The sequence continues at coordinate 527,252 of NC_140567.1, forward strand.
ATTATTCACCAATCAAATTTGATAACAAATCATCACTCAGTCATCGGCTCAGCTTCAGCCTCTGAAGAAAACAGCAGAGACTACGTTGTCTTTGCTCAGCACAGACGCATTCATACACATAAACCGTGTCGGGTGTGTGAACATGCAGGCCGATTAGCTCCGCCCACATTAAATGCAGGCTCATTTCTGTGAATGAACATGTTTAAAAGGCATTTAGCATCAACCTTTAATACAAAGGCTGTTTTATGAAACATCACATCTCTGTCACATGTGGCAAAGTTACACTTAGTCCCTCAGTAGATGTGAACTGTAACAGCTGTAGGCAGGAAACTCAAAGTGCTGCAGTTTTCCATCCCTGAAATGCCATTGGCTGATTGTAATAACGTACACTTCTCACAAGAGTTAAGGGGACACTCGACCCAAAGTCAGAACTACACCCCTGAACCTGCTTTGGTACCTATCAGAGTAATGGTTTGGTGGGCGGTGCCAGCAGCCCACCGCTCTCCCCTTACACTTCCTGTCTGTTGATGCTTGTCGTTCGTTTCCTTCTCAGCAGTGACAGCATGAGATGGTACCGTTACACTGACTGCTTTAGTATTTAGCATCATCAGTGCTGTAGATCCTTTCAGACTCACAAGACAATCCAGGGAAACGTCATTACTGGAGTGAAACAACACGCAAACTGTTCAAATCAACCGAACAAACTAAGCATCTTAAAGGAAGTCCCATGACTCCAGCTCCCCTTGACTTCAACCTATCAGAGCAGTCCTATTAACTCCCTGCCTGAAATCTCAGCGAGTGATCTGAATCCCTGCAGGGCTTGTGTGAAACTTCACCAGGGAGCAAACTGAATCTCCAGGACTCGTGTTCAAAGGCTCCGAGCCGGAGTGACACTACAAACAGGAAGCAGTTATCACAAAGACATCTTTCCTTGACAGATCAGTACACTACAGCCGTTTCAGCATAAACAGCACTAATAAGTGTAGCTGATGTGTGCATCGCACCTTGAATTCATCTTTCTTAATGACGCCACCGGGCTGCAAGTGCTGACGGATTTCATGGAGAACTGTCAGCATGGCGATGTTGGTCTTGCCAGCACCGGTTGGAGCACAGATCAGGAGGTTCTCATTGGTGTTGTAGGCCGTCTCGAACACTATGGACTGAATCCTGTTCAGGCGCTTCATGCCCTTGAACACCAGCTGCCCAATCTGTGGAAATAAGACAAGCACACAGAATTATGACCCCTGAAAACCACGTGTTCGAATATGTGTGATCAGCAGTGCTGTTACTTTGTGACCGTCCCGTGTCAGCGCACAGAGTGTCTGTCAAACAAACACCAAAGGACCACAGACACAGGAGATGTATTTGCAACCCACATGTGTGCTGTAGTGGGTGTGGACATATGAGGTCCCGCCCCCTGCCCCCCTCACACACAAGCTCCCACCCTTTGATATGCAACAGGAATGTAGACGCTAACAGTCAGTGTATCATTTTATCACTTTGTAACAAATAAGGATTAGTGATAAGCACCTTTGAAACACTGGCACAGGAGAGGAGGGAGGGAAGTCTTCACCATGACACTTATACTGGGACTATAAGCTGTACTGGGACTCACTAACACACTGAAGCACAGAGGCTAAGGTTGGCCTGTGCAGTCTGACCTGGCTGCAGTGAAGCTCGCAGGACTTTCACACACACGGTGTGAATACTTCTGAACTTTCTATTTTCAATAAAATGTTAGCACACTGACTGATGAGGTGCTGCCCATGTTTAGATATAACATGGTCAGGTTACATTGAATTTCTATCCATGCATCAACATGATCCATGTGGCTGAGTAATAATAAAGCAATAATGCTGCTAATTCCTGTCTGAAGCCACTGATGTCAGTTATCACTGATGTCGTTTGTCATTTATTCTGAAGAGACCAACAGAATCACTGTGCTGCACTTGTTCCATCACATCTGTGCAGACGTGAAGCTTCTGCATATGCAGGCCATGAATCTGAGACGTGGCGTTCTGACTGACGGGCACCGCGTGTGCCAGAAGACATTGCTTTTCTACTGTCAGCACAAAACCACCGTACACATATTCTCCATCAAACTGGCAACACCCATGTATATTTAATGTTAAAATCTGAATTCATAATGCATGCGCACTGACTAATTCTGCAAGTCAACACGCTCCTTTCTGCTAAATAAAAGGCAGGCTATTTGAATCCCGCCCACTGTGATGACCCCCACTGTGGCTGTGACTGTGATTCTTGTGGTATTTTGGGTTCAGATAAACTGAGCAGATTCTGGTTGTGCCGTTAAACTAAATAAAGACTTAGGGCCGTACCTGTACAACAAACCCTGGTAGGCACTGACGCAGCTCAGGACGGGTTGCCCTTGGCAACTAGATCTGGGCCAATGCCAACTATTCAGTGCAGTCGCTGGCAACTGCATTTTTTATGACAGAAACATGCTGCAGACTCCTGACATGCAGTACAGACAGGTGATCAGTTACAGCCCGTGTCAGTGACTCAGTGTGAACACAAACTGGAAAATTAAAAAGCATGAAGGAGGACGAGTGCTGAGACGAGCTGCCACTCAACCTGGCCTCTGTCCGCCTTCACCATGGCAACAGAGTGTGGGTGATGGCCCTCAATCTACACTGCCTCTGATAAGGACGGAAACACCCACTGTGAAGGACAGGTGGTGCCACACACACACACACACACACACACAGTACAAACACACACACACACACACAGTACAAACACACACACACACACACAGTACAAACACACACACACACACACACACATTACAAACACACACACACACAGTACAAACACACACACACACACACACACACACACACACACACACACACAGTACAAACACACACACACACAGTACAAACACACACACACACACACACACACACACACACACACACAGTACAAACACACACACACACACACACACACACACAGTACAAACACACACACACACACACACACACACACACACACACACAGTACAAACACACACACACACACACACACACACAGTACAAACACACACACACACACACACACACACAAACACACACACACACACACAAACACACACACACAGTACAAACACACACACACACACACACAGTACAAACACACACACACACACACACACACACACAGTACAAACACACACACACACACACACACACACACACAAACACACACACACACACAGTACAAACACACACACACACACACACACACAGTACAAACACACACACACACACACACACACACACACACACACACACACACACAGTACAAACACACACACACACACACAGTACAAACACACACACACACACACACACACTACACACACACACACACACACACACACACACACACACACACACACAGTACAAACACACACACACACACACACACACACACACAGTACAAACACACACACACACACACAGTACAAACACACACACACACACACACAGTACAAACACACACACACACACACACACACAGTACAAACACACACACACACACACACACACACACACAGTACAAACACACACACACACACACACAGTACAAACACACACACACACAGTACAAACACACACACACACACACACACACACACACAGTACAAACACACACACACACACACAGTACAAACACACACACACACACACACACACACAGTACAAACACACACACACACACACACACACACACACACACACACACACACACAGTACAAACACACACACACACACACACAGTACAAACACACACACACACACACACACACACACACACACACACACACACACACACACACAAACACACAGTACAAACACACACACACACACACACACACACACACACACACACACAGGTGAGGCTTTTCCTTCTAGAAAAGCAACCATGAGAAATGTGAATAAAACCGTTTCCTCTCATGGATGCGACTTTTGAAAGAACAAACACACACACACGCGCACATTTTACACACACACAATAATAATGATTTTAAACAGTGACTTTAAGCTGAGAGTGATAAAGAGTGCTCAGCCTGTGGGTTACTGTCAGCAGTGAGAATGCTTCCTGAAAACAGAAACACGGTTATGAAGTGCAAATGAGATTATCATAGGGCGTAAAAGCCACTGTCCCTGACTCGCACAGGGACGTGACGACACACTGACAGCATCTCAGATCCTGTATGAAAGCATTGTGAACACAATACTTCTCATCTACAGTTTGTGTTTTCACTCACAGATACAAATACATTTCCACTCAGTGTGGAAAAGAGAGTGGTGTAAGGACTGTGGAAACAAATTTAACTCAGGTACAATAACATGAAGACTGACTTACATGATGGTTACTGAGACTGAGGTGCAAACAAACGATATGCGCTTTCATCAGATGATGAAAGGTGTGTATCTGTACTTTTAAATGTTTCTCTGATGTTGATCCACAGCAGGAGGCAGGTGATGTGTATGAGAATAAAAAAGAGGTCATGTGATGTGTGACATGGTGACTTGGTGTTGTCTCTCTCTGTAGTGGAGTGTCACTTCCTGTTCCAACACACAGTGGTGTTTTTGTGTATAAATAACTTCTTATTTCATAGTATAATCCTCACGTGCTTCATCCGAAGCACACTCTCTGTGTACTCACTCCCTAACTTTACTGTTTCACTAGCTTAGCTTAGCTCGTAGCCGACTGGCTAGCAGCATGGCCTCTTCACCTGTCCCTCCTGCACTTTCCTGCTCATTGTAATAATAATAATAATAATAATAATAATAAAAATAATGATTATGGACTGCATCTATATAGCGCTTTTCGAGACCCTCAAAGAGCTTTAAAATGCCACTATTCATTCACTCTCACATTCACTCACTGGTGGAGGCAGCTACAGGTGTAGCCACAGCTGCTCTGGGGCAGACTGATGTCAGATGCTAGTTACTCCTCGGCCTCCTTTAGCAGTAATGATACCTGTAATAAATGTAGCATATTTGCAGCTCTGGAGGCCAGGATTACTGAATTGATACACCTGAAGCTAGCCAGGCCCCTGTAGCTGGTGCAGCCGAAGGCAGCATAGGCCCCGCTAGCTGGCCCCCGGGAGCCTGCCCCAAGCAGCCGGGGAAACAGGATGGCTGGGTGATGTTGAGGACGTTTCCTTGCCACGTCACCAAAGTGCTTGCTCACAGGGGGTCATTTGATTGTTCTCTGGATGTATTATTGTGTATTATTCTACCTTACATTATAAAGCACCTTGAGGCGACTGCTGTTGTTGGTGCTGTATAAATAAAATAGAATTAAATAGAATTGAAATGGAATTATAGAATTCTATTTGCATAATTATAATATAGAATGATAGACTTCTAATAACATAATTCTCATTCTAAGTTCTCATTGAGCCAGCTGACCAGTACAGATAATAAAACTTGGAGTGCTCCTCCTTTCTTCTGTGCTCCACTTCTCTCACTAAGGCTTCTTCAGGATGCCTTAAGCTTAGACAGCAGTATTATTTTTTCAAGGATTCATTAGAAATATGTCATCACTTTCCTGTTCCCCTCGTTTCAATCCAACCCTCACAGAAAGAAATAATTAAAGATGTGCATGTCAGGCAAGGATATGCAGAGTGCTGTTCGGAAGTTGGCCCCGCAGCCCAGAAGGGAAGAAGTTATTAATGCATCAAAGAGCAACTTTATTAGAGTCCACTTAAGCTGGAAGCAGTAAGTGGCTGAGGTTTCAGCGAGGTAGGGTGGGGGCCCACAGGCTTGTGATGAGGACACCGGTATAGCTGTGAATGCTTACGTGTGACAGCTTGGACATTTTGGGCCAGAGTTACTAACCGGGACTAATTAACATAATAATATCATCACCATAAATAACGCCTTAATTTATGAGCACAAACATCGGTGATTTCACTGGTCAGTGTGCGCTACCAGAGCCCAGCTGGACACGGAGCCTATCCCAGCTGTGATAGGGCAAAAAGCTGACTGTGCTGGTCTATCACAGGCTTTCCATATATATCTATTTACTAAACAATAAATACAAGTGCAAGCAAATAGCTGTCCAGTGTGAATAAACAGTTTGCTTTAATTCATGACGTGAAGAAATATTTGTAAATAGGACATTCATGTAGTTGTAAAAAAGCATGATAATATATTAAGTAATCCAAAGTATTCAGAATACGTTACTCTCATTGAGTAACGTAACAGAATACGTTACAAAATACATTTTGGGGCATGTAATCTGTAATCTATAATGGAACACATTTTAAAGTAACCATCCCAACACTGATCACAGCAAATGTGCCACAGCCTGGAAGAAAATGTAAGATTCAACAATACTGCGGCCGTCTCTGCTAACCCTCCTGGTATAAATTTGAAAATTCTACGTAATTTTCCAAAAAGTTGACCTTTGACATTTATCTTAAGTGGAGGTCAACCTCAGAGCGCAGAAACCCCAAACTGCCAGATGATTATCTCCCTCTCCACCACAGGGACGCTTCGCCCTTAGCCATCAAAGCAGCCAAGCTGAGTAGGCACATATGAGTGAGTGCATCAGTGCAGCTCAGAAGCACCAGCTACTGGTTCATAGACCAGTACACCAGGACTGCAAGACCAGGAGGACCCACCTGAGCACTAGTCCCAAACTCCTGCTGGGAGACACATCTGAAGGCCAAGGTCCTGTGGCCCAGAAAAAAGCAGATACTGGCCAACCAACAAGACAGCGGTGTTTGACAAGGAACAGAAGACCACAGCAGTGACATCTGTGGGAATCCTCCGGGAACATCAGGAAGTGGTACTGGGGGCTGAAGCGGAGCAGGTGTGGAAGGTCCCCAGTGGTCCCAATGGTAAAATGAGCAGTGACAGGTATGGTTACCTGAGTGGCTCCAGCAGATTTCAGGAGCAACATCAGAGGAATCTGTTCGGAGGAGTGCAGCTAAGACCCTGTGTTTATACAGATGTAAAATGAAACTCCTCCCTCCATGACCCCAGTAGTAAAGGTAAGTGTTTGTGTTGGAAAACACATTTTCATCAAAGTGAGAATTACAGTAACTGAATGGTGTTCTCAGTCTTATTGCACCAGCACACTGCACTCTGACTTATGAATATTCACTTTATAATTACCAACCACTAAGCTTTAGGAGAGCACCCTCGCACTCCGTCCTGTGGCTCTGTGACCACCACAGACCCTTAACGATCACTCCAGCGCCCAGTCCTCTTTTTGATTTATCGACTTCTTCTGTTGTAATGAAACGGCACTGTCCCCACACTTCTTAAAGATGCTAATTAATGCAAATGCATGCCCGCCCCAGTATTCACCTTGAGGTAAAGCTTACATGTTGTAAACACAAAGTTGTCATAATTTAATGATCTTTGAAAATCTTTAGTGCTTTTATTCTCTCTTTAAAACCTCTGCAGATACATTGTTATGTTAATGTATGCACGCCATCTTCCAATTGGAGATCCAGCTGTGCCTGCCATAGCATATCTCAAGGGTGTGATACCAACGTTGTGGGGAGGTAGTTACTATAAAATGCAGTGTGCATTAGCCAGCTGTAACAAACAAGCAGGCCTGCTTTGTCTTCCTCATTAAGAACTGTAGCAGGCGGAGACTGGACCGAGAGCTGGACACGACGTGGTCCGAGCACGTCAGACCAGAAGGGGCGGTATTTTAAAGTTTGGCATGCAGAGATTTTCATTTGTTTAATGACAAAATGGATGTAAAACTATTATAGTAATGGAGGTTAGTGACTTTGGCCAATCATCACAACCTGCTGTCAATCAAAGCCTCCAATCACATTTTTCATATATGAAAGTTGTCGTGTTGGTTTGACTATAAGCAGAAGCGGTGAACTCTACTGTCATACCGGCTCTTTAACTGGGTGACCTGCACCAAGTTTAGTTTCCTGTTTTCTACATAAAGTTTGAAATTGTTTCCTCAAGTTTAGGTCATACAATTAAATCTAATCTCATGTAAACAAGCTGTGTGCCATAGAACGACCACACACACACACAGAGCATACTTATCCACATGTGTCTGAATATTATAATATTTGACTCTCAGTTCAAATTAACCAAGTCTATCACGAGGTGCTAAAACTGTGTTATAAACGTCGAGTGTTCAGCCCCACGTAAACATTCATCACATGGTGGCAGGACGTTCTTCGGATGACCAGAAACAATCATAGTATTAAGCTAAGCTGGTAACAGTACAGATGTGTGCGGCTGGTCGACTACTCGTCACTGGTTGGTACCAGATGTATTGGTCATTCAATCTAATTTTTTGTTATGCCACCAGATGGCGCTGCATCAGCGTCATCTTTATAGAAAAATGCTGCAAATCTATTTTTTGTAGTAACTTGCTTTCATGTCATACTTAACATCTTTACTATAAATGTTTTTCATCTCCTGTGTTGAGTACAATGTGCAGCCCAAATTTTAATAATATGTATGCATTAAGCCCATAGTAACTGCATAAATCGAAAATCTTTTTTTGTTTTGTTTTTTTACATATATTTTTAGTGAGAGAAATTTAAGAGGCTTATCCCTCAAAACTGTAAATACAAAAAAGTTGCACAGTTTCCAACCACGGGAAATTTTGAGTGTCTTCATAGTTTTATTTTTGAGATACACCAATTTTTATATACTGCAGGAAAAACGAAAATAAATATTATAATGCAAACTTGCCAAAAAAAAAAAACAGCATGTGCATCAAAATAAACTATTTTCAGCAGTGCAATTTGAGTTCTAAGCATCCCAGAAACTATACTGAAAACCATAAAGTCCAACATAACTTTTAAAAACACCAGTGTAGGCTTATAAGGCCCTGAAGGTAAAAAAAAACTACATTTTCTGCGTCACTTCTGGTTTCGGCCAGGTCTTAAAGGGTTAACCTCCTCAGACCGGAACTCTTCCGCGGCATGCATTTTTAATTTGGACTGATTGGGACCTGTAAGTGGATATCAGGCCCTTGCCGAGCAAAATTTAGTATTTTGGTCTAGACAACCCAAAATGTAATGTCCACATATGTGGACGCCAGGTCCTAGGAGGAATAATAAGACACTAATAGTTTTAGATGCTTTTGTTTATACAGCGTTTGAAATTGTCCATTTATTGGTCCTCAGATTTAAACTGGATTCTCTCAGTTTTACACTACTTTGTTAGTCAACTAAGAAATGCTAACAGTTAAGACAGACAGTCCATCAGTTAGACCTCATCATTGTGACATTAAGTCACAGCAACAGAAAGCAGACTTGGAGCCAAAGAGTCAAACTGACATTGCCAGGAAAGATGCCAAGTTAATTAAGCCGACAGGAGTTGAGAAGACTTTATCAAGTGGAAATTCAAATAAAACACATTCAGTGCCAACAGCTCATTTGTTCTCCTTTCCCCAGATACATCTTTGGAGTACAGGACTAAAGACCAAAACACGGACGTGACAACGACGCTTTATTACCAACGCACACCAAAACACGCACGTGACAACGGCGCTTTATTACCAACGCACACCAAAACACGGACGTGACAACGGCGCTTTATTACCAATGCAGACCAAGACAATAACTTTTCATTTCGTTGGAAATCAGTCTGCATCATCACAAATAAAAGTTCCCGGCTGCACTCGGCATTGGGCACTTTAAATAGAGGTGCCCACTTTAAATGCACTTTAAATAGAGGGAGAGCTCTGCAGATCCCAGCTGGCAAATATAGAGCACACACATCTGTGGTCAAGCTTTCAGCAGCAGGGTTAAATAAAGTTTCTAATGAGAGCAGCTGTTTGAGTCTGGGGCAGAACCAATCTTAAAGCCCAGCTGGATCCAACAGGAATCAACATTTTCTCCAATATGAAGCTCCTCGGGCTATGAGCAATCTTTGGCTTCATATGAAGAAGAAAAAAGTCTCTATACAGAATCACATAGACTGTGTGAAAACGCTGCACGCACACAGTCGGTGCTGCTGAAGGTGGCCATTCTGGACCTTGCTGAGCAGGATAAAAACTGACAGGCTCATTAACACAGCAAATATGCAGTCTATGGCCATATGGGAAACTGGGAGGTCTGGGAATATTCCACCAATCCACTGCTGCTTAAAGCACACTAATTGCACCCACATTGACTGCATTAATGATCCACCAGCACCAGTTCAAAAGTCAGCATATCTGCATGTGACATGTGTTGCCTCTCTCTGTGTGGGTTTAATATGAAAGCAGGGGCCAAAGTGCTTTATGACAACAGCCATCAGTGTTTGTGTGTCCGGTGGCTGCCTTTTAGTGTTATTGTGCATTTACTGTATAAGCTCACCATATGAGCCCATATAAGCTGCTAAACTAATTAAATTCCTGTGTGCATTGGTAATGGGAAGCTAAGAGATATAATTGTTGTCATTTTCATGCCATCCTTTTAATTACTTTCTGGTTCCATTTCATTCCATTTGAATTGACAGCCTGATCAACTTTTAATTGCCAGTTTTTGCAAACAGCTTATCAGCCTGTTCCAAGCCTGCATATAGAGTACTAAATGACCTGGCCAGACACACTCAGAAACACACACACCATCAATTCCCGAGTCTCGGGAAGCACACACATGCACAACAACTCTCCCGGCAGGTAGCGTTAGAGTGAGATGCAGATGCAGCAAATAGGGGGTCCATTCATTTCCCTGCAGAGCAGCAGCCGAAAGAAGAGGGCACAAACAAGGGAGATGGAGAGCTAGGAATATGATGGAGATAGCAAACAGTGAGGTAATCCATCACTTCATCCACAAGCACTTGCTGAAGTAGCAAAGAGGCTTGTGAGCCCAAAAACCATGAACCAACACATCCTATCAATGTCAACACTGAACACAAACAGTGGCATGTGTACACGCCACATATAACAGCAAAACACGCATGGTGCATAGAACACATTTACAGCTTTAATGTGGCCGTTGCCATTACACACATTACCCCTACTGGTGTGGATGGTAACTCTCCTCCTCAGCCAACAAGATGCAGCATACATGGGGACGAGGCTGCAACTAAGGAGGTAGAGTGGGCCAATCAAAAACTCATTAGATTGTTCCTGTTTAATCCAGTTTGCAGGACAAAGTGCCCTTTGGCAAGACACTGAACCTCAAATTGTCTGCAATGCATCAATCAGAGTGTGTGTGTATCTGCAAGCACTTAAAGGAGAACAGACTGCTGTACGAATGTGTGTGTGTGTGTATGCAAAGGTCCACATGCACAGGTCCAGGAGCGCAGGTCCACGTGCACATGACTTTTAAACACAACTGCTCATTCTGACTGATCAGACCAGAAGAGACGTTTTACACTTCTCATCTCCATCTGAAATAAGCTTCTGAAAATAAGCTTCGGTCTAAGAAAAGCTTTTCTTAGACAGAAATTTTTTTATTTCAAACATGTAAATAAAAGTGAAATAACAAGAGAGAAGAAAGCGTCTCCATGTCTGCACAATGTTTAGGATGAAGTTTAGACTTCTGCTGTTCCTACCACCTTATTTTAAATTCCATTATTTAAAAGTGGACATTTGGAATTGGACGTTATACAGTCCATACATGCTTTACCTATATACAAGTCTACACTCATATACAGTGTAGATATGGGAAATTGGACGAATATATCCAATATTGCTGATAGGCTGAGCCCATCGGCGATCGTTTTTACAAGGATGAGTAAGTTAATAGAAGCAGTTAACAGAAAATAATAATAATAGCGCTGTTTTAACAGCACTCTCGTTCATCTGTAAGCCAATGCCCCCTCCTCAGAGTGCGCCCAAATGTTTGTTGATGGAGCTGCAGAAGCTGGTGATAGTGATATAGATGTAGTGTACCATGTATAGCATATGGATGTAGTATACGGTGTATAGTATATAGGTGTATAGTATATAGGTGTATAGTATATAGATGTAGTGTACAGTGTATAGTATATGGATGTAGTATACGGTGTATAGTATATAGGTGTATAGTATATAGGTGTATAGTATATAGGTGTATAGTATATAGGTGTATAGTATATAGATGTAGTGTACAGTGTATAGTATATAGATGTAGTATACGGTGTATAGTATATAGGTGTATAGTATATAGGTGTATAGTATATAGGTGTATAGTATATAGGTGTATAGTATATAGGTGTAGTGTACAGTGTATAGTATATGGATGTAGTATACGGTGTATAGTATATAGGTGTATAGTATATAGGTGTATAGTATATAGGTGTATAGTATATAGGTGTATAGTATATAGATGTAGTGTACAGTGTATAGTATATAGATGTAGTGTACGGTGTATAGTATATAGATGTAGTGTACGGTGTATAGCATATAGGTGTATAGTATATAGATGTAGTGTACGGTGTATAGCATATAGGTGTATAGTATATAGATGTAGTGTACGGTGTATAGCATATAGGTGTATAGTATATAGATGTAGTGTACGGTGTATAGTATATACACAGCAAATTCAAAAGTGTTAAATTTTTTGGTGTTAATAGTCTTCTTGCAAAAGTAGAGTTAATTTTACTCTAAGCAGAGTCACATTCTTTTAATGTAACTCTGAGGTGTAAAATGATAGTAGTTAAAATCGAGTGTTAAAAATGAGTGTTTCTCTGTCAAATCTGGAGGTGTTACAATGGAAACATTAACTCTTGACCTCTTAACTCTGAACTCCTACAGGGGCTATGACACCAACAGAGTAAATTCACAGACTCCGCCCCCAGCACGGCTCCAATCGAAGCTGAAGTGAAGCCGTTTCAGAACATTTTGCTCTACATATTTGAGTTGTTTGCCGTGCTTGGTAAGTCATTTTTTCAAAGATTGTTTCAATTATTATTATGAGCTTTTACTTCTGTGGCTCTTTGGAGTTGAGACAAAGCTGTGTGAAAGGCATTAGCCATGTTGCTCGCTGATAGCATAATATTCTGTTTTAGCTAGCTGAAAGGTATCGTTTGCGGGCAAATACCACAGCCTTGAAAAAAAGCTTGCATGTGAATTTTCAGTCAAACTTTTGGTCAAATACACCTAAAACAATGTGCAGAATGTAAATGCTGGTATAATGGTGCTACTTGAAGCCTGAAAACGATCGCCCATAAAAAAACCGAGCAAACAGCAGTAGCAGGCGTCCTGACTGGATTCTACGTTAGCATAGATCCCTCCAGAGTTTTGTGCACACGGTTTAGGTAAAAATGAAAAAGGTTGAGGTTTTACATTTAGTTCAGTATTACCTGTTGCCTGTGTCCTTGTCTTTTGGGAAAATACTTTACACAAGTAATGGCTCAAAGAGGATTCCTTTTTTTTTTTTTTACTGTGCTGCAATTGTTTACTGGATTATTTGTGCCATTAATTAGTGTCAACTAATTTTTATTCAATCTCCACACAGGATATGCTTGTGAAGATGGAATATGGGGGAGAGCAGAAGTGCGTTGAAGTTCCACAAAGGGATGAATGAAGGACATGCATATTGTATTGAAGAAATAGGTGATGAGATGCTGTTATTTGCCTTTACCATGTCAGACCTTTTGATAAACACAATTCTAATGAAAGTGAGAACATGTATACTGTTACATCTTTCAGATGTTTTGAAATTGTGGTGCACAGTTCAGAATAAATGTTTTTCAAAAACCATTGCATCTTTTTAGTAAATGTTTATTTCCAAAAGAAATTTCTAGAAGTTCAGAACAGTAAAATTCCCGCTTTTTAGAATGAATTAGAAGATAACTCTTACGTAGTTAAACTAAAATACTCTTTGAGAGTTAATATATAAACTCTTAACACCAAGTGTTAAATTATCAACTCCAGACAGATTTGGTGTTTAACACTAAATCAGAGTTAACGTACCAACTCTCCAAAAAGAGTTAAATTAACACTCTCTGGTGTGGACCCATATAGACACTTTAATAGTGTTGAAATCAAATCCGACAGTGTTAATTTGGACATGCTGGATTTGCTGTGCAGGTGTATAGTATATAGATGTAGTGTACGGTGTATAGTATATATGGTGTAGTGCACGGTGTATAGTATATAGGTGTATAGTATATATGGTGTAGTGTACGGTGTATAGTATATAGATGTATAGTATATATGGTGTAGTGCACGGTGTATAGTATATAGATGTATAGTATATATGGTGTAGTGCACGGTGTATAGTATATAGATGTATAGTATATATGGTGTAGTGCACGGTGTATAGTATATAGATGTATAGTATATATGGTGTAGTGTACGGTGTATAGTATATAGATGTATAGTATATATGGTGTAGTGCACAGTGTATAGTATATACAGTGGGGCAAAAAAGTATTTAGTCAGCCACCGATTGTGCAAGTTCCCCCACTTAAAATGATGACAGAGGTCAGTAATTTGCACCAGAGGTACACTTCAACTGTGAGAGACAGAATGGGAAAAAAAAATCCATGAATCCACATGGTAGGATTTGTAAAGAATTTATTCGTAAATCAGGGTGGAAAATAAGTATTTGGTCAATAACAAAAATACAACTCAATACTTTGTAACATAACCTTTGTTGGCAATAACAGAGGTCAAACGTTTACTATAGGTCTTTACCAGGTTTGCACACACAGTAGCTGGTATTTTGGCCCATTCCTCCATGCAGATCTTCTCGAGAGCAGTGATGTTTTGGGGCTGTCGCCGAGCAACACGGACTTCCAACTCCCGCCACAGATTTTCTATGGGGTTGAGGTCTGGAGACTGGCTAGGCCACTCCAGGACTTTCAAATGCTTCTTACGGAGCCACTCCTTTGTTGCCCGGGCGGTGTGTTTTGGATCATTGTCATGTTGGAAGACCCAGCCTCGTTTCATCTTCAAAGTTCTCACTGATGGAAGGAGGTTTTGGCTCAAAATCTCACGATACATGGCCCCATTCATTCTGTCCTTAACACGGATCAGTCGTCCTGTCCCCTTGGCAGAAAAACAGCCCCATAGCATGATGTTTCCACCCCCATGCTTCACAGTAGGTATGGTGTTCTTGGGATGCAACTCAGTATTCTTCTTCCTCCAAACACGACGAGTTGAGTTTATACCAAAAAGTTCTACTTTGGTTTCATCTGACCACATGACATTCTCCCAATCCTCTGCTGTATCATCCATGTGCTCTCTGGCAAACTTCAGACGGGCCTGGACATGCACTGGCTTCAGCAGCGGAACACGTCTGGCACTGCGGGATTTGATTCCCTGCCGTTGTAGTGTGTTACTGATGGTGACCTTTGTTACTTTGGTCCCAGCTCTCTGCAGGTCATTCACCAGGTCCCCCCGTGTGGTTCTGGGATCTTTGCTCACCGTTCTCATGATCATTTTGACCCCACGGGATGAGATCTTGCGTGGAGCCCCAGATCGAGGGAGATTATCAGTGGTCTTGTATGTCTTCCATTTTCTGATGATTGCTCCCACAGTTGATTTTTTCACACCAAGCTGCTTGCCTATTGTAGATTCACTCTTCCCAGTCTGGTGCAGGTCTACAATACTTTTCCTGGTGTCCTTCGAAAGCTCTTTGGTCTTGGCCATGGCGGAGTTTGGAGTCTGACTGTTTGAGGCTGTGGACAGGTGTCTTTTATACAGATGATGAGTTCAAACAGGTGCCATTCATACAGGTAACGAGTGGGGGACAGAAAAGCTTCTTACAGAAGACGTTACAGGTCTGTGAGAGCCAGAGATTTCCCATGTTTGAGGTGACCAAATACTTATTTTCCACCCTGATTTACGAATAAATTCTTTACAAATCCTACCATGTGAATTCATGGATTTTTTTTTCCCATTCTGTCTCTCACAGTTGAAGTGTACCTCTGGTGCAAATTACTGACCTCTGTCATCATTTTAAGTGGGGGAACTTGCACAATCGGTGGCTGACTAAATACTTTTTTGCCCCACTGTAGATGTATAGTATATATGGTGTAGTGCACAGTGTATAGTATATATGGTGTAGTGTACGGTGTATAGTATATATGGTGTAGTGTACGGTGTATAGTATATAGGTGTATAGTATATATGGTGTAGTGCACAGTGTATAGTATATAGATGTATAGTATATATGGTGTAGTGCACGGTGTATAGTATATATGGTGTAGTGTACGGTGTATAGTATATAGGTGTATAGTATATATGGTGTAGTGCACAGTGTATAGTATATAGGTGTATAGTATATATGGTGTAGTGCACAGTGTATAGTATATAGGTGTATAGTATATATGGTGTAGTGTACGGTGTATAGTATATAGGTGTATAGTATATATGGTGTAGTGTACGGTGTATAGTATATAGATGTATAGTATATATGGTGTAGTGTACGGTGTATAGTATATAGATGTATAGTATATATGGTGTAGCGTACGGTGTATAGTATATAGGTGTATAGTATATATGGTGTAGTGCACGGTGTATAGTATATAGATGTAGTGCACGGTGTATAGTATATAGGTGTATAGTATATATGGTGTAGTGTACGGTGTATAGTATATAGGTGTATAGTATATATGGTGTAGTGCACGGTGTATAGTATATAGATGTATAGTATATATGGTGTAGTGTACGGTGTATAGTATATAGGTGTATAGTATATATGGTGTAGTGCACGGTGTATAGTATATATGGTGTAGTGCACGGTGTATAGTATATAGATGTAGTGCACGGTGTATAGTATATAGGTGTATAGTATATATGGTGTAGTGCACGGTGTATAGTATATAGATGTAGTGCACGGTGTATAGTATATAGGTGTATAGTATATATGGTGTAGTGTACGGTGTATAGTATATAGGTGTATAGTATATATGGTGTAGTGTACGGTGTATAGTATATAGGTGTATAGTATATATGGTGTAGTGTACGGTGTATAGTATATAGGTGTATAGTATATATGGTGTAGTGTACTGTATATTTGTGCTTGCTCTCACATCACCAACCCAGACTGTGAATGTGTTAAACCTCAAAGATGTCTTAAATCAAGTCTAAGAAAAGTTAGAGAGCCACGTGTGTGTGCTGTGGGGGAACCACATCCAAACTGGATTAGAAAATGCAATCAAGGTGGATTAATTATGGATGGCGGGCTGTTCAGTTCTGCCTCATCTTTGCATGCCTGTGCTTAGACGCTGCCTCCTGCATAGGAAAGGAGGGGGCAGGCTGTCAAGTCAGGAGAATCAAAGGATTTTGAGTGAAAGCAGTAATGGCATGTGTACTGGAATGACAACAGCACTGCTCACCTGCTACCATCAGATGTCTGAAAATACCAGACACAAAACCTTCATCTGACATCTCTAACTATATCTTTCCAGGTGTTTGGACTAACCTTCCAGTCTGAGTCGTGGATAAAAAGACATGAAACTGTTCAGGGGAGTGGGGTGTGATGTGCTAAATGATTTTTTTTTTTTTTTTCTTTTCTTTTAAATGACATCAGAAACAGCAGTATGCGACATTACGTGATGGCAGAGCTTCAGTTCATCCTTTGTCTTTTTTTTTTTTTTTTTTTTAATAAATAGGACAGGGGGAATGAATGAGAGAGAGAGGGGGAGAGAAAGAAAGAAAACCAAAGGGGAGAAGAGACGGTGAGAAGGGGGGGGGAAGAGAGAGAAAAAAAAAAAACTCCTGGGTCACCTGTATGGAGAAAAACAAAAACAAACAAACAAACAAACAAACAAAAACAAACAGAGGAGACAGCAAACAACAAAGAGCAACATAATAATAGAGAAAACAAAGCACCATCACAATAAACTAGCTAGTCATAGATATCAGTATTTACTAAGTAATAAACGATATTGTGCAGCACGCAAGATAGACAGCGCACAGTGTGCTTTGAGGTGCTTTTTTTTACTATCATCAAAGATAAATGAATCACTCCACTCCATATATACTCATAATAAATTTTCCAACAGTCGCCTTTGATTACATCAGCTGCAGGGGAAAAAAGTCTGTGAAACATCTGCTTAAAGTGTCGAGGTTTACTGACGGAAGATCTGAGTGTTAGACGAAAACTGTGTGATGAAGAGTGCAACTTCCAGCCCTGATTATAATGATACGACTGTTGAAGATGGATTAGTGCTGTGGTAATGTACAGTACACTGACTGTAACACAGAATTTGAAAAGAGGTACCAGTCCATGCTCCAAACTCCATGTCAAGGGAGTCTTCTACATGTAAATGTTAATTCAGTGAGCATAAACTCTCAGGAGGAAACCTGGTGTTGTTATGAGAGACAACACCCATCCCAACTTGGATGGAGCAGCCCTCATTTCATCTATCCAAATTTATTAAACCCCCCCAAAATGTGACTATCCAGAGTTGCAGTCTTACACGCCTCTCTGCAGCTTCTCCTCCTGTTACTCCCACACAACCCCATCTCCACAGAGACTGTGTCAGCTCCCAAACAGACAAAAAACTAACTAAAAACCAGCAACAAACAACTTAAACATAAACAATCACAATAATCCACCCACTGTTATCATCTTCAATGCCCTGTACCAACACAGAGCAGAGCAGCTACCTGAACGCTGCTCCAACAGAGGTCGATCATCTTGTTAATAATTTTACCTCCTCACTACGTACGACTCTGGATACTGTAGCTCCTGCTAGACCTCAGTGCAGATGACACCCAGCTCTATCTGTCCATGAAGCCAGATAACACACACCAATGAGTTAAACTGCAGGAATGTCTTAAAGACATAAAGACCTGGATGGCCGCTAACTTTCTGCTTCTTAATTCAGATCAAACTGAGGTTATTGTACTCGGCCCTGAAAAGCTTAGAAATATGGTATCTAAGCAGATTCTTACTCTGGATGGCATTACCTTACACTGAGTGGCACTCCGCTCCGGAGGGTGCTGTCCTTCTGTGGGTCGTTTCTCCGAAAACTCGTGGGTGGCTGTAGGTCATCTACTGATCGGAAGGTTGGCGGTTCAATTCCTGGCTTCCCCTAGTCTGCATGCCAAATATCCTTGGGCAAGATACTAACCCCAAATTGCTCTCCGATGCGTCCATCGGAGTGTGAATGCGTGGCATTGCACTGGCAGCAGACAGGTTGTGCTGTAAGCCCCGCCCTCAGTTCAAATTGGACATAAATGGCCTCTTTGAGTCCTCTTTCAAACCATCTGTGCTCTCTGTGCAAAATTTGACCACTGGCATCTTTTCTTTGCCAATATGTCGCGACCCTCAATGACCCTCCTCAGGGACAACACCGACTAACGTTGAAATACCTGGGACAGCATTTGTTTTACGAAATGAAACAGATTCTGCGATGAGAGCTGAAATGTCTTCAAGACATTTGAAAGAAGTCCAGCTGCTGTCTTTCCAAGCTCCTTAGACTACCATGACCCGGATGACTGAGAGCCTACAGACTTTAAACTCACTGACTTGCTGTAATTTTCGTATGCACGGCAGCTAGTCAACATGAGAGCCTAGTGCACTGCTGCTGATTGTTCAGCATCTAGAACGTCTTTACAAAGCCTTCAGTGTTTCCATTAGGATAAAACTTTGCATCAGCAATGCATGAACTGACTTTTTGAGATATAAATAGCTTCCAGCCTGTTGGAGGAGAATCTGCACTGTAATATGAATCTGGAGAAAACTACAATGTCTGTTTAAATATACTCCATTCATTAAGAAAAACATTTAAATGAGCCATAATGCCAGTTCGTCGAGTATCAGGCAGCAGAATGATATGCAGTGGGGGGAGGGGGGGCACTCATTACTTATGCCTTTCAACCAGCCCACACTCTACTCTCCTTCAGCTGCTAAAGAGCAAAGCTTTCTGTGTTCCTTAATCCTTATCCCTCTACAGACCTTTTCCCTGCGGGAGCATGTCATTTTTTCAGAATGTGTTAGCAGCCTGAGTGAATTCCTACCAATTAGCAGCTTAGGCCATGTGTGTGTGTCAATACTGGTCTCCGTATCCAAGTTTCAGCTGCGTTCTGCTGTAAATCAGCAAGCAGAAGCAGCAGTTTCTGTACATGTTTGACTGGCACTCGCTCTAACTCTGCACACTCAGTACATATCTATTTGGACCAATTAGGAAGGCTTTTACCATGGTGGCAGTGCAGGATACGGAGACCCTGATTCATTCGCTGAAAAGCACCTTAATAAATTCCTCACTTTTAATGTTTCACACTGTTAAAAGGAATGCCAGCCCCATTCCCCATTACAGCTTTCAATAAATGACAAACGGCAGCAGAGTAAACTGGAAGGAAGCGGCAGCGTCACACTCTTCAGCTTGCCTTTCAAAGCCATCCTAATAGCAAATAAAGACGTGTTAGGCATTGTGTGCTGGCGCTTCAGCAGCGAGGCACTTTGTTCCACAGTTGCCCAGGCTTAAGTTAATGAATAGAGCCGCTGCTTGACTGAGGCTAATTCACATCGCTCAGCAGAAGAGCTTCTATATCGATGTAGATCAGTTACACAGGAAGTGAAAGAGGGAAAGAAACTCTGAGGGGGGGGCAGGGACATTAAAGAGTGAAGCAGGGACACGATTCAGAAATAACTCGACATTTGATTCAAGTCAACAATGTGTAACTTTGTGTTTCATTTAGCTGTAAAGGCTGACGCGTCTAAATACTTCACAGTAATTAACAACTGAATGACTCCATTCAATTCAATCTTATTTATTTGGTGCCAACATACAACAACAGGCAGCTGAAAGTGTGCATAAAGTTTAGACCTTGATGGATTGATGCTTCACCTTTAATGCAGCCGCTCCAGCCGCTGCTGGTCTCAGCTTTGTGAAAGTGAAAACCACACTCAGCAGGATGGAGGAGCTGAATCCCGTTTCACAACGCTTTGCCTTAAGACGCTGCTGGGTAGTTTTCACTCATTATCTGCCTGCACGCTGAACAGCTGTTCATCTGATTTGCAGCATTGCACTAAGTCTGAGCTTAAGGTAGAACTTCAAAAGTCACACCATCAACACACACTACAGCACCATTCCCACTGCACTCGTACTGCACTACGCCTCTACCACACCTGATCAGTAACGTGGGATTCTGGCTCCTTCCTTCTACTGACTCCATCTCTTATTCAGCTGCACGTTCATCTCATGTTCATCTGTCTAAGCAATGGAAAAGTCTTCTTTTGTTGATGAAGCAGGGTGAGACAGTGTGGTGACTGAAGTAGACTGTATAGTGCATGTAGATGAAGGGAAGAGAGGTGATGATGGGGATGATGATGGGTAGGTGTTAGGAAGACAAATACTGAAGGACAGACGACGATGAACTTTGTGAAAATGACAGAAAAGACTGTGGAAAACATGTACTTCAAGAAGAGGGAAGAACAGGGCGATGCACACAGGTGGACCACATCTATATCAGAAGGTAAAATCTGAAAGAGATCAGGGGAGAATGTAGCTGGGCAACACTGGATGCTAGTCTGTAGAATAACTGCATAATAACAAGCCATGGTGAAAACGAGGATTAAATGGTGAAAGCTGAAGAAAGATGCTGCACAGAGTTCAGGGAGGAGTTGAGGCTCCGGGACAGTGAGGGACATGGAGGAGTCGACAGGAGTGCTGGGACATACAGTCAAGAGTGGCAAAGCAGACTGGACACTAAGACTTCTGTCACCTGGTTAGTCAGAGGCTGGAAAGGATGTGCAGCACAGCTGGCTGAGGAGTGTGAAATGTGCTAACAAGTGAAGAAAGTGTGTGCAGAGAGAAAGGAGCTGATGGATGCAGAGAGAGAGATGGGGGAGGACAGAGGAAGGACAGTTAGCTGGAGATGAGACTGTTTAACATAATGCTGGAGAGAACAAGAAGAGCAACATGAAACTATGCATGGTTTCACTTCCTGTGCCTGTCACACAGCGCTGCGTTGTGCAGCTCGATTCATTTCTAACATTTACATAGTGACTACTTTTGCAGTCGTGTGCTTTATCAGAGCACACACTCCCTCTAACAGACAACACGTTACACCCTGTGGGCTAAGGACACACACTCGGGTCAGGAGTGACCACACACCTGTGTCAGGTAGAGGTCACCACATGTCATTTTGCTCATACGCGTGGGGACTAGTCTTCCTTTGAACCTGAGGAGTGACATGATCAGCTGCATGTTGCAGTGCTGGCCTTGTTCACAGAGAGGCATCATCCCACTGTGGATGGAGCAGCTCGCTCTCTGTGGGCATCCAGAGCTGGGACCAGAAGATGACCGGCAGCGTCTTTACTCTCGTCCCCCCCAACCTCCCAAAACCAGACCATCAGAACCAGTCCAATGCTGATATAAAAAACACAACAATTTACAGCTAGCGTTCACAAGAGACGAGGATTATAAAACCTTCAACTGTACCTACAACGAAGCCAATACATGTGGACAACTGAACATGAGGTGGCTCTCGTCCCTGTGAGTCCGTGATTTTATGATGAGTAATAAAGAAAGCTGCTCACAACACGATGAATACGTCGGTGTATTTACTGTGAGAGTCGATGTGGCAGCCATAAATAACTCCGTTTGGATTCATTTACTTACTCTTAGCTTTGTTCAAATCATAGTTTTGTTTGTGGTCATTATTCAGTGTTTTGTTTCTCAGACTTTTTATTCGATTTCGTGCTCAGTTCTGATTGAATAATTCTAATAAAATGATGAAAGGTACAAATGATCTTATTGGCTTGTGAGTGGACTCTGTGATCGTCCCGGTGCACCTCAGTGCAGCATGTAACACCTTTGTTACTCATCCCTGTCACTACCTGTGCGTTTACACATCACGGCTGTGTTTAGTCATTAGTAATGAACCAGCTCTTGCTGCTCTCTTCTCCTTACACTCAGCCCTGTCCGGTCTGCTTGAGGTTACTTCCTTTAAAAAGGGAGTTTTTCCTTCCTACTGTCACAAAGTGCTTGCTCTGATGGGGTTCCTCCTGCTCTGTAAGGCAGAGTCTGTTCTATGTAAAAGACTTTATTCAGAAAACTGAGCTGAAGATAAGAATGGAAGTGACAATCAGTGAGGAGGACCATGGCGTTACGGCAAGAACGAGGCCTGCAGAGGTTTGACAGTGCAGATGCTGAAGGTACTGCAGGTGCTGCTGGGAGTGGCACAACACTACCGGAGGCTGGTGCAGTGCATGTATGAGCACAGCGGTGAGGTGTGCAGCAGAAGTCACAGACGGGTGTGGGACGGGGTTGGATTATATCTGGGAATCTCCTCTGAGCTGCTTCTTGTTGCAGAAACACAGAGAGGAAGCTGAACGGAGGAATGTGGCACCCTGCTCTGTTTCTGTGACTAATGAAAGGATTAGTGGTGAAGTGCTGAAAGACACACTGATGAAGATTGAAGCTGACAGCTACTGAAGTACACACACACACACACACACACACACACACACGAGCAAGTATGCTCAACTGTGACGACAACAAAAGGCACAACGCGTTGATGTGATTAAAGCATCCATGCATCAGTTAGTCACAGCACAGGACACACATGCTTCCGTCACAGCGATCAGTCCTGTTTATGATTGTGTCAGCGTGAATGACATGAAGGCTAACAGTGGTAACAGTTACACTCATTTCCTGCAGCTTTGAGCTTCATGGATGCTCCACGTTGGTGTCTTCATGACGTGATCTTCTGCTGCATCTTCAACAGCAGCATCAGAGCAGCGCTTTCGATGAGTGTGCACTCTGATGCAGTCCTGCTCCTCTCTAAGACAGATCGAACTCAGCTGCAGGTTCTCCAGCCTGCTGCTCTCTCTTGCTTGGCCTAATGGTGACTGGGTACAGTCAGAACGTACCAGTGTGAGTGTGGGTTTGTCCATCAAGCTGCCACTCAGGCTGACAGCTGTGAGTGCTACAGTCACATGATCAACTTCTCCTGGCAGCTTAACAGACACACAAACAGTTCCTGTGGTTCATGCTCAGGTACTTGATGAAGTACAGCAGCCAGTTATTTCATCGAGTGTGAGGACCTCAGTGTGCTACGTCTCACTCAAGCGTGCCACCCGAGACGCCGTGCAGAGACAACACAGGTGTATTTCATTAACACCACACTGCTTTTCTACGTCAGGATTTTCCCGGGCTCAGGAGGACGGAGCCTTTCTGAGCTGTGACAGAGAGGGAAGGGTACAAACCCGGGTCGACCCAGGCTAACTCGTACAGACAGATGGCCATCAACATTCGATCACCAACTAACCAAACGTCATGAATGTGGAATCGTACTCTCAAACAGAAAGCTGCGTCTATAATTATAAGACTAATATCAAGAAGGTGATCACAGACACAAGACAGAGTAAATGCTGGGAAAGTAAACAGTGTGAACTTAAGCTGGAGATAGACCAGTTCACCCAGTCTGAACTGAAAGAAGATAGAAGTGACCTGGAGTGCTGCTGTGACTGTGGCTGCTGTGGAAGGACCTGTAGTGTACATATGTGGGACATGTGGAGGTGGGGGGGTTTCCAGTAAGCATTGTGGTTATGGTCAATATTCTCCATATTAACATTCTCATGGTTTTTAATGCACACACACACACACACACACACACACACACACACACACACACACACACACACACACGCACACACACACACGCACACACACACACGCACACACACACACACACACACACACACACGTTTTCATATCTTAGTGAGGACTATTGAACATAAACTGAACCCTGACACTAAAACCACTGTGAGCCTCAAACATGGCTTCAGACCTGTGGGGGCGGGGCGTTTGTCCCCACAGCTGGCTGTTGGTCCCCGCAAACAGATCAGATCTAAGCACACAGCAGCTCCTACCTCGTCTATTTCAGAGATGTAGACGGGCTTTTCTTCAAACCCAACAGGCATGGGCTCATTGGGTGGGATCTCCACTTCTTCGTACATCTTACAGTTTTCTCTGCGGATTCCCTCGGGCAGCAGCATCTGAACGACCAAACAGAAGAAAAGGTTTGACACAATATTTCAATTCAATTCAATTCAATTTTATTTATATAGCGCCAAATCACAACAAAAGTCGCCTCAAGGCGCTTCATAAGACACAGAACATTTAACAGGAATTTGAACACTGTGAATCTGAAGCAATACGTTTAGTTTCCCCACTGCAAAAACGCAAAACACTATGAGCAGAGTGTACTTGGTATTTGGAGTTAAGTGGGAGTTAGAGATGAACAGCACAGAGGAGCCTGGGTCCATAACACAACACAGGATGTTGAGCCCAGACTGGGTCTGTAGCATGTTCTCTATGTGACTACAGAGTCTAACATAACCACGTTGAAACTGTCACTGATGATAATAAAGACTAAATATGAACATCAAGTCAGTGCCTATACATTTATTCCACGTATAAATCAGTCAAGAGAAAAAGAGCCCACCTGACCGACTCCAGTAACTGTCACATGGGAAATGAAGCCACTGTGGAAGCGTCTGACTTACAGGTTCACGAGTACACGAGCTCAGCTTTCTACACTAGAGCGCCCCATCTCTGACCATCATCAGTGAACCTACGTCCTGTCTGTGCAGAGGAACAGCTTCTACCAGCTGATGGAGGAAACATGCTTCATGAAGCAGTCAGCTGGTTCGGTCATATGAAACGTTTCCTTCTGCCCGACAGCTCAAGCTGATCGCTGAGCCTTTAGTTCCAGATGTTCTTCAGGCTTAATCACTTTTCTCACACACGTTCATTCATTTACCGAGCAGCAGAAGCCAGTGATTAAGGAGACCTGCTGCTGCACAGACACATGCGTCCTGAGCCCAGAGACTATTTCCTGTGATGGTTCTCAGCACTGTGTCGTGGTCACAGACCCACGCCGTGAGATGGTCACACTGTGTTTCTTCTCTGTGATTCGTTCAGCAGCCTGACAGCCACTAAAGTGATTCTACACTCTGACACGGGCTCAGACTTCGTGAGAGCCATCTCCCACAGTGTAAAATGCAATGAAGCAGCAAGAATGATGTTATCACACAATGTTAAGATGGGATTATCCCCGCTGCACAGATAAATGATTTAGCCTTCCTCCAGAACAGTAAGAAAAGGAAAAACGAAGCACAGAGCACGCGCACTTTAAACCTGTGGGTCATGTCACACATCAGAGGCAGAGAGTGCAGCACAGTAAAATCAGCCTCACCCTGGCTCCTCCCACAAACGCAGCCGTCTTCGTGGCCTCTGCGAGGTTGTCGTAGACGTTGGGATATCGGATCCGCTCGTAGACCCTGTCTCTGCTCAGCACAGGTTCGTGGCGGGCAGTCAGCAGGGCCTGCTCTCTGCACCGAGCCACACGTACAACAGTAAGACAGTAAACAGAGCTTTAACATTTAAATTGGCACAGTGTCAGATCCACGGCCCGGCCCTCATCTTGATCCACAGCTGTGGAAACAAACCTGTGATGGATGAGCCCAGTGAAGAGGCAAAGATGTGAGGCTTTATAAAGGGGCTAATCTTTGTCTTCACACTGCGCTGGATCTGCACACGCTAACATTTTAATTAAACAGATCGCTGCTTTTTTACCCTCTGAGATTAAACTTTTGGAAGGATCTTCCTGCCCCCCTCCAGCCCCCCCCAAAGAAAAGCAGCTTTGCTTTTTTGAAGCCGTCATGAAAAATGCAGGAGGCTGCCAGTCACACACACCTGAGAGCCCAGGTGGGCACACAACAAAGACACACAGACACTAAGATGAGGTTTGTAGAGACGACGTACCGCTGGGCTCTCATCTCTCTGGGGTCAAAGGTCAGGAGAGCATCCGTAGAGTCACCCTCATCGCCTCCTTTGAATCTCTTCCTCTCTTTCTTCTCCTCCCTTCGATACATCTTTAGCATTTGTTTCTCCTGCTCTGATTGGATGGTCACCTGGCACCCGTAGGTGGGCTTGGTCACTTCAGCGCTGACCTTGAGGCTGAGATCTGAAGGAAACAGCTCATCGTTAGTTCTCAGCAGCACGCTGAAGTCAGGTAGGAATACTTTATTAGTGTGTGGTGACAGCTCTATCTGGCAGTGCACGGGTTAAGCTTGGCCGCTGCAGCCTCCCTGTTTGAGACACAACAGCTCAATAAAGGCAGAATTGCTCTTGAAAGCAGATGAGATCTCATGATTGCACCACGGCCCGGGCTGATTGACTGAATGATTTCTTTTTTATCTCACCTAGCGGCTCTACCTGCTGCACAGCCCCCCTGCACTCTAACAGCCCCCCTCCTCCTGTCACTCTCACCCTCCCACCTCCTCGTCATCCTCTTTGCACCATCCCCCGTCCTTTATTGGCCCTCTCTCTGGGAGCTATCGTGCCTGGTTATATGTCTCTAGCAGTGACTCCAGGTTTCGAGGACTCATTTCCCGAGCGATCACAGAGCTATAATTGTGCTGAAGAGCGTCAGCGAGACAGATCAGGGTGTTTCACACAAACAGTGGTGCTTGTGGTCATTACCAGCTTTTGGGTTTGGTGGTACTGTATGGTAGCTCTGACATGCAGTGCCTGTCTGAAAGAGATTCATGGATGAAAAAGCTAAATCCATTTTACATTTGTAATGTTCCTTTGGAGCAGTGTCAAAGCAGGGCGAGTCCTTTACACTCACACATTCACATTTCTATGACAATCTTGTTGTTTTTGAAGGACCGAAACACGACACTGTCAAACACACACAGCGAACTCCACGCCACTGTTAGGACAGAGCCTCAGACGGCTGATGAACGACTGCAGGACAGATCATCACTTCACCGTTCATGAAAACATTCAAAGCATTTTCATTTCTGAGCTGTCGGAGTGTAAATGAAAGTGTTGGGCTTCCCCGTGTCCTCATGTGTCCTCTGGGTACTGATTATATTAACTAGTGGGTCTGAGTGCATGCATGTGAGCGACACAGTTCTGTATCCCTGGTCTTAGTAAAGTCATGTAGATTTGTACTTATTAGAAGAGAAGAGTCTAAGACGTTACCCAGACCTAACAAATGGACATTAGATGATGAGTGGAAACCTGCCACATGGAAAAGAAATAGAAAAAACTCATAAAAGACGTGCATGACATGTGGCCTGTTTCATATAGTGACTCATATATGACTTACTCGTTTCTCATCACTTTCACATATTGTTTTAGGAAGTATCCAAAACATACACGTTTCATTTATATAATTTTTCAAGGGATCTTATATCTGTTTTCACTCTCGTATGCTTTTCATACAAGTTTCACACACGACAGACACAAACGTTAGAAGATTTATAAATATCTTTTCCATACGGGCTGATATGTGTTTGCCTGCAGCACGAACATTTGTGCCAGCTAAACATTCCTGCAGTCACAGAGTCATTCAATGGAAACGTGACTGTGCAGAAACGAGTAGCAGACATTCATGTTGTTTTCTTGCTGGGCTTGCTTACATGGAGAATGATGCAAACATCCCCGAATCAGCCGAGCTCGTGTCTGCTCGCTGTCACACGGTCGTCTGTGAGCTTCTGTTCTGGTTATGGCCCGAGGACGCCTGTGGGAGCTTGTCAGAGCAACACGAGCATCATCGCCTTCTTTCTAAGGTTGTCAGAGAGACAGCTTCCTACATCCTGTGGACACCTGCTGTACTACATCTGTACAGACATGCTCAAAGGCAGGCTACCTCTGGGTATGTACAGGTGCTTGGACCTTTCCTCGCCTCGATGATGTGTCCCCATCTCAGCAACCAATGTGGAGAACATAATGTCCTTACTCAACTTCAGGTTTCTCAAACCCAGCACAGACCACGTGGTCCTATCAGCTGTTTCTAATCAGTGAGGCCTGAAACAGAAGGTTATCATATGTATCCATGTTAAATGTTATCTGCTGTAATAACAAGTTACTTTGTCATTAACGACCCTGCAAGCATCCAACTAGGATGTGACCCTCTGCCACGTTCTTTCCTTCCGTTAAACACTGCAGCCTTGTAAACGTTAGCGGCCCGGCAGGCAGTTCCTCCCGTGTTCCTCCCTGTACACGGAGACAGCAGGAACAGGCAGATGTTTCCACTGCCCACGGGAGCCTAGAATCAGCCGCTGACACGTGGAGAGGAGCCACCGAGAGAATCTGCTCTGATAAACATGCAAGTGCCAAACTGGAATTTAAAAAGCTAATCAGCAAGAGACAGGCATTCGCACTAAATCCCACTCTTCTTGATGGCATGCAAATAGTGGAAAATTTAATCAGCCTTTTTTAACCCCTCCTGATTTCACCCTCAGTTGTCAAGGCAACAGTAATCTCAAAAGCTGTCTGGCGAGTCCAATTTCTCGACGCTGATCGGGACTTCTTCGAAATTGGCTGACGTGTGAAACAGCGCATGGGTGTGACCAAAATCACAACTGAAACGTTTTCACGCTAACGAGCTGTTCTGTTACTGTCCAAGTACAGTGGCTTACATCAGCCCACCAGTGGGGTCCAGCAACACCACCACTGTCCCAGCTGTGGGTTGGCAGCATTTCACTACAGCTTTGCTTCTGAACATTTACACGTCATCTAAATGTGAGGTGACTGACAGATATTTTGCACACCTGCTGTCAGACTGTTATTGAAGTGAAACTAACACGTCTCTTCTCAGTGTGTGAGAGGTAGACTGAACATGGCTGTGTCCACTGGTTTATATATGTCTACAGGTTGCTTCTCCCCAAGACAAGAACTAACAGACTTAAAAACTCCTTTGTCCCACACGCCATCAGACTGTTTAACTCCTCTCTGGAGGGGAGAGGGAGGGGAAACAGGAGGACAAAGGAGGGAACAACTAAGCTGTAGTGCCTCTTCACCTCACTGTGCAATACCTTTTGTAAATAGTCAACAGTGCAATAGACTCCATACTTGAAATGTGCAATTCACTTGTATTTTTATTTTTTATTCCTATTTATTCTATTTATCCCCTTTGTATATTTTATTTATATTTGTCTCTGTATTTATGTGTGTGTGTGTGTGTGTGTGTGTGTGTGTGTGTGTGTGTGTGTGTGTGTGTGTGTGTATATAATATTCTGTAACTTCTGTCGGTGCTGTGCTTTTTGGAAATCGAATTTCCCAGAGGAACCCACCCGAGGGATTAATAAAGTTCTATCTTATCTTATCTCTTATATTAATGGTGCTGTTTCAGTGAAACCATCTGCTGACCTTAACATCAGTGTGAGACACCAGTTTAGTGAATGTGACAGCTGCAGGTGGCGTAGGCTCCTTTAAACCACACCATCATCATGTAGGCTCCTGACAACCTCTGACACTTTTAATTTGGGAACCGCGCTCCCATTCATGAATCATTTTTCATTCATTTTTTGGTTTTCCAGGTTTTTCCGAAGCTGAGTTTTCACCATGATAATAACCTTTGTGCCGTAACGTTGCTGTGACTGTGCAGGCCAGAGCTGAAGTGGTGAAAGCTTTCCACACTCCTTCCTGACACGACGGCTGCAGTTTGTGGTCAGAATGACCATGATAAGAAGATGTGTTCACACAGAGCTCTGACGAATCCCTGAGAATAATCACCGTTTGGTCTCTAATGAGAAAGCAGAAATGATGTTTGCCTCTGGTGACACGAGTATTTCAGGGACGACCGGGCGCGTAGGATTTTTTAATCACAAAAGTTTGAAGCTTAATCTTAAAGGTAGACACTATCTCTACTTTCAAGATTAGGCTTCAAACTTTCCTTTTTGCTAAAGCATATAGTTAGGGCTGGACCAGGTGACCCTGAATCCTCCCTTAGTTATGCTGCAATAGCTGCCGGGGATTCCCATGATGCACTGGGTGTCTCTTCTTCACTTACTATGTATTAACAGACCTCTCTGCATTGAATCATATCTGTTATTAATCTCTGTCTCTCTTCCACAGCATGTCTTTATCCTGTCTTCCTTCTCTCACTCCAACCAATCACAGCAGATGGCCCCGCCCCTCCCTGAGCCTGGTTCTGCTGCAGGTTTCTTCCTGTTAAAAGGGAGTTTTTCCTTCCCACTGTTGCCAAAGTGCTGCTCATAGGGGGTCATATGATTGTTGGGTTTTTCTCTGTATCTATTATTGTAGGATCTACTGTACAGTATAAAGCGCCTTGAGGCGACTGTTGTTGTGATTTGATGCTGTGTAAATAAAATTGAAACTGAATTAAATTTATTATTTCAATTGATATTGATAATCATTTGTGGTTACCACATCAGGCCAATCACCCGCCAGGGTCACCAGAGTGAAGCTTTGACTGTACTGATTTCCTCACGGGGTTTTGTTTGTTTTTGTTTATTTCCAAATAGCCTCCCTAAACTTTTGGATATACTTAAGGAATTTGGGACAATTTCTGGATACAAGGTGAATTTTGGGAAGAGCGGGGCAATGCCTATAGGAACGACAACTGGGGCATTTTCGTCTATTTTAGCACCTTTCAAACCCAGCTATAACTAAATATTTGGGTGACACAGAACCAAAGACTTGTATAAAACGAATTATCCTCCTTTATTGTCTTAGCTAAAAGAGGATTTTGGAAAGTGGGAGTCCTTGCCTCTTTCGCTGGGTGGTAGAATAAATATCATCAAGATGAGTATATTTCCTAAATTTCTGTATTTTTTCCAATGTCTTCCAATTTTTTAACCAAGTCTTTCTTTAACAATCTGAATAGTCAAATTTCTTCCTTCATTTGGAACAAAAGCCACCTAGTCTGAAACAGACCGTGGTGCACAGGGGGCTTAGCACTTCTAAATTTTTTGTTGTATTACTGGGCATCTAATATAAGGGATGATTGTACTGGGTAAAAGTTCATGGTAGTTAATTATCATGGGTAGCACTGGAGCAGTGAATCCTCCCTGCTGTCTTTGCTGTGTGCCAGATTAGCCCTGGCAGGACCTGTCTCCAGCTTTACCACAAACCCTCTCGTCATCCATTCACTGACATTATGGTACCAGCTCACTTTAAACAGGCTGAACTCTCCCTTATTGCACCACCGCATAGACATTGCCTGTTCTCTCCATCCTTAACGGACGAGGCATTTAACAAATGGACAAAGCTTGGAGTAAGTTCAATGAATGCTCTTCTCACAGACAATATCTTCTGTTCACTTGGACAATTGGTGACTAAGTTCAAGATCCCTCAGTCACATTTTTTCAGGTATCTACAACTTGGGAACTTTGTTGCTTCTAATACTGAGTGCTTTCCGTCCTGTCCACCTCCGTCTCTTTTGGATGATGTTTTTGATCTTAAACTGGACGCCAAGCGGGTTATAAGTGATGTTTATGAGCTGTTAAGTAATTATAAGCTGTCCACACTGCAATCTCTTAGGGAACAATGGGGAAGAGGATGGCCCAGACTTGGCATAGGATCATCAATAGGATGTTTTCATCATCTACCTGCCTCCAGCATGTGGTGATTCAGTTTAAAGTGGTTCACCGTCTCCACTGGTCTAAAACTAGATTGAGCAAAATCAAGGATGGGTTTGACCCCACATGTGACCGGTGTAGACAACAGCCTGCTTCTGTACTTCACATGTTTTGGACTTGTCCAAAATTGGGTAGCTTTTGGAAAAGTATATTTGAAACCATGTCCAAGATATGTGGCATTCCAATTACAGCCTGTCCATTTATGGCCATTTTTGGGGTGATGCCAGTCTTTCTGAATCACACTCTGATCTTCTTGCACTCTTTTGGCCGTAGGTTGATCTTATTGAAATGGAAAGAGCCACTTCCATCTGTCTATGGGCACTGGGTTAAGGATGTCATGTACAATACTCAGCTGGAAAAGATCGGCTACACTGTAAAAGGTTCGGCTCGGACATTTTATGACATACGGAAACCTTTTCTAACTTACTTTGAAAGTTTAAATCCAGATACTATTGCTTAATGTGTGTGTGTTTTGTTTTTTCCCCTTGCTTGCATTCATTTATGTTATTATTTACTTTTTATCTGTAATTTTATTTTATCTTATTTCTTTCTTCTCTGGCTGAGTTTTAGTTACACTGTTCTGGGGAGGGGGGGGGGGAGGGCTGTTTGTTAATACTGCTTTAATTGTTGTTAAAAGCAATTTTTTGTTCAATAAAAAGACCTCGATCAAAAAAAGGTGTGTCTCTCATAAACACCCACACCTTCTAGGGTGGATGAAATGAACTTACACGTAACAGCTCATCTGATTAGTCGCTCCAGTAACTCTGCTTCAATGTTATCTCTATGGCATACATGCTAACATGCTAACAGGTTTGAGTAGAATATCAGTCAAAACCCCCGATGGTCCAGCTGCAGTCCTCACCATAACAAAGCCAATAACACAAAGTGACGGTATCTCAGTGCTTTATAGATTTATCATGACTTTGTGTTCCTACTTGGCCATTTGAACTGATACTGGTAATTATGGTAATTGTGTTTTCTACAACTTTCAGGGACTGGTGCCACCTGACGGTTGTACAGCCTGGAGGCTGAGGGTTAGCACTGGCAGCTGCTAGTCCTGATTTGTTATTTATAGTTTGATTGACATGCTAATTAGTAACTAAAATAAATGTAGTGGAGTACACCCTGTGCTCCCTTTGCAGAGCAGCCCTGCACACTGCAGATATTAATGCAAGAGAGTGGACGGGTGGCTTTAACCCTTTAAAGCCGGTCGGGGCGGCCACGCTTCGTTTTGCGTAACTATTTTTAAATCCCGGTAGCACTGCAACCACGTAAGCTAGCACAATAATTTTTTTTGCATATGAAACTGGAGGAGTTGTACTTACATCTGATGCCATCAGCTTGTCCTCGGTCACAGTTTCCTTCCACATAAAGCTTTGCAAAAACTGCATAAAAAGCACTTGCAGCAACAAAAACATAATATTCCAGAAACACGCTTTGCCGATCCGATCAGCTGTTTGTAACACTTCCTACGTCCATCAGCGCGAACTATTGCATGTCCGCCATGACCTGCCCGAAACCGGAAGTGACGTCATTTTGCGGAAATGTAGTTTTTTACCATTAGGGCCTCATGAGCCTATACTGGTGTTTTTAAAAGTTGTGTTTGGCTTTGTGACTTTCTGTGTTGTTTCTGGGATGCTTAGGACTCATATTGCACTGCTGGAAATAGTTTATTTTGATGCATATGCTGTTTTTTTGCAAATTTGCAGTATAATATTTATTTTCGTTTTTCCTGCAGTATATAAAAATTGGTGTATTTCAAAAATAAAACTATGAAGACACTCAAAATAAATTTCCTGTGGTGGGAAACTATTTTGTGCAACTTTTTTGTATTTACAGTTTTGAGGGATAAGCCTCTTAAATTTCTCTAACTAGAAATATATGTTAAAAAAACAAAAACGATTTTAAATGTTTTTGTAATTCATTGCACTTTTTTGCAATTTATGTAATTACTATGCACTTAATGCAGACATATTATTAAAATTTTGGCTGTAATGGTTGTATTGATGTATAGCAACTTGAAATGCTCCCAGAAATGGCTCCACAGCATGTAAGAATATACTATAAGCTCTGGCGGACTTGGTTCTATGGTAGGTCTTAAAGGGTAAATCAACCTGCAGATAGTTTTACTATAATCAGCTACATGTTCAACTCTCCCTCAGACTAAGCCAGGAGTTTGTCTCCATGCAGGCAGCTTTTTAGTTCATTTATTTTTGTAAAAAAACAAACAAAACCTCCCTCACTTTTTAAAAGTCCTTAAGAAAAGTTAAAAACACAAACGGACAAAGCTGACAGACAAACGGAGAAATGCTCTCAGTTCTCAGTCATTGTTAGGGAATCAGGTCAGGGCTGTGACTACCACTGCATGTCGGACCAGTCGCATGTCGGACCAGTCGCATGTCGGACCAGTCGCATGCTGAATGAAATGAAGGTTCAATGCAACAATGTGTGAACTGTTATCAACAGGAACATTAAGCAGACTTAATGCTGGATGATAAGAAGTTAGGAAAGACTGCTAAGATGGTCTACTGTAGATTCAAATGTAGCACCAATCATCTGTGTCTCTAAGACTCATCATCATTATCTGACAACAGCGTCTAAACACGCCCAGCTTCACTCCCTGATGGCGAGGAAAGCACAGTCAGCTGGACACACACACACACAGCAGGTTAGATAAATAACAACCATCCCGTCCACACATGCAGAGAAATACTGCAGCACTTTGTTACACAGTGCTACGGTCCAGTGCTAATATCTCAGTATCCTCTGATACCACCATACAACAGCATCAGAGTTGTTAGCCTGTGGTGCTAACACTCCAACAGTCAGTCACAGCAAGCAGAGCAATGGTGCCTGTGTAACCTTATACTTCAGATACGTTTAAAACTGCAGGTTATGACCAAGGACATCTGAAACTCTGTGTTTAACCCTCACCGATCAAACGAGCTTCTCCCTTTTAGGCTAGTTTTACTGTGCAGGACTGTCCCTACAGTGCAATGCAATCCAAAGGATGCAGTCATGTTAGGACGCTGCGCACTGAACACAGTACTTATTCTTCCATGAGTATTTCCCCCCCTGAGGTGACATGCCTGCCATGGGCCTTACCTGATGGATAGACAGTCCTGTCAGGTTGGATGCGGAGGAGGGAGTCAACAATGGCCGCCCTTCGCTGCAGAAGGGTTGAGATCATGTCCAGCCCCTCTGGGCCGAGCAGCTCAAACAGCTGGAGACAGGAACAGGAGAAGACAGTCAGTACTTGGAAAAAAACATTTCTCATTGGAAATGAATAGACGTGACAGGCTTGTGAGGATCAGTGGAACAATGCAGCACCCTTATCCCTCGTCTATAAGGGTTGGTCTCAGAATGGAGGCTGTGACAGAGAGCACAGCAGGAAACTGTCGAGGCCTTGCTTTGCTCTGTGGTTTCTAAACTTCGTGGTCCCTGTGAATATCTGTTCTATTCACGCTGGGAGTGAGAGGAGAGGTGATGTCCTCTCCTCTCAGTGGACGGAGGGGGTGAGGTTTCATCTGCTCACAGGGATGTTTTTTAAATGAACTCTCATGAATCCTGGCCTTGGAACTGACTGATTAGGTGTGGGCTCTGCAAGGACAGAGACAGACTTTCTCCTTCAAATGGCTTGTGTGCAGTCTCCATCCTTCAGGCAAACGTTAACTGTGTAATAAGTCTGCACGTGCACAGCTACGGGTCAGCAGTGGCAAGGTCTGTGTGGTCTGCTCATTTCCAGTGAGTAAATGGAACAAAAGAACCAGAGTGGAGCTGAGTCACAGGAGGGCATCCTGAAACCACGTGCACAGGAAAAATACACTGAAGATTCCTTTTCAGGAGGATGGTGGTTCGATCCTTGACTCCTCTGAACCTAATGCCAAGATTGGTGCTGAAGAGGAGAATTACACAGGATGAATGTGGACAAGTCTATGCATGGAATAAAGTAGCTTTAATGCAGGTTTGGAACATCAGTCCATTTACCTGGTCAGGATTAAAAAGGCCTTTTTTATTTGATTCACCTGCTGTTAACATCCAAGCAGCCATGAAATAAGAACAAAGTCAGAAGCAGTACTTACCACTGTAACTGTAACTGATCCTGTGCCCAGTTTGGATCATCTGCACCAATGACTGGATAATTATAGCACAGCTTAACTCATTTAGGACGGCCTTACTAAACTAAAGAGCATTTTTACATTAGGTTACACTACATGTCATGATATTACATTTTTATATTGAACTGTATGAGAACTAAATATAAACTGACAACACACATGATACTGATGCATGACCAAACATAGTGCTGGGCCATATCATACCGTTCACGGTAACACCGGTATAATGTTGGGCAATGATAAGAAAATGAAACATGGCGATAGAATATGGGTAAAACGTGCATGCACAGTGCCTTTGTTTACATACGCACATGGCGGAAAAAGCATGGCAGCGAATGAGAATGAGAAGGGAGAAAGTGGATCGTTGAATGAAACCATGAACCAGAACTGGTTTGTAAAAATGCTGCAGCTTCAGTGGTGTGGAACTGGTTTAGCTTTCGTCCGTCAGATACACAACAAAGCACTATTTTTGGTAGCGCATGCTAGCGGGCCGTCGTTATTACCGCGTTGTTTGGAAAATACGGCGCACTTTAAATCAATCCTTTGATTTTTCTGAAAGTCGACAGAGCCCCTTATAACCCCGTGTGCCTTATGTATGAACTCTGGTTGTGTTTACTGACCTCGAAACCATTTTATGTACACGGCGCTCAGAAATCTGTCAAATGTTTCAGTACGACTTTTATGCTCCTTATATCTGGAACAAACTCCCAGAAAGCCTCAGATCAGCTGAAACACTCAGTTTATTTAAATCCAGGTTGAAGACTCACCTGTTCTCAGCTGCATTTGAATAAAGCACCAAATCCACACTTTTAAGCTTAAATTTCAAAACTTACATTAACTACTGATTTTATCTACTGTTCTGATTTTATCTGTTTTGATTTTACATACTGTTTTGTTTGTTTGTTTGTTTGTTTGTTTGTTTGTTTTTTAAGTGGGTTTAGAGCTCTGGGTAGCTCCCCAACTGGGTCTAGAGAGTATTTTAAATTCAGGGAATTTAAAATAGAAAGTAGCTCGTCCACAGAAGGACTGGTAGCTCCCCTTACGATAAGGGTTCAGATCGCGCGAACAGGTGTGAAATGTGTGTATTTAGTTTGTTTGTTTGTTTGCTTGTTTTAATCAATTTTAAATCATGCTTTTTATTTGTTTTTGTTTCTAATGTCTCTGTAAAGCACTTTGAATCACCTTGTTGTTGAATTGTGCTATACAAATAAATTTGCCTTGCCTTGCCTTGCCTAGTACGACTTGCCTAGTACGAAGCCGCACCGCTTGATGGATTGTCGGAGCATTACGGCTATCGTAGGCGGAGCCTCGCGGAGTGATACGTGCTGTGCTTCAACATAATGTTACCGTATTGTGTGTGTTTAACCTCTTTTTAAGTTTTGTGGATATTATACATGGTTATGCTGAGGATGTGTCGGCTCCACTGGAAATGCCTTTTGGTTAAACTGTCAGCGAGGAATTTGCATTTGCACTGTTAAATGTTTATATAACTTTAATGCAGATAAAAAACAGCTGCTTGTTTAAGTGAAAATACATTGATGGGTTTTTTTGCACTAATAAAGTTGTGGAGTTTTATTTTGTATTTTGTCTCGTGTCAATTATATCGTCAGTTATATCGTTATCACAAATTCTCAAATGTGTATCGTGATAAATATTTTTGGACATATCGCCCTGCTCTAACCAAACACATCGATCTATTAACGTGTTTATAGGCGGACGTTCTCCTACAGTGTTGTTAAAAAGGTTTACAGTGTATTTAAATCCTGGAAAAGCTGGCAAGTTTGACCGTCTACACACGTTTTTAAAAGTTGTGTAACATGAATAATTCAGCAGTCAGATGAAGCAACAATGCAGAGTCGTGTGTACAGAGGATCCACTTTCACAGAGCTGGGTTCTTCTACCAAAACAATGTTTAAATGACACCCAGCTGATCGACTCAAAGCTCCCAACACAAAGTTGCTGAGCAGGTAGCATCACCACAGAGGAGAAATATGAGAACAGTGATATTCTGAGCACAGAGCATCAAATCATGGCTGGACTAAAGGTTTGTAAGAGGGGAGAGTGTACTGTGCTAACTGGATCACTTGTATCTAAAGCACGAACAGCAGATCAAACTATCAGAGGATCGATACATCAGGCTTTGTTCACTGAGACACTGAAGAGCAACCGTATGAACAATTCTCACACTCAGAATTTAGTAAATGAAAACACTCCAATCAGGTCATGGAGAGAAGGAGAAACAGGGAGGGAGGCTAACACATGGCAGCATTAGGCGTGGTGTATCCCAATGAATCACACTAAAGGTGGGTAAATCAATATGAAGGTGAAAAACACTGGCAGACAATGAATTATACACAGAGAAATGGGAGCATTCACCAGCAGTGAATCATCTCCACCCTGATAAATGAGAAGCAGTACTCCACCCTCGGGTTTGATCTTTGTGGGGAAGGACTCAGACGGAGACAGAATAATGAGCCCAGGCATCTCCAAGCTTTGAACAGCTACTTAAGACCACAAGCTCTGACTTGCCTTCAGTACAATGGTTCCTCCACTGCACATTTACTGAGAAAGGCAAACATCCTAATATGATTGAAAGCTTTTTGAAACTCTCAGATATGCTATGAACGATAGGATGATAGGATGAACGATCAGGTCTGAACACAGGTCAACTGAACAGTCCTCTGACTCTTGTTTTGGACCTGATCACTGCCAGATACACTTCTCAAAACAGATCTGACTGCATCCAACCAGAAATAATAGGAAGTGAGATCATTAGGTTATGGATTAGCACCAGTATCGGTACCAGTACCCGTGCCAGTATCAGTACCAGTGCCAGTGATAGTATCAGTATCAGTACCAGAAAAGCAACATTTAACGAGTATAGTCCAACTGCTTGTGGTAAACACAGAAGGGTTGGTCATGATTTCCAAATTTCCAGATGTAAATAAATAAATAAAGTCATACATAAACACATAGTAGGCATAACATAACAACATAATATTTAATAACTACACCCTTTTTGGCTCCTACCTCAAAGCACACTGTGCGCTGTAAATCTTACGTGCTGCATAATAATAATATTTAATATTTAGTGTTATATACACAATCACGATGGTGTTGTGTTTATTATATTGCTGGTTTTGTTTGCTTATTTTCTCTTTTTTTCTCTCAACAGGTGATCCAGGTGATATATATAAAAATGTGGTTTTTTTGCCCCCCGTCTTTTCTTTTCCCTTTTCTTTGTCCTTCATCACTATTCCTCTTCCCCGCTGTCTTTGTTTCCCTCCCTCCCCCCTGTCATGTCTGTCCCATCTGTAACAACTGAAAATAAAATAATAATAATAATAATAATAATAATAATAATAATAATGGATACTTTATTGATCCCCATGGGGAAATTACTTGTTTTTCTCTGCATTTGACCCATTCACTCAGTGAAGCAGTGGGCAGCCCACTAAGCAGGCGCCCGGGGAGCAGTGTGTAGGGACGGTACCTTGCTCAGGGGTACCTCAGGGTAGCCGTTAAGTGGATTCGAACCGCCGACCTTCCGATCATGGGGCGACCACTTTACCTACTGAGCTATCCCTGCCCCTTAATAACATAAATAACATAAATAATAACAACATCCAACATGTGGCGGGACTTCTGCTGGAAGAACATTATACGCTATTTCATAACGCCTAAACAGAAGTCTAAATTCAGTGCTACACCTGCGTTTTGCTGGAGGAATTGTGGGGAAGACATGGCTGATTACGGTCATATATTCTGGTCCTGCCCACTCATACGACCCTTCTGGATGGAAGTTATAAAGATAATTACAGAGGTGTTGGGATTCCACGTGTCTTGTACATTTACCTCATTGTATCTGGGATATTTTACAGACGATTTAGTTACAGATGATGTTTACCTTCTGAAAGTTCTCTTGGCTTCTGCGAAGAAGGCCATAACAAAACGCTGGCTCTGTAGAGATCCTCCCACTGTAACACTTTTTACCTCTATAGTGGAAGACGTCAAATTGATGGACTGTATGACTTTCACTCTGCGACTGCAGGGAGATTTGGGAAGGAGACGGTGGAGAAAATGGCTGGACTTTACAGCTTGTGGCAGCACCCTTTGATGCATAGAATTAGTAATGCAGACTTGTTGACGTATGTATGTGTGGATGTGCAGATGTATGTACAGGTGTATGTTATCTTCCCATGACCTCATACTGTTTCTGTTTTTTCTTTTTTTCTTTTATCTTGCTGCATAAAAATGTTCCTAAACAAATAAAAAGTGTTAAAAAAAATAATAATAATAACAACAAAGGTCAATCAAATGGACCAACACAGCAAGGCAGGGATGGTAAAGTAAATCCGTTGGGCTTCTCTCTTTGCCTTCAGACAATAATTCTGATGGCAAAAGAACCAGACGGGACAGGCGGCCAAAAAAACAAAAAAACACAACTTTTTTATCAGTAACAGTTTGGATTTATGTTTCTCATTGAATCCTGGCAGCAGAGAATGAATTTGTCCCCCTTAATGAGCTCTGCCTGGTCGGCTGTCACTTCATCGGGACTCCGCGTTTGGACCATCGTGGTGGTGGACGTGGCACCGTTTACTGGGACAGTTTGTCCTGCAGAGTTATGGACTCTGAGACTTTCCCCTCCTTTGAGTCACAACTTCATACGGTTGGTTCATCAAATATACTTTACTGTGTTTTATTTTACCATCCTCTCAACCCTGCTGGTGTTTTTATTCAGGATTTTACAGACTTTTTATCTTCCACTATTCAACTGGAGAAAGTCTTAATGATCAGGGATTTCAGCCTGCACGTGGATGATCAGGATGCGGACGATCAGGATACGGACGATCAGGATACGGATGATGCTTGCTCTGAAATGTTCTGATTTGTTGGACCCTCATGCGATCACTGATGCTGATGTTGCTACTCAGGGTTTTAACAATCATTGTCTGGAGATATTAAATTCGGTGGCACCTATGAAGTCTGTCATTGCTGCCCGGAAAGAGCTCATCCGTGGATAAATGATGACATAAGGAAAGTCAGAAGAATCTGTAGGAAAGTAGAACGCCTTTGG
This sequence comes from Rhamphochromis longiceps, assembly GCF_057381845.1. Taxonomy (NCBI): domain Eukaryota; kingdom Metazoa; phylum Chordata; class Actinopteri; order Cichliformes; family Cichlidae; genus Rhamphochromis; species Rhamphochromis longiceps. Next base: position 568,713 of record NC_140567.1, read on the forward strand.
AAAATCAACTAAACCTGAAGTTCACAGGCTCCACCTTAGGAAACTTTGGGTTTCCCTTCACGAAAACATAAAAACAGCCAGATCAGGATATTTCAGCTCAGCTAATCTCATCAAATAAGAGAAATTTGGAGGTGCAATTTGAAACCATAAACTCTATTGTTTTCCCCGTGGTCCACCCAGTACCCGTGACCTCTAAATCTGAGAGTGATGACTTTCTAAATTTCTTCGTGGATAAAGTTAATAATGTCCGTAAGAGCATTGGTTCTTCAATACTGTCTGTTTGTGTCTCTGGTCCACCTCCCCCTCATTTACTGTCAGTGTTTAACCCAATGACCATACATGACCTTTCACTCCTGCTGGATACAATGAAAATCGAATAGTTATGCCTATAACTTCTGTTCCCTGAAGGAGATGAACGAGGTACAACACATAAGTACGGGATATCACGCCCTCGCGTGTCCTGGCTGAAGAAACTTTATTCATGCCTTTAAGGCAGATGACGTGTGATGACACGCGCATGGCCCCGCCTGCACATATAGCCGCTGTCATCACAGTCATCCCTCAGTTCGATAGCCGCTCTTCACCGAGCCAAACTGCTCAGTGGGGCCACCTTGTGTTGTACCTCGTTCCTCTCCTTCAGGGAACAGAAGTAGACATACATGTTCCCTTTCAGTCGATTCACTCAGTACAACACATCACCACATCCTTAGTGAGCGGTAGACCCAGCAGAAAGGACAGCATGAGCCACCAAAGGGGCTGTAACGTCCAACCGATAAAACCGCGCAAAAGTGTCCAGTGATGCTGCACAAATATCAGCTACAGGCACCCCTTTAAAAAGAGCCCATGAGGTTGCCACCCCCCTGGTGGAATGAGCTTTCACCCCGTGGGGCAAAGCAAGACCTCTGGTGCCATATGCCAGTGAGACAGAGCTCTACCTCTATTTGGATTAGCGAAGCAGACAAACAGCTGGTCACATAAACGCACACTCTGAGTGCGCTCAATGTAGGTGCGTAGCACACGCACTGGACAAAGAGAATGCATCCTCCTCTGCTCCTCAGATGCAAAAGGAGGGGAGCAAAAGCTCAGCAACTCAAACTCCACTGAGCTATAAGACGCAGGCATGATCTTGGGAAAATAGGCAGCATTTGGACGCAATACAACCTTGAGACCATCAGGAGAGAACTGTGTGCAGGAGGGATGCACAGAGAGCGCATGAAGGTCACCCACTCGCTTTGCTGAAGCCAAAGCGAGAAGTAATGCAGTCTTATATGAAATTTCATAGCCACAGACTCAGTGGGTTCAAACGGGGGCTATAAAGGGCCCCCAGCACCAAAGACAAGTCCCAAGCAGGGACACTGGACTTAAGCACAGGTCTCAGCCGGTGAACCCCTTTCAGAAAATGTATGGCAAGGGGATGTGCACCTGGTGTCACCTCATCAAAGCCAATATGACAAGCAGATATAGCTGCTAAATAAACCTTAACTGTCGAAAATGAAAGGCCCTTATCCAGCAGCTCCTGCAGGAATGTCAAAACATCCACAATAGAGCACTGAAATGGGAGAGTGTGGCAGTCCTGGCACCATGTAAAGTGTAAAGTGTGCGTGTTAGTCCCCATAGGGAAATAGTTCCTCTGCATTTAACCCATTCACCCAGTGAAGCAGTGGGCAGCCGCCAGTGCAGCGCCCGGGGAGCAGTGTGTAGGGACGGTACCTTGCTCAGGGGTACCTCAGGGTAGCCGTTCAGTGGAGTCGAACCCCCGACCTTCCGATCATGGGGCCACCACTCTACCTACTGAGCTATCCCTGCCATTGCTCGAAGGCTCACCATTTGTAAGCATACAAGCCTCTAGTAGATGAGGCCCTAGCGCTCTGAATTGTCGCTTTCACACTAGGTGGCAAACCCTTAGCAATCAAGTTTAACCTCTCAGCAGGTAAGCATGAAGGCGCCACAGATCCGGGCGCAAATGAACCACTTCTCCGCCCGCCTGAGAGAGGAGGTCCCTACGGAGAGGAAGCTGCCAAGGACTTGCTGCTACCAGGCTGATTATCTCTGCATACCACGACCGTGTGGGCCACCAAGGGGCCACTAGAATCAGAGAGAGGGAATGCCGACGCACTCTCTCTAGAAGTGGAGATATCATTTCCACTGGGGGAAATGCATACAGGAGCACGTCTGGCCATTGGTGCGCTAGCGCGTCCAAGCCCAAGGGTGCATCGTGGTCGATTATGGAGAAGAACAGGGGGCAGTGAAGCAAAAAGATCTATTTGCCCCTTGCCAAATAGGTCCCAAATCTGAGCCACTATTAAAGGGTGTAACCTCCATTCTCTCACCAGAGGACCCCCTGGAGAGAAGGTCCGGCCCCAGGTTCAGGTGGCCCGGGACATGGGTGGCTCTTAGAGACAGAAAATGAACACCATAACAGCAGAGAGTGAGACAGCTTCAACAGGGGAGGAGAGTGTGTTTCTCCCTGCCTGTTTATGTAAGACACCACTGTTAAATTGTCCGTCCTGACTAAGACATGCTGGCCCTTCAGGACTGGACAGAAATGCTTTAGAGCTAAGAACACTGCTAACAGCTCTAAGTGCGGACCAGATCCCTCGCACCCTTGCACAGCGCTCCCCACCCTCTTAGGGAAGCATCTGTGGACACCACCTTGCGAAACAACACCCTCCCGATCCGAGAGCCCTGATGCAGCAGCCTGGGCTCCCTCCAAGGACGGAGAGCTAGCATGCAAGACGCGGTTACCTGCAGCCTCCTCCGGAGGTGACGCGATGCACACAGGCGGTGAGAGAGAGTCCAGTGTTGAAACGCTCTCATTTTTAACAGTCCAAGTGGCACTACGGCGATCATAGATGCCATCATGCCCAACAAACGTAATAGCGTCTGGAAACGCAGTCTGCGTCCCAACTGAAATTGAGCGAGGCAGCGATGAAACGCGGCCACTCTGTGCTCCGACAAACGTGCGCGACTGGAAAGCGAGCATATTTCCAAACTGAGAAAAGAAATCTGCTGACTCGGGATTAGCGAGCTCTTTTGAACGTTCACAGAGAACCCCAGTGTCTGAATGTGTGACAGAACCAGCAACAGCTGTGTCTCCGCCTGCTCTCTGGAGCAAGCTACGAGAGCCCAGTCGTCTAGGTAGACTAAGATGCGGATGCCTCTCTCTCTGAGGGGCGCTAGCGCTGCTTTGGCACATTTCGCAAAGGTGCAAGGAGCGAGCGACAGCCCGAACGGCAGCACTAGGTATCCGTAGGCTACGCCCTTGAATGCAAACCTCAGAAACTGCCTGTATTTCGGGTGTATAGCCACATGAAAAAAAAGCATCTGTTAGATCGATTGTTGCAAACCAATCTCCCGGGCCGACCGCATTCAAGAGCTGTTAGCATCTTGAACCTGTACGTTTGTAGATACGTGTTCAAGACTCACAGGTCGAGGATGGAACGAAGCCCTCCCCCTTTTTTCGGAACAACAAAATAACGGCTGTACCAACCTTTGTCTGCTTCCGAAGTGGGGACCACTCGTATTGCTCTTTTCTGCAATAGTGCCTTTATTTCCTCTCTGAGTATCATCACCGCCTCGGTGTTGACAGTCGTGTTTACGACTCTCTGGAAACGAGGCGGCTTGACCCGGAACTGGAACCGGTAACCCATGGCAACAGTTCGCAGCACCCACGGAGAGGGGGCGCAAGCACGCAACTGAGGGAAGTGAGCAGCCAGCCGGCTGACCTGCAGCACCGTCGGCAGGGCGTTGTCGCCCCCCAGTGTGTCTGCAGGGGACTGCATCACCTGCCCGACCTGGCTCATTCTGCCTGCAGGCTGAGCATTTGTGATTGTTTGAGAATAAACAACACTCTTTATTGATTGTAACATGGGAACATGTACATTCATACATTTTGTTGGAGGCACCTTTTCTGGGGCACAACAATGAAAAACAGCGGGAACACTCGATGTGGTCGCCTGAACATTTAACACACCTGAACAGGGAGTTACCTGAGGCATTTTGTGTGCAGGGGTTTTGTGCTTGGGAGACAGTGTTAGGAAAGTGCAGCGCCTTCTGGGGCTGACAACCTGAACAAAACTTAAGCGGCACCTCTTGGGTGGCAACAGAGGGGTAAAAGCAGCATCTCCCTGCTGCTGGACCCCTTCTCCACTCGAAACCACAGCTAGGAGGGCTGAGGCTTCTTCCTCCTGGGCGTCGGTTCCCGCCGGGGGCCCGAGGGTGGACCTTTGCTCCAGGCTGACTGGCGTGGAGCTCGGGCCGGAGGATGTGCTCTCGCTGGCGGCACACCCACTTCAGCAGTGGGCACCAGTCTCTTGCCAGTCGGCAGAGGAGCGGCGGGCCTGTGAGAGCTGGCTGCGGGCTTGGGCTGACGTCTGGGGATGATGTCGCGCAGAGCTTCCGTCTGCTTCTTCCTTCAGATCGAATCTAGCCTGAATGGCTTCAAGTGAATGTCTGAATATCCCAGCTGCAGACACTGGTGCGTCCAGATATACAGCCCTGTCCCTATCTGGGACGTCAGAGAGGGTCAGCCACAGGTGCCTCTGCGCCACTACTGTCGAAGCCATCCCTCTGCCAAGGGAGAGTGCTGCACAGCGAGACGCACGGAGGATGTGATCTGTGGCAACTCTGACCTCGTTAAGAAGAGGTGCCAGCGGGCTGTCATCAGGAATCAGCGATCTGAGCTCCGTCAGGCACATCGCCTGGTACATCTGGAGCATGGTGACGGAGCTCATGGCGCGAGTAGTGCCGGCATGAGCCCGATAAATCTTCTCCAGCTGCAAAGCAGAGAATCTGCCGTACTTGGACAGCAGAGTTGCGGGGCCGCCGACACCATGGTTATGGGACGGGGTCAGATAAGCAGCCAGAGACGGCTCCATAAGGAGTGGGTTAGCTAAGCCAGCCCCCTCGGCGCCGTCCAATTCCATGGACTGTCCATAGCCGGGCATAGTGACGCAGGTAGACAGAGGTTTGTCCCATGATGCTGTTAGCTCGCACACAAAGTCTGGGAACATGAGCTGGCGGAGGAGAGGGCCAGTCACATGCAGCTTCTCAGCAGCACGGCGAAACAGGGAGAAAAGAGTGGCATCATCGTGGCCGACCGGCGCAGCAGCAGCGGCACATTGGGCCGACAATGAGCTCTCCTGCTCATCCTCTGACAAACCATGGATGTCCAGGCCGATGTCCAGCACATCATCGTCTTACTGGGGAGCGCTGCAGAGTTCAACCCAGGCTGAAGCCCGTCAGCGCTCCTGCATGGTTCCGGCTCGTCATCGGCTAACCCATCAACATATTCCATGTGGTCAGCCCAGCTAATTGCGGGGACATCAACCAGATAATCCTCGTCTTCAGACTCGGACGAAGCCAGGGCTCCAGACTTGGAAAGGAGAGGGTCATGCTGTGCGACAGCCCAACACTTTTTCCACAAACATCAACCGTCTTTCCAGGGTCGAGATTCTTACTCTGGATGGCATTACCTTGGCCTCCAGTAACACTGTGAGGAACCTTGGAGTCATTTTTGACCAGGACATGTCCTTCAACGCACATATTAAACAAATATGTAAGACTGCGTTCTTCCATTTGTGCAACATCTCTAAAGTTAGAAATATCCTGTCTCAGAGTGACGCTGAAAAACTAGTTCATGCATTTATTACTTCCAGGCTGGACGACTGTAATTCATTATTATCAGGAAGTCCTAAAAACTCCCTGAAAAGCCTTCAGCTGATCCAAAATGCTGCCGCAAGAGTCCTGACAGGGACTAGAAAGAGAGAGCAGATTTCTCCTGTTTTGGCTTCCTGTTAAATCCAGGATTCAAAATCCTGCTCCTCACATACAAGGTCTTAAATAATCAGGCCCCACCTTATCTTAATGACCTTGTAGTACCATATCACCCTATTAGAGCTCTTCGCTCTCGCTCTGCAGGCCTACTTGTTTTCCATTAGTACCTACTCGGATCGACTGTTCACAGTTTTCGGGGTTTTCATTAGGTCATAGTACTTGGTACCGGGTACTAAAATAGTTCCTGCACAGCCAGGATTCCAAGCGATCCGAGCAGGTACTAAAATGTGATGTTGTCAGACCGCATGCTAGCAACTGGCTCGTCAGTGGCGTCACTCGATGAGACATGAGAGAGTCTCATGCACAAAAATCAAAACCACCATTTTTGAAACCCGGCGATGAGGGAGATGGCTACAAAACCAACGGCGTGGTCCCCGAGTGTGACGAAAAGCCACAGAGCGAGCAGCAGGTGTATCATCGCCTCCACCTCCATCTTTGTTCTATGGTTTGTGTCGTATACCAATTACGTCACAGGACACTCGGCCGCGTTGCTATGACGATGACCACGCATATTAGGTGGTAATCAGCTGTAATGGAAAACCAGTTGATAATGGAAGAAGTCAACATAAGCTTAAAATTATAAAGATGTAAAGTTTCTGAGATATCTCCCTGCTACTGTACTGAACTCCCCTCACTATGAAATGACATGACCAAATCTGTATGTAACTAAATGGCTTTGCAGTCCGCGGTTCCCGCCTGCACTCAGCACCCACCACAAAATGTCAGCAATCCAAGGTCACCAATGAGAAATAATAAGAAGCGAGTTTCTCCATTGTTGGCTTTAATGCCACAGAGTGCAAAGCCTTTAAACTTTAGTGTTGACTTTGGAGTCACACAGAGGTAGATGCATAGAGAGCCTGCAGGTGCACTCTCACAGTGTGTTTCCGTGTGTGTCTCTGCTCACACACACACACACAGCAGTCTACACCTGAGGATGTCTGTGGGAAAGTTGGCTTCCAAATGTCAACTACATGAGAAACATTGGAAGCAACTGGAACCAGCTGAAGTTGTACAATTCTGACTCTGTGCTAAATTGATAGAAGGGCTGTGGGGTAGGGGCAGATGAAAGCCTGGACATATAAGTGAAGTGTTGAAAATCCACAGGCACAAAATGGTTTCCTGCTTCATATGAGAATGTGAAGAATAGCAAATTAGAGGTTCAAATAGGGTGAGAAACAGACCCGTGCAACGAGCAGCCTAATCTGCTTTACACAGGAAGATGTAGATCCAAACAAACCCCAAAGCTGCACAGCAAATCCCTCACACAAAAACTTACACTCCAGTGTTTGGACATTTAAACAGCTGTCACTCTTCAGGGCTGCTGTTTCACCACGTCATACAACGCTTACGTCAAAAATATAAAATACAAATATAAAAACACGTGCTGGCTAGTCACAGGAGCACGCTCAGTGAGAGACTGAGATTACCCATAATGCACCACAGAATGACACAGCAAATCATCTCAGTATTCTTGATATTTATTTATAATCACCTCTGTTAGTCCTTGATATTTATTATTGAGTGATCTGTAAATATTGGTGCGATTTCTTACATTTGAAAATTCTGTAACATATTGCATTGTTTAAATAGTTCGTCTGTTACTGTCCTGGAGCAACTGTAACCCACATAATGTGCTTAGAGATTAATAAAGTATTCTGATCCTGGTTCACTGAAGTTCACTGAGAGACAACAGTTCCCACTTAGACTGAGGTGGAGCTGTCTGTCAGCGGCAGAGCTAAAAACTAACTGAGGGCAGTCTTGATGCTCAATCATCCAGGCAAGAAAGCCCACAAAGGTTGATTCTGTTCATCTGGACGTGGAGCTTTCAGACTGCAGAGAGCTGAGGAACCATTCTCCAGCTCTCTGTGATCACTGGTCATGACAGTTATACAATTATTGCATATTATGATCCTGAACCTCACAGCCACTGCTGCTGGTTTCAGTCATTGTTTAAATGTCCTGCTTATAAGGCTGGAAACCTGCAGTCAGCTGGGACTGAAGAAGTCAGCTGATGAGTGACGAACGTTACTCCAGATGAACAGAATCAACTTTGTGGGTAAATGAAGGTTAAAACAGTTTAGCAGACACAGCTGTGGTGTCGAGCTCAAGTTACTGCACTCACAAACCTCGTGTCCACTCTATGCTTTATGCTGTGCTGCACTTTATGCTTAAAGAACATCAGCTATGCTGATTATTTTGTGACTGTATGCTTTCCAGGATGTGGATAATGTTTCCATGGAGCAGACGTTCAGCACAACAAGCTGCTCGGTCAAAGTCTAAACTCTACACAATAGCACACAAAGTCTTTGCAGTACAAATTTAGTCACATCCAGATGTTACTGGTCTGACAATGAGACTCAGAAAAGAAAGAAGCACATGACTGAGGCGGACACACAGCTCCGCCGCTCACTAACAGCTCCTTCATGTTCATGTTAGGAGGAATTTAAACGTGTCCGTAGAGCTTCAGTTTCATCAACACTGAAGTATTAAACAGTTTTGTCCAAGATAAGCAATGACCTGAGAGCCTCCATCGTTTATCATTAACACAGTGGCTGTAAAATACTGAACCAAGGCAAAGTGGATTACAGACACACAGAGAACCAGATGTGCAGAGCAGAACCAGATGTGCAGAGCAGTGGGTGCACCACAGCTGAGTCCAGAGCATGAGATAAAGTGAACAGCAGACCAACAGGACGGGCTTCAGGCCTGCACAGCACAGCTGAGGATGCAGAGCTGCAGGCTGATGTGTCGTCTGGTTGTAGCCAGCTGCACGGCTGACAGTGACGTTTCTATATTTTAACTTTCTTAACTCTTGTTCTACAATAATGAAAATATGTGCATGTTAGGTATTGTGCTGTTTGCTCACCCATTCATTTATTAGTAGGTTGTAAAATGTATCACCACGATCGATGGTGAAAATGAACAAGTTGACTAAGAAAGGACTTCTTCACCAACACTGGTGTAGCTGCAGAGGTAAACATCTTCCCTGTGATGCAGCCGAGTTTGAAATTCTACTGTGGTGACGACCCTGAGGCAAATATGAAGAGGCGCAGCAGCACGCAGTGATCATTCAGCTGCTGACAGAAGAAACACAGCTGATGGCAGTCACTGCTTTTACACTCATCCTGCTTTTCCCGAGGAACACTTTGCTTTTGTTCCTTAAACTGTGAATATAAGTTCATCACTATCTCTAAATACCTTTGTATTGATGCAACACTTTTCCTTCTCTTGGCTTCAGAATAGACAGCTGATGGCTAACAGCACGGCAACAAGTGCACCCCTGCCACACTGAACACACCAGCACATCATCTGCATCACCGCTGAGCTCAGGTTTCATTTCCACTCTTTGTTTTCATCATCGTTAAATCACAGAATTCCAAAAATATACGTTTGATTTGACAAAGTGAATATTTACAGCCATTTTCACACCTACAGTGTGTTTACTGTGGTCATGTTCACGATATGAAGGAACAGCACTGGAGTTAAACTGGAGCCGACACTACGTCTCCAAAGGGTGTTTGTGTCTGCACTCAACGAAGAGGAAGAACAGACCACACAGCCCTGGTGTGAACACGCGTATTCATTATACTAATCATTTAGATGATTTCACTGCAGAATCTACTAAAAAACAAACACCACCAAACGTGCACTGAATGCATCGTTTCTTTGGCACCACAGTCAAAGATGTGTTCAAATACCTGTGGACAGAGAGGGACTGAAATGTCCTCGACCTGTGACCAAAGAGAACAGCAACACAACGAAAACCTTACAACAACAAACACAATCAAACCTTGAAATCCCTTTGACACCTACAGCTAAAGCTCCGTGTGTTCACAGCTCATATCCAAGCACACACCAGCAGCCCCAGTAAGAGCCTTGATATGGGCAAAGGATCAAAGCAGTTATCAGGAAAATTATGGATACAAGTGAAAGACAAAAGGGTCCACATCCTGTTACCTGGTGAATTTACTGTAACACTGTTGCTATCATTTTCTAATAGTTCTAATCAGTGTCCCAGGTCACACGGTGGGAAAAACAAACCCTAGTCAGGCACTGGCAGCACTGGTACATCTCTCCTTATGGTCTTAACTGTGTGCACATTAGGCTCCTAATATTTCCAGGTCTTTATTGCCACTGAAGGTCAAAATGTACAAGTCTGAAATGTGCAGAGGTAAAGGCCAAGTATGGTTTAACAGCCAGGACATGATAACTCCAGTGCTGCTGAAGGTCAGCGTGATAGAATCAATAGATGTTGCACAACAATAAACATAACAGTGGGAGAGGTCAAACTTCACAGAAATGTAGTGATGAAAGCATCACAACAGTCTGTCAGGTTTATAATCAAGCGTATGGATGACCTCCAAGCCTGCTACGAGCTGAGCACCGTGCAGGACGACATGACAGCAGATGGTGCTTTAGAGGTGGGGTTCGTACTAGATGGTCTAGGGCAGGATGATGCATGTCCTATGTTAGATTTGTATTGTTGATTGTCATTTATGCTTAGAAATATTTACTTATATATGCTTGGAGTTTTGTAATTAGTTGTAGATTGGTAGAGGTTTTGATCCTTGATAGTCTGCAAACTTTGTGTGTATTAGACAGCACTTTGGGAGCATGAGAGGTCATACCGTGTCTTATTGTTTTATGGTAGGATTAACGTAGCTACGTCTGTTCTAGTCTAGGTGCTCTTTGTTTAGATGAACTGCAGGACTTCCTCACCGTGTTATCTAGGATGAACCATCTAGGGTGAGGGGGAGGCTACCCTCTTCCTGACCAAGGATGTTTGACCATTTGATCAGCAATCCCCACACACACACACACACACACACACACACACACACACACACACACACACACACAGGCAAGGTACTCTTTGTTTGTATGTAGACGTCGTATGTTAATGAACCTATGCATATTCATGTAACCTCAATAAAAGGACAGTGTATGGGAGAACGGACGAGAGCTACTGGGGTCAAGCGAAGGAACGGTGCCTGTCCGGTTCTCTCCCGTGCACGAGAAACATGAGGAAGTTTGCCTACTTGTGTCTTGCTTGCAGTGTAATTATATTGTCTTAACGTTCCAGCGAATAGGTTTATGCTACAAACCTATCATTAATTGGTCCTTCGATGCCAGAGCCCTGGAATCGCGTTCACCGAGGGGAGGAGGGACACGCTGAAAGACTGACGTCAGCCAGGAAGTTCCTGTGGATTCGCTGTATGTCTTTTCTCCTCGATGAATGGCGATTGGCGGGATTCGAGGCTGATATTACACGCTAAGCAACACCGAGTAAGTTTAGAGTCCAACTCTATAACTGTACGTCTTCGCCGCTCAGTGGGGCGTTGTCCGTGGCCGCTTAGTGGGGCTAAAATTCGCCGTCTAAGTGGGGCGATGTACAAGGCCGCTCAGTGGGGTTTTTTGTACAGAAGCATTAAGTCGCAGAGTTGCGCAGTTCGAACTTTTTTTGGTTCGCCGTCTTAGTGGGGCGAAATACAGACCGCTGTGTGGGGTACTGTAGTGAGTTCTCCACCGCTCAGTGGGGTGTTGAGAAGTTCCGCGGGGTCCAGATTGTGCTGGACAGTAGGCCTATTTTGTGTTGTTGTCATTGTCGTCGTCGTTGTTGTTGTTGTTGTTGTTGTTGTGTGTGCGGAGCAGAACATGTGGTCTGTGACACCGACTGTTGTTGTTATCATGGGTTTCTAAGCAACCAAGAGTGAGTCGGAGGGAGACAGACGTTTGTGCTGGACTTTGCTCCTGGCAGCACAAAGTATTTATGTAAAAAAGAGAGAGAGCGACGGCTCCACAGCTGCGCGGGTTCACGCGAGCGCGGTCACGCGGACCTGAGCCGTGCGGTTAATCGCAGGCTTATAAATGGAAGAGATTAAGATGTTAGAAGTTTTCAGAAAACACACCAGCCTTGGAGAGCTGTGGAGAAGGCCAGCCCACATCAGCAGCACTTAAGATATGCTCTGGTGAATGGCTTTCCCCCCACCCCTTGCTGACACAATGTTTATTCTTTAGCTTGCCCTGATCGACAGCAGCCTGTGTGCCAGACCATAGATTTAATTGAGGTGGATAGTTGTTAAAAGTAATCTACATTAAGCTTGTGGTTGCTTAAATTCAGTACAATGACATGTGAGGTGAAGTGATATAGATAAATATTTAAACTCATGAAGTGCATAGAGGCACTTGACCTGTGTGGAAGACTGTCGTCTTATTATGAGCCATTGTTGAGATATAGAGCACATCTGTGAAAACAACTAATATGCTCAACCCTGTATGAAACATCTAAAAATACATGATGGAGAAGCTGTGTTGAATATGTAAGTGTAAGACTTTGCCACTGTGGGCAGAGCAACTACTGTGTGATGTCGCGTTGCAGTTTTGTTTTTGTTTTTTGAGCTGATGAGCAAGCTACACATTATCAGATCAAGAGCTGTCTGAGAACTACTCAAAGAGAGGGAAACAGAGAGTGTGCAGCGTTTCCATGAGCAGTTTTTCTGCACCTTGACTCGTGTGTGTGTGTAGCATCAGCATCATGTTTTTGTTTATTTGTTTTGTTGGATTAAAAATAATTAAATAAACTGGTGATCATGCTTATGGATCACCATGGCACATATCTCCAGCCATATGATTTATTTATGCAGATGAAAAAGTGAGTGTGAATGTGTCTGACATCACAGTGTTTTTGTGCACTGTGCAAAAGTGATTGCCTCTGATTGTGAGTGAGAGCGGTGATTTTGCAGACCACCAGCTATTGTAAAAAAAAAAAAAAAAAAAAAGAGACAAATTACTACATTGTAGACGAAGAGAAATAATCATAGGAAAAAGGTTTTGTGTTGATCAGCCGAAAAACAACTACAATGTCATTTTCTGCTTTTAAGAAAGGATTGTTCACACAAACACAGACAGAGAGAGAGAGAGAGAGAGAGAGATGTGTGTTGATTAAGCAGTGATGATAATAATGAACATGTTTTAGTTTGTCACTTTCAGGTGAAAAGCAGACCTGTATCAATTTTCCACATGCAACAGTCGGAAGAAAGTTATATTTTAACATCATTGGAAACATGCAGGCCAAGTTTCTGGCTGACTTATTTACAGTGCCATGTGTTTCTCAACCTCACAAGCGAGCTCACTCCTCCCTGAAGATAAGGAATGACAGCAGCAAGTCCTGAGCACAAAAAGTCCCAGCAAAGGTGGATAAACAGCAGCAGAAGAAGAAAGCAAACCCATCTTCCTGTCTGATTGGTTGAATTTCACGGAGGGGCGAGCAAGAAGGCAGCATGTTGAAATGCTCAAAAAGGACTGAGTGACTCGGGCAAGCCACATGCGGCTAGCGACATGAAAGAAATGGACCCTTCATGATGCGTTCAACGTGCCAGCGCTGTGGTGGGAAAGGCTCCATCATAAACACGCCCTGCGCCCTGCGCCGAGGTTCAGGCCAAGAAGAAGAAGACGATGACTTCCAAGCCCAAGAAGGTCGGCCTCAGCGTGGGCGAGCTGATTGTGAAAGCCGTGGCCGCTTCCAAGGAGCGCAACGGCCTGTCTGTGGCCGCTCTCAAGAAGGCTCTGGCTGCCGGAGGCTACGATGTGGACAAGAACAAGGCCCGTGTCAAGACCGCCATCAAGAGCCTGGTGGCGAAGGGCACTCTGGTGCAGACCAAGGGCACCAGGACCTCCGGATCCTTCAAGATGAACAAGGCTACTGAGAGCAAAGCCAAGAAGCCCGCCGCGGCCAAAGCCAAGAAATCGGCAGCAGCTGCTAAGAAGTCGCCCAAGAAGGCAGCAGCAGCACTTCAGCTACTAGACAGGACAAAGCTGAAGGAGAACTGCCGGGACTGTTGAAGAGGGAGAGGACAAAAGAGTGAGAGGACAACAGAGTGAGAAGACTAGGTGAGAACACATAGGAATTATTTAATGTGGGAAATCAAAATTTGGGTTAGCAAACCTGGGGAAAAGAAAACTGACTGCTTAAGTTGGAAAATTGAGACGGAGTCTGAAACATTGCGAAAATAGAAACATATACAAAATCACACACACACAAGCAGAACATGCATTAACCCTACTAACAATTCCAAACACAAAATGACTCATGAAGACTCATAGCACATTAGTTAAGAAATGATTAAATAATAGCAGAGAAGTGTGTAGGAAAGGCAGCTTTAAGAACATGCTCTGCTGGAGATGCAGCTCCACAGACATGCATTAGACCTGCCTAATAACACAAACCCATGCAATGAAAATTAGCTTGTTATCTTTCATCAGTGTTACAATAGTGTCAATTTAGCAGACACTTGTTATCAAATACTGAATTTATCCTAAAGAAAAAAATTGACTCTACAAGTTGCAGGACAACAATTTAACTTTTGTGGGAAAAAAAAAAAAAAGATCCTGGTTTGACCAACCAGTGATCAGACAATAAATTTAGTGTTAAAATGGTAAATTGGGAGAAGCTTCCTGCTTGATTGAGGCAGCATAAGTAATTTACTGTATGAGGGAAATTGTCTTTTGTGATACTATTTTGAACATGCTTTTCTGTCGTCCTGTCAACTTAGTGGGTTAATAGCTGATATGCAAATTAGTTGATCGTTCTTAGATTAATGAAAGGTGACTGAATTCTAGCACGAGTGAATGAGATGTGTTGGAGTTTGTTGTGTGTTGAGTGGAGACTCTAAAACACTGAGTTTCCTGCTTTGATGTGCGAGTGAATCCTGTATTTAGATACACAACTCTGAATACGTCAGAACAGACTGTTTTGTGAAGTGCATGACAGCATGTCACATGTTTTATGATGAAGGGAAAAAGGAAAAATTGAATAAAATAGATCTGTGGCTTAAATGAGTGAAGAGCACAGACCGGGTGATTAAACTCATAGCTAATATGACATTAGGGTTATGTTGTGTGTTGTGCAGCTGATGGTTGGTTTGGAGTGAATCTAGCTGATGATTTTTCTTTTGTTGTGAAGTTGAGCCTGCCGATTAGTATGATGGTATGATAAACCATGCTAATGGTATGATTTACCCTCCTGAGATGAGGAGCTTGTGTCATGACTTAACAAGGCCTTTTTATTTTGATACTTTCACAGTGCACTGAGAGTTTGGTTTGATAATCTCTGTTATTTTTTATTTTTCATTTTTGAACAAGCACTGATTTTTGCTTGTGAATTTCTTTTCTTTGAGCAGATCTGCAAGTCGGGAATTAAAAGCGTTACACGTCGTCAAGAAAATTGTTGCAAGTGAGTTTCTCCACATTTAAAATGGGTTCAGGAGAAAGCCACTTATTTGGGACAATTAGGAAATGAGAGTCCCCCCCAAAAAGGATTCAACGAGGAAATCCAGTCTAAATTATTTTTCTTTTTGAAATAACGTCGTTTTGCTGAGCGTGGAAACGAATGCGATGATAATTTCCACAATTAGCAAAAGAAGGAACCACTGAGTGAATGAGTAAGAATTTTAAAATATCTGACTGACTGAACATGATTGTGTGAAGCTAACCCCCACCTGACAAAGGTGCAGATGAACCCATGTGTTTCCTTTTACAGGAGCAGAAAGATGACAGCAACACTCGAGGTTGCATGATGATTTAACCTTTTAAATGCCATTTTCTGTGTCTGTGCATTTATCAGGTGTGTTATTCATAGGCTTGAGTTGCTCACAGAGATAACTGTGACAAAGTATGCATACGCCTGCGCAAGCGCTAATATTTGCATTTTCTTTTCTTACAGCATGCCAGTTCTTCATGTGAATTGATGATGCGATTTATACCAGGACAACTGGTTGATGTTTTTTCCTACTACAGGATTTCTGGGTTTATGTGTGAGGAAAACTGTGTTTACAGGTTATGAGTGGTGATGCTGTTGCATTGTGTTGATGGGAAAATGTGAAGGTTACTTTGATAATGTGAATAACCTGTGTGAAATTTCCTGTGTTGAGAACTGGTGTTACTTCTTTCCACAGCTAGGGTTGACTTTATGGTGTTTTTATGGCACCTCTGGAACCTGTTGACCTGTGTCTGACCTCTGTCTGACTACAGTCAATGTGTATTGCTAATGTTAGTTTCTTTGAGAATGCTGTGGAAGATTCAGCTGAAACGGACAAGTGACATGAGTAAAACAAATAAGAGATACAGTGTTTCTGGGATAGTTTGATATGGGCTCATTAGCTGGCCACTTTTGAGCCCATAGTAATATATAAGTGGAGTGACTTTGCTTAAGAGCAGTCACCGATTACATTAATGTTGCCTGAGTACATGGGATGATCCATGTCTGAGGCGACTTATGAAAATAATTGTAGTTTACTGATTTGAGAAAACCTGCACATGACACTTGTCTTGCTGATGTTGAATGCTTCTTGTCCTTATGATACAATTGTTTACAGGTATGGAGTTTGATTTTACTTCCAGATTTTGTTTTCCAGGCCATGATGGTGTGTATGCAGGCTCCTGGGAGAGCCAGGTGTTAAGCAAACTTGATATGCAAAGCACACTAACATTTTCATTGCAGGATTATGGGTCCAGGGTGGTGCTGCTCCAGGGGAGGAGATGCCCTGATGTTGCCTGGGATATGATCTAGCTAATCTTTTTCTTTAAGACTGGAATCCAGGTTTGGTGAGTTGACGCATGGGTGTGTCCATGCGTCAAGAGGAGGGGTCCAAGGATTAACATTAAACAATGTTTTTTATTATTGTTGCAGTGATTTGTGTGATTAGCCGTTTATTTACAAATATTAAACCTATGCAAGTGGTGCATCCATGTTCAGATGAGGCTTTGATGGCCTATAAGTGAAGTTCACTGAACTAAAGAATGTGGTTTGATGATTGTTGACATGCTCTCCAAATAGAAGTTTTTCTTCTTAGCAAGGAAATACAGGTGCAGCAGTAATCTCCTGAGAAATCTTCAGAGGCCCAGTGAGAAGCGTGAACCATTCCAGGCATAGCTGACAGCCAGGCAGTGGTTGAGGTCAAAGGTCAAGCTGGTTGGGGCCCATCATGAAATCAGACCTTGGAGCCACAGCAAGGACCATGAAACTGCCTGCAAAATAGAGGAGAGGATCGTCCACAAGATGGGAGCTGAGGCCAGGAGAGAGGCTTCAGGAGGATCAGAGATCATCTTCAGCACAGCAGACATCACACAGAGAGCTGTGCTACTGAGCTTCCAGGAGATTTTAAATAAAATGAAAGATTCAATATTGACGCTGAGGAAGACAACTAAGGTGTACGACGTGCTCTGCCTTAAACCTTCAGCAGCGTTGGAACATGAAAACTCGTGGGATGAGGGGAGCGTGCCAAGCTCCATTGACAGCGCAGAAGGAGTTCGAGGATGACATCATGATTCTGTGAAAAGCACAGGAACCAGAAGCTATGGTGGTGATAACAGCAGTTTCCTATGAACATCACCTAACGCTGTGCCACTGTACTGTGCATACGATGACACTCTGAAGGCTGCTGGGATCATAACAGCAGTAAGATGACGGAACCCAGCACCCTTTCCACAGAGAGCTTTTTCTGCAGAGCGTGGACAATTAAGGAGTCATAAATATCCCCCTCACAAGACGAAGGTCTGAAGTCAGGTGATGGGGGCTGGTAAGAGGCCATAAAACTAGAGTGCTGAGAGGTCTGCAGCTTGGAAATAGCTGAGACCCATGTTGACGAACCACAAAACCAACTAGTATGTTTGAATGTCTATTCTACATACATTTGGACTCTGGTCCTATGGACAGTGATGGAAACAACTGGAAGAGACATTCATGACGCCCTGCAGAGCTTAAACCACTCTGCAGAGAGACATGTGATTTGCACACCCGGAGGAAGCATCACCAAGCTGAGATGTTTTTGAAAATGTTACTTTTTTATTTTCACTATTAAATTAACAATTTCTTTGTTTGCTCGTAAGATGCAGTTTGCCATGAGATGAGCTCAATGAATGGGGTAACTGCTAATACATTTATTAAACTGTGTACCTTTCAGTAATTTAGGGTGATTTGACATATGCTGAGTATAAAAAGGTTTGCATTGAAACTGTCAGACATGAGGTATTCATACCTGGGAACTTTTCAGGCATAAAGGTCAAAAAGGGGGGAAATGTTAGATTTGTATTGTTGATTGTCATTTATGCTTAGAAATATTTACTTATATATGCTTGGAGTTTTGTAATTAGTTGTAGATTGGTAGAGGTTTTGATCCTTGATAGTCTGCAAACTTTGTGTGTATTAGACAGCACTTTGGGAGCATGAGAGGTCATACCGTGTCTTATTGTTTTATGGTAGGATTAACGTAGCTACGTCTGTTCTAGTCTAGGTGCTCTTTGTTTAGATGAACTGCAGGACTTCCTCACCGTGTTATCTAGGATGAACCATCTAGGGTGAGGGGGAGGCTACCCTCTTCCTGACCAAGGATGTTTGACCCTTTGATCAGCAGTACACACACACACACACACACACACACACACACACACACACACACACACACACACACAGGCAAGGTACTCTTTGTGTATGTAGACGTCGTATGTTAATGAACCTATGCATATTCATGTAACCTCAATAAAAGGACAGTGATACGGGAGAACGGACGAGAGCAACTGGGGTCAAGCGAAGGAACGGTGCCTGTCCGGTTCTCTCCCGTGCACGAGAAACATGAGGAAGTTTGCCTACTTGTGTCTTGCTTGCAGTGTAATTATATTGTCTTAACGTTCCAGCGAATAGGTTTATGCTACAAACCTATCATCCTATTCCTGAGTGTTTGCAAAGTCAAGTTACCATAACAACCAGTGTAGACGCTGTAGCACTGGTGAATCTGTACAAACAATCTGATTGGTCCACATGAAGAAACAGTGCAGACAGATATTAAATATGACAGAGGCACTGATTTCTGATGATGTGAAGATGATGTGTGAGGATAAAAACAACCCTGAAACACCAACTTCAGTCAACACTTCTGCATAAAATGAGTTCCTTACTTTCCAGTGACTTCTATTAATGCGCATGTTATATATTGACCTAACCTTCAGGGTTAATACGAACAGACCAGTGGTACAGACCTCGTTCTGCAGCTCATCGTTGCTCCTGTGTGAGGCCAGCATTTCAAACAGAGACGTGCACAGCTCCTCTGGGTTGGATGACATCATGTTGCCTCCACACAGATATTTATCTACTTCTGTTCTAAGGATGGAGCCATCCCCCGGGGTCAGGGGGCTTCCTGTACTGGACGGAGCCTCTTCACTGATGCCCTTCTTGCCGCTCTTTTGGTTGTTGAAAAAGTTGATGAAATCCAAGCTGGCACTCTCTTCCTGGATACCGGAGAAGGGCAGCCCCTCCAGTGGGTCGAGTGTGTAACCGTCATGTGAGAAAGCAATGTTGCGCCCAAAAGCGGCGCTTCGGTCCAGGTTGCGGCAGGAGCGTTGGCTCTGGATAAAGTCTTCGACTCGGGAGTCACCGAGCAAAGCCACCAGTCGACCCACAGAGGCGCAGGACGCTTCAGCTGCCGATGATGGAAAGGGACCGAACATGTGTTTGATGGCCCGAGTCTCCTCTGTACCAACGTGGTCTTTGTTGTGGAAGGTTTCAAACAGGAACACGGCTGCGCTTTCACCCACCGCCTGACCGAGTTCAGAAGCCACTGTGGAACAAGCACATGCACACCACAGTTAGCACTGCAGCGTTATGCACAGAATTTACAGTTAGGTCCACACATGTTTGAACAAAAACACACTTTGGTCATTTTATATTTGCAAGAACCAAGAGTTTGTAAAGGCATCGAACTCTGACTGCAACCCAAAATAGGTTTCCAGACTCGAGACGAACTGAAGGTAGAGACACCTGTAAACATGCAACAACTGAAGGCAACTGCAGCAAAGGCGTGGCTGAGCTTCTCGTGGAAGCAAACACTGCACCTGGCTGTAGACGCTCCCAACTGCAACAAACCTGCACATCCAACTATTCGAAGCACAGCTGCCAGTTCTACCCTCAGCCTCCTGCCTGAGTTATGACACTGACAAATGGTAAATATCCTGTATTTCTGTAGCGCTTTTACTAGTCCTTTACACGTCCAGTCATCCACCCAGTCACACACTGGTGACTACAGTGGCAGCTACATTGTAGCCACAGCCACCCTGGGGCGCACTGACAGAGGTGAGGCTGCCGGACACTGGCGCCACCGGGCCCTCTGACCACCACCAGTAGGCAACGGGTGAAGTGTCTCGCCCAAGGACACAACGACCGAGACTGTCCAAGCCGGGGCTCGAACCGGCAACCTTCCGATTACAAGACGAACTCCCAACTCTTGAGCCACGATCGCCCAAGATTGTGGCACAACTACATTTTCAAAAACCCCGACCCGAGGGTTGAAGTCACTGAGATTCGAACTCATCAAAGCTGCCCCGTTCTCGAGTCATTGCATTCACAGACTTGGGTGTCCACGCTGCACTGCAATCAAATCAACTGTTCGAGTATACAGAAGTAAAACTCTAAAAGTGTGTCACTGTCCAGAAACCCATGGATGTTCCTGTACCCGCCCCAGAGAAACACCAAACTCTACCTTCTACATGAACTCTGTTATAATGTCAAGTCATAAAAAGCCAATAATGCCAGGAAAGAAGGACGCAGTCACTAATCAATCGACTCATTTAAATGCATGATGTTGTTCAGCAGTCACATACTGCCAGCAGTATCAGTCGACTGGCTTCAGCTGTTAGCATGACCGGAGCTTCTGTCAGTAACGTCCACGTGAGGTTTATAACCCACAGGATTCATTAAACACTAGCTGCCCTGTGAGGAACGGACCTGGTTTCCTTTTCTTCCTTGAAACCCAGTGTGGCCCAAACACTGGCAGAAAGGAGAATTTCCATCTTAAGGGAAAATGGATGTAATGATTATCATTTTAATGATGACGATTATTAGGATTGCTGCAACAATCACCTTTACCCTTTCTATTACCATTAGCTGTGCCTAGACAGCAGCACTGCTTTATATGGCCATTAAATCTGTGCACAGCACTATTAATAGTGCTAGAAAGAGTCGGCAGCTCTAAGCAGGAAAGGCCAAACACGAGCTAACTGTTCCTGCACCTCATTTAAATATTATTCCAAACAATTCATACTTTAGCAGAACTGCACTTAAAAAAAAAAAAGAAATGCAGCATAATTGTCCAATTAGAGGAAAAAATGTCAAAAGGACAGAGGCAGACTAGAGCAAAGAAGGCTGGAGAGGCAAAGTGAAAACAGATGAAAAGGATTTAAACCAATTAAAACGGCCTTAAAAAAGCAGCAGCTCGTGGTTGCACGTTACAAACACAATGGCTGCTTTCATCCTCGAGAGCATCCTAAGAACAACTTTTCATTTGGATCTAGTCACACAGTTTGAGGGCAGCTCCAACACACAAACGAGCACACACACTGTTAGTCTGACTGGTGAACGGTGAGCAGCCAATCAGATCCTCGCAGGGTTTCCTCAGAGCTCAGTAACACATGGACAGACTTTAACTCTGCCATCAAACATGCTGTTTGGTTTGAGCTGCTCTGTGTTTGAACCTTCACATGGAAGACGTGTGAACAGTACAATAACCACATGATCACATTAACAGCTGATAGAGTACAGCCATTAAAACTACCTGCAAAATCTTCCATGTTGCTTTTGCAGAGAATTCCCCCAAATATAACCTACCAACACTGCATGATGTCATTTTGGCCCCGCCCTTCTTTATTCAGGGTTTTAATGAGTATAAACAGAAACAGGCATTGTGAGGTTTTCATGAACGCTTCTCCAGCTTCACACAAACACGAGTTACAGCTGAGGTGTGCCTCCTTACCCATCTGTTTGGCTGCCAGGAGCAGGCTCTTCAGCTCCTGACTGGCAGCTTGCTGCTGACTTTTGTCCTGATGCTCGGTGCAGAAATGGACAATCTTCTGCCACGTCAGGCCCTCTCTGGCAAACAGCTCCTGTCTCTTCAGACGCTTGGCCTAATGAGTCACAGAGAGAGATGCAATTACACTTCAAGAAGAGCAGCACTCACTGCTCTGATCACAAGTATCTGGAAATGACCACCTTTAGTTAACAGCACTTAGCCTGTGCATTACTAACAACACTGTATTTCTAAAGTATTTCTATTATATTTCACTGAGCATATGAGAACCTATACTATTAATTACACAGGCCCAGTTTACTGACTGTGGGCAGGGTTCATCAACAGAGACTGAATCATGGGTCCACTCCCACGGTTCACTGTTTGAACCTTTGTCAGTACGAGGTCGACTCACCTAAAAGCCGATGACACTGTGAGTGATATGGAACAGCTCTGTTTGTTTTCATGCTTACTGATCAGTAGAGCTGCCACGATTAGTCGACTAGTCACGATTACGTCGACTATCAAAACCGTCGACGACTGATTTAATAGTCGACGCCTCGTTTGAAGCTTTGTAAGATCCCAAAAGACGCAGGAATAAGTAGCAGGATTTAAGAGTGTAATAACGGACTGAAACAGAAGATGGCAGCACTGCATGTACAAGGATGCCAGCTGCCGTTAAACCCAGAAGAAGAAGAAGCTGTGTCCCAGAATTCATAGCGCGGCCCAGCTCAGTTTCCAACAATGGCGGCAGCTAGTAAGTTTTAATGTTACTCTTATTATTCTTTCTGCGTCACAAAATAAACGTTTAACATATTTTCAAAAGCGCTCCGACGTTTTCGGAGATGTCTGTTACCCACTAGCTCGATAGCGAGCCGGGGGCTAGGCTAACTAGCGCCGTGAGAACACCGGACTCCCGGCAAATCGTTTTCAAACCCACCGCCGTCTTTCGCTACTCAGGTTAAACATGATATATGAGTCACTTAGATAACTTAACAATGTTATTGTTTGGCTTTTTTTTAGTATTTTATTTGTTCCTGAGTAAATCGGTTTGGCTGAGATTAAAGTTATAGTTTTTACACAGCTGAATAAACATCAAGCAGACAGCTGATCATCAGAAGTGTGAGATGCTGGAGAATTTACTCCGGTGTCCTGTTATATTTTAGATAGCAAGGAGTTTATTAAACTTCAAACAATCTGCAGATTTCATTAAAATGTAATAAACTATCATCTTGTCTTTATTTTTAGTTAGCACCTTAAACACTTAAAGCTGTAAGCTAATGATAGTTATATAAGAGCAGATGCTGCTGGTGCAATAAGCTGTACGTTTTACGTCCAATGGATGATGATCTGATTAGTCGACTAATCGCAAAAATAATCGGTGACTAATCGACTATCAGAATAATCGATTGTGGCAGCCCTACTGGTCAGTGCTGATCTCATTTACTGCTAATATAATGCTCGTTGTTTCTGCTTTTTCACTGACACCAGAACAGTGCAGTTCACACGTGTCGTGGACTCTTCATGCACGCTCAGCGCTCAGGAGGTCAGAACAAGCATTAACATAACGACTCCGTTACAATCAGCATCTGCACGTCTTCCAAAGCTGAGAGATAATGTTGGGCTGCCTTCAGCTTGCTTTTCCACGGAGAAACACTTTCTGCTTAGAGGATTTAACGAGAGCTTAGCTAGCTGAAGATCAGTGGTTGAATAGCATGCTCAGTTTCATTTTAAACACAAGGAGCTGATCTAAGAAACTACTACAAACTGAGAAACATTACAAACAGTAATGCTGACTGGCAGGGAAAAGGAAACATGGACACAAATATATGGAAGTCATCAGTGAGCAGAGGACAGGAAGCTGGCAGGTAAAGGTGAGCGTACAGCACCTCAGCTGACCTCGTTCCTCTAGCAAAGTACTTGATCCTTATTTGTTTCAGTAAGAAAAGATCCCGTATCCTAAATGCAGATGGGAAGTATGAAAATAGCATCTTCACTGCAGAAAAGACGACTTTTGTTTGTAGGTTTAGTTGTTAGAAAAAGAATCTGCAAAAACTGGTTTATGTTTTATTTCCAACAGCAGAAATGACAAACATTTCCCTGCTGTGTCAGTAACTTTGTATTCTTAACCTCTTCTGTCAAGTCTGGGATACATGACTGCTCGCCACCAGCAGCAGGAAACTTTGTATCCATTCAATAAAAATTAGGGTTGCTACTCTGAGCCATCAGCAGCCGCTCAAAGGCCACGGGCCACCTCGTCTGCAGCAGAGCCAACAAACAGAAGCCACAGAAACGTTTGGGTCACAAACAGCCTGTCACAGCACAGCTACAACATTTCTGTCATATGACAAACATGTTGAAATCACATCAGCTGCTTGATATCAAATATGAAACATTCAATTTTCATTACAGATGCTGAGCTTTCGTTTCATTTTACTACAGATATATTCAGCCTCTTGTTTGTCCCAGACTTTTGTCCAGTCTGAGACCACAACAACATGTCAGCTTGTCCTGGGCGATAGTTTCAGCCTGTACTACAAGATACACAGTAGGTGCCGTGTCAAACTTCCACGCCCGTGTAGTTTTACATAGTTTTTCTCCAACAGGGCTAAAAAAAGCAGCAGCTCGTGGTTGCACGTTACAAACACAATGGCTGCTTTCATCCTCGAGAGCATCCTAAGAACAACTTTTCATTTGGATCTAGTCACACAGTTTGAGGGCAGCTCCAACACACAAACGAGCACACACACTGTTAGTCTGACTGGTGAACGGAGAGCAGCCAATCAGATCCTCGCAGGATTTCCTCAGAGCTGATGGACAGACTTTAACTAACACTGGAATACACCATGCTGTCAAACATGGTGTTTGGTTTGAGCTCATACATGTTATACTGTAGTGGAAGGCTGCTCTGTGTTTGAACCATCACATGGAAGTCGTGCTCTAGAGCCCCACAAGCTCTTTTAATGGATTCATTTACTTCTTCTGAGAATTCAAACTCTACAGTTTCAGCCGAGGAAACAACTTCTTCGAGCACAACAAAAGAACAGTAAGATTTTTTTTATGTGAAAATCTAAGTATTAAGAACTGCTTGCATAGATAATCAGAGGGTTAGCAGCAGCTAGGTGATGTTAATCAAATGCACCTGAATAACATCAACGGTGCCTGAATAAAAGCACAGGTGTGGCAGTTCACTGGTCTGAATCATTCAGGTGTGCTCGCACAAAACCAAGAAGAAACACTGATCTTAACTGTTACTGCCCACTGATCTGTGAAGGCATTCCCAAACAATCTGAAGTCCATCAGTGGGAGAAATTATTCATGAGTGGAAATCAGAATCAGATTAATTTAATAATCCCTGAAGAAATTATGTGAATGCTCAAAACAGCTGTCAATCTTTCCCCAGCAAACTCAACCCAAAGTCAGACGCTGCAGGGCTGAGAGAAGCTCAGAGAAACTGTGGGACAGAGCGCAGCATGTGCACACACAGGCTGAACAAGCATGGCTGCTTTGGAGGGAGTGCCGGGAAAAGCCTCCTCTCTCTACATCAACAGCACTTAGATTTGCAAATCTGGGATTTTCTTTCCTCTGTTGCAGCGAGTTTCTCGTCTCAGACTGATAAATCACATGGTGGGTGTGTGTGTGTGTGTGTGTGTGTGTGTGTGTGTGTGTGTGTGTGTGTGTGTGTGTGTGTGTGTGTGTGTGTGTGTGTGTGTGTGAGAGCATCTTTGATGGAAACAATTTGGACAGGTGGCTCGAGCCATCTGCTAACCAGAGGGTTTGTGGGTCGATACCTGGCTTCCAGAGTATCCTTGGGCCAAATACTGAAGCCTAAGTTGCTTCTGATGCGTCCGCTGCACACTAACACACAGGAGCACAAAAGAAGTGCTTGTATGAATGTGTGTGAATTTCTATAAAGTGATCTGGATGGAAATAAGAACACTGGTGCGCATATTTAATGAAGTACTTGTTTTTTTACTTAGCAGCGCATTAATGTTACTGTGCAAATATTAATGAATGAGCTCCACCGTGCTCAGACAAGGCCAACGTGGAGATGTCTGGTGAAGACCTAACACAGAATACTTATTTTAACACAACTGTATTTATGTAGGGCCAAATCACAACAACCACCACCTCACGCTGCTTTATACTGTGAGCTAAGACCCAACAATAATACACAGGAAGTCCCAGCAATCAGACAACCTCTATTAGCAAGCATTTGGCGAAAGTGGGAAGGAAAAACTCCTTTTAACAGGAAGAACCCTCCAGCAGAACCAGAAGCAGGGAGGGGCGGGGCCATCTGCCACGACTGGTTAGGGGTGTGGGGAGGAAGACAGAGCAAAACACAAACTGTGGAAGAGAGCCAGAGATTAATAATAACTAATGATTAAATGCAGAGTGGTGTATAAACCCAGTGATTGAAGAAGAAACACCCAGTGCATCATGGGAAGCCCCCCACAGCCTAGGCCTATTGCAACATAACCAAGGGAGGGTTCAGGGACATCTGATCCAGCCATCACGATAAGATTTATCAAAAAGTTTTCAGACTTTCTGACTCGAAGGCTTTAAGATGAAAATGTATCCTACCCCTTCTAATAATACTCTAACACAGCAGTCTCCAACCTTTTTCGACCAGTTTATGCCCGACAATATTTTCGCGGACCGGCCTTTAAGGTGTCGCGGATAAATACAACAAAATAAAACTAGTACCGGTACCGAAAAAAAGGTTTATTCATAACACACGTGAAAAGACCCAGAAAAACCGAGTAAACGATAAAACGATAACAAAATAACGCTGAAAAAACCCTGAAAACCAGACATTTCACACCTGAGCCTCAACTCTCGCGGCCCGGTACCAAACGACTCACGGACCGGTCCGAGGCCCAGGGGTTGGGGACCGCTGGTCTAACAGATACGATGAAGTAATCACTAAAGATACCTCAGAAAAATCAACCAGAAATAAAGAGTAGCACTCATAGTAAGTAGTACACATCGATACATCTGTGAGCTGGTTATGAATAATTTATCTTTAATGATTAAAATGTTATTTGTGAAGAAATTCATTAAGTAATTGCTCGTCAAGAATACAGTAATAGTGGGCTCAACAGAGCTCTGACTCTTTTTATAGAGCAACATGAAGACAGTCTGTTAGTATACCAGCTGCTTTGTCCGGGAAACCTCACTTATACACAAAAGTTATTATCAACACAATTCATTCATAAACGGTTTAGTCTCACCTTTAGATCATAGAGCTGTTCGCTGAAGTCCTCCTTCTTGCTGACACTGGAGAAGGACCGAAGTGCTCCTGTGAGTCGAGGAGGAGACATCGTGTCTGTTTCCCTCCCCACACACCTGGTGTCCTGGATCTAGGTTCTTCTGGCTCTATGGTTCTCCTGGAACCTGCTGACATACAAACACAACAGTAAGATGAACCTTCAGTGTTTCTACTCCACAGCAACTCCACATACAAAGCAGCCAAAGGGCTTTGGACCTATGCGTCGCGACACAACAGCCACTGATGTTGTGAAGCAAACACGCCGTCCGTGTACAGTGGTCATGGTAGTCACGGTACCTGTGAACAGGCTGGCTGCGTTCGTGGGAGAGTGAATGAGACACTTGGGACGAAATGATCTGGAAAATAAAAACTTCTTGGTGAACTGACTGGTTTGGTTTATCTACAGATGCATGTTGTCTCCGGGAACTTGAAAGGTCCCGGATTACAGGAAGTCAGGTGGCTAACACAAACATCTCCAACAGAAGAATAATGCACGCGCCTTAGCTGACTTTTATAAGTTCTCGCGCGACTATTACACACAAAGCTAACGCTAAGTATGCGCGTTGCTAGCTGGCTGTCATGCTGCCTGCTACATCTCTTTAAAACTCACTTTTAACACTGTCGTCACTATTAGTGCAACAGGAACTGCGACAGATGAGTCTATAAACCATTCACAGCGTGAAACTTACGCTTCAACTGCTTCCTAAAGCGCCACGTACAAGTCCAACAGTCAGTGTGTGAGTACGCTACCGGCAGATGTCAACACAAGGTGCATGTAAACTAGGGATTATGGGTATTGTAGTTTAGACGTCAAGCGGCTGTATAGAGGGCATGGATAAAATGACTACATTACCCGCGTAAGCAGAGAAGGTGCGCTTATAGCGAACACCAGCTCACACCGAATTCTGTTTTATGGGCGGAGTTAGTACTTGTAAACGGGACATGCGGTCTCCGCCTGAAAAGAAAAGTAAACTTTAGTATCCTCTCTGCTACAGTACAGGGAGACGAGACGACGAGGCTCCAGTTCATTCAGTGCAAAGGCAGCAATAAATATAAAAAGAGTAAGAAATTAATATACACTTTAAGACTAAGGTAAAAGTAAAAGGAATAAAGATACACTTTAAAATTAAGGTAAAAGCATCAATAACAGTCTGAATTTACATATAAAATTTGAATGATTTAAAGTGACCTTGAAGTGGTTTAAAATAGCTAGCAGCTTTACAAATCAAACCAGTTCAAGGTACGTGTCCATGTTTTTGGAGTCTGCAGACTTTTCCTTTCTTTTGCCATCTACGCTCTATGATTCTGATACTTTTATTCTTTAAAGCCAGCTTATGATTCATGACACGACCTGATGCTGAGCACATTTTAATGAGCACTAAATCACCTGAATTTTTACTTTCCACAATAAGTAGTTACAGTAGTGGTTTTTGATACGGGCGACACGGGCGGTTGGTGGTGGGGGGCGGCATCACGGGCATTGGCAAAATAAATTAATTAATTAATTACTTAATTAATAAATTACTCGTACTCATGCTACCAGAAATACACCTGAGACAAAGTGAATCTGTGAACTAAGGTGTAGGTCTATTAGGTTATGTTGTGGCGATCCTCGGGTTGAGGGATGGGTGTTCATACTGGAGTGCAAAATTAAAACCAATGGAAGATGGACAAGAAAGTTCAAAGCCATCAGGTCCTCTGTTTAGAAAAAAGAGAAAAGAAGAGGAAGAGAAACGAGCAAAAGATGCAGGTAAGCAGATGTGTGATTGGATAATGGCAGGTCATCCTGAAACAATCAGAATCAGAATACTTTATTGATCCTGAAGGAAATGATGTGGGTTACAGTTGCTCCAAGAAGAAATGGTAAAAATAGCAACAGTAACAGACTAAACTCCAAATACTGTGTAATACATTATGTTACAGCAGAGTTACAGATTTAAGAAATAGCACTAATACATACAGATCACTCCATTAAATATCAAGGATTAACAGAGGGGATTATAAATAAATATCAAGAAAATTGACAAGAATATTTCAGAGTAGAAAAGAGTGTGTGTAAAAAGGGTGAAACTATTGCAGTGTTCACAGTGTGTTAGATGGAGGAGTTGTACAGGGAGATGGCCACAGGCAGGAATGATTTCCTGTGTCGGTCAGTGGTGCATCATGGGTAATCTCAGTCTCTCACTGAACGTGCTCCTGTGACGGGCCAGCATGTCATGGAGTGGGTGGGAGGAATTATCCAATATTGTCTTTATCTTGGACAACATCTACCTCTCAGACACCACCCTAACGGAGTCCAGCTCCATCCCCACAACGTTACTGGCCTTGTGCATCAGTTAATTTAGTCTGTTGGCATCTGTGACCCTCAACCTGCTGCCCCAGCATGCAACAGCATAGAGGATAGCACTGACCACAACAGAGATACAACAAGATAACATCAATTAGTATGGATAGTGAAAACGTCTGTTTACGTTTGTTAGGGGGGGCGCCAGAGGGAGTGTTCGCCCAGGGCACCAAACAGGCTAGAACCGCCACTGAGTAGTTAACACAGTCAAACACACCTTTTGTCATGGTCCTGAGTCTGAGGACTCAGTGTTTTGTGTTTCCTTATGCTTTTGTTCATTCCGAGTGTGTATTCTGTTGTGATTTTGCCATTTGCCATGTGATTTTGGGCGACCGTGGCTCAGGGGGTTGGGAATCGCATCTGTAACCGGAAGGTCGCCGGTTCGATCCCTGGGCTCTCTGTCCTGGTCGTTGTGTCCTTGGGCAAGACACTTTACCCTACTTGCCTACTGGTGTTGGCCAGAGGGGCCGATGGCGCGATATGGCAGCCTCGCTTCTGTCAGTCTGCCCCAGGGCAGCTGTGGCTACAACTGTAGCTGCCTCCACCAGTGTGTGAATGTGAGAGTGAATGAATAGTGGTATTGTAAAGCGCTTTGGGTGCCTTGAAAAGCGCTATATAAATCCAATCTATTATCATTTGTTAGGTTTCTGTTCTTTGCCTGCCTGCTCCCACTTCTCTGTGTTCCCTCTGTCTGTCCATGGTGTTATTGTGTCTGCTCATGAGTCTGCCTGTCAAGTTCAGTGTCCTGTCTGGTTCTCTGTGTCTGTTAGTTTCCTGTTTTATTCTGAAAGTTCATGTCTCATGTCAGTGTGTTCAGTTTTACCTCTCCCCTGTCTCGTTAGCCTAATTGCTCCCAGCTGTGTCTCCCGCCTGTGGCCCATTCCCTGATTACTCCCCGTGTATTTAAGCCCTGTGTTTTCCTGTGCTCTCTGTCGCGTCGTCTGTTTAGTTCCATGTCAGTCTGTATTATTCTGTTACCCGGTATTCATTCTGCGTCTCTCTGCCATCTCTCTTTGTGCATTTTGCTCCTCCTCCCGTGAGTGTCTGGTTTAAGTTTTGTTCTTTAGTTTTCCCAGTTTAGGTTTGTTTACTCCCCGCTCTACTCTTCCTGTTTTGTCACCTTCTCACCGCTGTAAATAAACACTCACTCGCACCCCAGCCAGTACCTGCATTTTGGATCCTTTTTTCAATACACCACACGACTGCCCCCAGCCGTGACACCTTTCAGCTTTTCATATACAGTGGAACCCCGACTTACGAAATTAATTTGTTCCAGAGGGTCTTTCGTAAGTCAAGTTTTTCGTAAGTCGAAGCACCTTTTTCCATCGGCTTTTGAGTGAGGCGATGCTGGCTGAAGACGAAGTTCTTGGTGGAGGAGGATGTGGCGGAGGTTGAAGAAAGCATACGTATGCATTAGGGGTGCAACGATACTCGTATCGATATTGAACCGTTTGATACAGTGCTTTCGGTTCGGTACGCATATGTATCGAACAATACAACATTTTTAATTTATTTGATCAACTTTTCTTCTGACGATGCTGTCTGTGTTGAGAGCTCAGTGGATCTGCGTTCGACTACTTCACCTAGGCTGCACTGTTGAGCGCAGATCCACTGAGCACAGCGCAAGCTAGTGAGACAGAAGTTAAGCTCTCCTTGCAACATGGCAAACTGAACCTCCCCCACCCTCATTCAGATCTGGCGTTTGGAACTATCTTGGTCTTCATGTGACGTATGACCCTGAAGGTAAGCGCGTCATGGACTAAAGTAAAACAGGATGTCGGATGTATGGGCTCAAAATGTGGTCATAAATATTTTGTACTTGTAAAAAAGATTTGTGTGTGCGTAAAAAAGATTTGTGTGTGGACTTAGAAAAAAAAACCCTGCAAGTTACAAGTACGGATTTTGACCCTATTTTTCTTCCTTTCATCTGATTGGTCAATGTCATGTCAATCACAAATGTAACAATCCAATCAGAGAACAGATGGGTTTGGCTGTCGGAGGGGCGCTTTTTTGAACTGCAGGTCCTTGAAGGGTGATACAGTTTGAAGCAGGAGGATCGCTATATAAATATCCGATAGCAGCTAGGTCCCCTAACTTTCAGTAGCTGTTGAAAGGATAAAGTTGTGGTATATCAGTGGTTAGAAAAACATTATTACTTTAGGATTAGTTTAACACAAAGTCAGGGCTGACCCGAGACCATGGCTGTGAGTCACAGTGCGCAGATCCAGAATTTGTTACGCTGGCTGCTGGGCTCTGTGGGTTTTTGCAGCTGCTCTACCTGCACTAGATGCACCTGCTCCTTGTCGTTTCTATCTCTGACTTTATGTACTCTACAAGAGTTTTTTTTTTTTTTTGCTGGTTCTTCAAATGTTCAATAAAAACATGTATGCGAATTCATAACGAAGAAAGCTTTGTAATGAAGACTATCATTTCCAAAACACTGCCCGCCCCCACCCCGCGGTCCGCAGCGCTGTTGAAAAGGCTGTGGAAGTCCCTGTATTAAACACGTAGACCTGTGACACACAAATCACCAAAAAACGCTGGGTTGGCATGTAAAAGGGCATTTATTCCCTTCAAAGACCTTCAGTTCAAAAAAAGCGCCCCTCGAAAGCCAAATCCATCTGTTCTCTGATTGGATTGTTACATTTGTGATTGACATGACATTGACCAATCAGATGAAAGGAAGAAAAATAGGGTCAAAATCCGTACTTGTAACTTGCAGGGGTTTTTTTTTCTAAGTCCACACACAAATCTTTTTTACACGTACAAAATATTTATGACCACATTTTGAGCCCATACGGATGTGGCACGCAGAGATGGGCAGTAACGTGTTACTTGACCGTAGGAATGCTGCGTTACTGCGTTACCTAAACCGTGATTTTTTTTTTTTTTTTGCGAGAATGTCTCATGACAGTGACGTACGCGAGTGCGCCGTTAGTGACAACAGCTGTGTGCAGATCAACAATGGATCACATATGGAGTGCAGAGAGAGTATGAGCGTGCAGCGTTTAAAGCGTGGAAGTCCTGACCTTACTTTGAGTTTGATTCCATAAAAAGTGACCAAAACATTAGCGTCCTTGGTGCGTGGGAAGAAAACCTCTTTTTACAGCGAAAAAACCCTAAACTTCCAAGCAAGCACCGAGTAGATACGACGTAATGGGAAACTCACAGAAACTCGCGGATTCTTCCACTGACCGCGGCACACCTGCACCAGGGTAAACCTCCGCCTACCGCAGTCCTGCTTTACAGGTGAAAATAGAGCAACAGGACCGTTGAGTCTTTGATTTTATTTATTTTCTGCTGTGTTTTACTTGCATCTATTTGAAAGACTGAGTGTAAACACAAAAAATATTTTATTTTATGTGCTGGAATGTGCAGAAAATAGGTTTAAATGTTAAACTAATTTATTCAAGTCAGAGAATGTTGCATATAATTAAATTTTTGCTTGATGCATAAAGTTAAAAGATTAAAACTAATAAAACAAGTTTTAAAAAGAGACTTTTCCATTTGATTACATTTTGTATGAAGGATTATGCAGAAAAAGTAGAATTGGGCTGAAAGATCTATCGCTTTATCACCTGTTCAGGTTGTAAATTGTGTTTTCAAAAAGTAACTAAGTAACTAAGTAATTACTTTTGAAAATAAGTAATCAGTAAAGTAACGGATTACTTTTTGGGGGAAGTAATCAGTAATTAGTTACTGATTACTTTTTCAAGTAACTTGACCAACACTGGACATCAGTGCTGGTATTGGTATTTGATCGATACTAGTGCAATAGGATCTATCCAGTATACAGCCCACTGAATTGTGTGATTTAACTAAAATGAAAAAATAGACCTGAAAATGCACTATGACCACTTTTTGTGTGGACTGTGATGTGTGTTTTATTTTAAAGCACATTTAAACAACAGAAGCCGACCAAAGGTGCTGTAGAGACAGGCACACACATTCCAGGTCTCCAGCTTCAAAATACAGTGGAACCCCGGCGTACGAAGACCCCGTTTAACGAAAAATTCAAGTTACAAAGGCACTTAACGGCAATACTTCTGCCCGTGGTACGGCAAAATGCCCGCGTAACGAAATAGATAAAATAGAAAATTTTAATAAATTAAATTCCATAATGTTATGTACATGTACACGTATGTATGCATGCATACTAGGGGTGCAACGATACACAAAATTCACGGTTCGGTTCGATACTTTGGTGTCACGGTTTGATATTTTTTCGATACAAAAAAAATGTTCATGCCTTTTTAATTTGTCATTTATTAAAATTATAAATATATATTTTAACTCAAAAGTACAGTTTTTAAATTGAATGTTGCTGAAATAACTACAGTGACCATCAGAACCATGAAAAAATATTGCCGTAAACAGTTTATTTTGCGACACCACGAAACAAACGATAGCGTAAAATGAAACGACAGACGTTTTTATATTGTCATCCAATATATATCGTTATATCGAACAGCCCTAATAACAAAGACAGATTTCACAGCTGCTCTGTTCCCAACTTCTACTGCGTGACTGACAGCCTGGAGTTTGAAATCCTCTTTGTAACCGTGTCTCTGAACAGGTGCCATTTATGGTCCTTATACACACACAGTACGGTAATATTACGTTGAAGCACAGTACGTATCACTCTGCGAGGCTCCTCGGTAGCTGTAATGCTCCGACAATCCATCAAGTGGTGCAGCATCCCAGACCCCAGTCTGACGGCCAGCACCTCCTCCCAGCCCCCCAGCCCTGACGGCTAACAGAACCGGGGTGAGTGAAGACCTCAAACCTCCCTACGCCCGCTCATATGTAGTGTTGCTGTGTGCTGTTCTAAAGTGCATTTAAAACACAGGAGAGCATGGTACTAGCTTCCTCTCAGAGAGCAGCACAGCTCCTCCCGAAAACCCTTAGTGTCTAAATACATTTAAAATTGAGGAGGGTAGGGCACCAGCGCCAGAGGTGGGTTGGAGTACACCAACCATCCTCTGGATGCTGTAAAACGTGCCCACCCCCAAGGCCCTATATGTATGTGTTATGTGAGAGTGTGAGTAATGTGGATGTCTAGGTTGCAGAATAAAATTGAGGCACAGGCGGCCAGAAGGGGACAGAGGGGGAGTGCCTCCCCTGCACCCTGGTGACATACCTGCACCCCAAGCCCTGCGTGTGTGGGTGGGTGTGGTAGAGCGGGAATAGGGAGGCAGCTGAGGATGGGGAGGGAAGAAAGGGAGGGGCAAGCGGAACCAATGTAATGCTCAGCTCCTGCCAGCATCAACATTGCCAGGGGCCTCCTTGCCTGCTGGTTCTGTGCCGGTCTCCGCTGGAGGGTCCGAGGGGCCGCTTCAGCCATCTGCTGTCTGCGCTGGAGGGTCCGTGGAGCCGTCGAGGGCGGCCTCTGAACGAGTTTGTCCTAGCCACTGCCTTTCACTTGGTTGGCCTCCGGACCGGCTTTGTCGCCGCCACTGCCTTCAGCATGGCCGGCCGCCTGAACTGTTTTCACGCCGCCGTTGCCGTCTGCATGGTTGGCCTCCTGAACTGTGTCCACACAGCTGCTGCTTGAAAACAGCTGCTGATGAAACCTAGAAACATGGCGTGGAGAACAAGGTGTGAACAACAGACGACTTGACCAAGAATGAACAGAAACACACAGACTAAATACACACAAGGGTGATTAGGGGAAGTGGAAACACATGGGGAAACAGCTGACACTAGTCTGACATAACGAGACAAAGGAAGAAAAGCTGACTACACTGACATAGGACACAGACCTTCAAAATAAAACAGGAAACATGAGACGCAGACAAGGCAATATAAACTTGACAACATAAGACGCAGCATGAAACAGGGAGAGGGAAACTTAAATACAGGGGTAGAAAACACAAAGAGAAACTAATAAACAAATGAACTTAGCTACCCTAAAGAACTTAAACATACCATTCAAATAAACTAAAACTCAAAACGCTGGGGCAACAGATCCAGGAATGTGACACCTACTGCTGGATTTAGATTTTTTGGACTGTTTTCCTGGACTCCAGCGTTTTTGACTCATCTGGACCCAAGCTCCGTGTCTTTTGTTTTGTTTCTGTCCCTCCGTAATTTAAAAGAATGGAAGTTGGTCAGAGCTCCTGTAACTGCCAGCCTCTCCCGTGGCGCCATCTTGAACTTTTTCAAATGTGCTGAGGTCCTCTCCCAAAGGCCTCGGAGTTTTAGCGTCATGCCCAGTATCTGAACTTTTCCTGGGACTGGGGTCCTCTGGACGGAGAGCTCTGATGTGCCTGGAATCTGCTCGAGCCACTCTTCAAGTTTTGGGGATACAACTTCCAGTTCTTCCATCACCACTGGGACTACAGTAGACGTTAGCTCCTACATTTGCTCCAGCTGCTCCTTCACCTCCTGGTACTTCTCTATTTTCTCACGCTCTTGTGTTATTGTAGAGTCTTTACCTTACGATATAAAGCACGTTGAGGTAACTGTTGCTGTGATTTGGCAGTACACAAATAAAACTGAATTGATTGAATGTTGTCCATTGCCACACTATCACTTCTTCTACTCCTTGTTAACCACCACTATATCAGGCTGGTTGGCCAACAGCTACCCATCTGTCTGGAACTTTCCACAGGACCACAGGAAGCATTGAAGTCCCACAGGACAGGATTGTTTTTGGTGGTTTCCCATCAGAATTTTGGGACTTTAATTAATTTGCTGCATTGATGTTCCTGTACACTATCCCAGACATCTGGTACATCTCAGTCTAGCGGATAGCAGGAGGATGTAAGAAGCAAGCAGTGCAAGCTAGGACTGTGCATACTGTTTCTGAGGCACTTTTTCACAGTCTGCAACTTGAATCTTGTTGGCTGTGGTAGATTGCTGCATCTGTGGATCTGATCCTGTGCTGCCACGATCAGAGCCTCTGTGCTGTCCTGTTAGCCAGTCATTTCTAGCCACTGGTAGAATCTCTCAATTTCTGCCACTAACATCCAGGATTGTGGTTTTAACACCCACTGTTCCTGGCTCCCCCCCTTTCTGTGGCTTGTAGCGGCTGTGTTTGTCTGAGTGCATTGTGAGGAGTTCTCATGTCTTGACATCAGTGGCATGTATTTCTTCCTGTCATATATTTAGAGCTCAGATCTGCTGAAGGTCATTTCAAAGGGCTCATCCTGTTCCTCCTTGCACAAAGGAGGAGATAAGGGTCTGGCTGATGGGTCGAGGACCTTCTTGGCTTCTTTGCCAGCTTAAATTACAGTCCTGTCATATCTGATTCTTTGTTATGGGAATCCTTATAACCATACAAGACAGGAAATATTTATTATGTAGTAAATGAGGGAAAAATAGGAAGCAAAAATTACATACTCTTACAAATTGTCATACTCAGTATGTTCTAATACTTTTTTGAGAATTTCTGACACATATAAGGACTCTCCTAACAGAACGAACCCACTGGGGGTTTGTTGCAATCACATTTCACTGTATTCACAGCTTTTGGCATGACAGAATACTTAGATGTTTGTCCAACTTGAATTCCACCCAACATAAATTCAGTTGGCTGAAGATCATTTGGGAAGGTCCTATAGGTGACAGTGCATGTAAACAAATGGGTTCAAAGATGGTGTGCACCACATACATGTACCTGCAACAGCGAAAATAGTAACATAGAGGCTATAAGTCACAGAGAAGAAAAAAAGGCAAATTGTGGAGGTAAGCATCAACGACACAGAGCTCTCAGTTCTCACTCCTTCTTTATTCGTCTCCAACATCAACTGCGCATATCGCGCCACAAAACACAGGAACACACTTCCTATACACTGGGTGTGAGTGGAGCCCTCTAGTGGTCCACCACACATGCCCCCCCCGAACACCCAGCAGAACTAGTCCAGGACCCGGGGCTTAAGCAAACGGCTGGAACGGCTGAACTGGGGCGGTGGGGAACTGACAGAGGGCAACCCAGCCCGGGAGCGAGGCTGGCACTGGCGGTCAGAAAAAGCTGCAGACGACTCGGACTCCGTTGATTTTGGGTCGCTCCTGGGGGAAAAAACAGAATCCATCAGCCCGGTGGCAGGTGGGTGGCCGCGGCGAGGGGCCTGGGCCGGGACCACCTGATCCTCTTGCATAACATGTGCAGGCTTAAGTCTGTCAACAGAGACAACTTCCTGCCGACCGCCAAAGTCCAAAACGAAATGTTTGTTGCCTGGTTTAAGAACCCTGTATGGCCCGTCATATGGTGGACGCAGCGGAGTCCTATGGGCATCGTGCCTGACGAAAACGAAACGAGCAGAGTCCAATGAACTCGGAACAAAGGTGTCAGGCAGGCAGTGGTGCACAGGACCAGGAACAGGAAATGAGTCTTTTGGGGGGCGAAAAGGCAACAAAGAGGTATCGAAACATGGGGGAGGGCTCTCAGGTAAGAATTCCCCGGGGACCCGGAGAGGCTGGCCGAGGACCAGTTCAGCCGGGGAAACCCCGAGGTCTTCTTTAACCGCGCTACGCAATCCCAGCAAAACCTACGGAAGACGGTCGACCCAGTCGCCACTTGTTAAGGAAGCCCGGAGCGTGGCCTTAAGTGACCGGTGAAACCGTTCGCACATCCCATTAGCTTGCGGGTGGTATCCTGTGGTGCGGTGGACCTTGACTCCCAGGCCGTCAGCCATAGCAGACCAGAGCTCGGAAACAAACTGGGGGCCCCTGTCCGAGGTAATGTCAGCAGGGGGGCCGAAACGTGAAACCCACGTTGACAAAAATGCCCTGGCCACCGTCGCCGCTGTCGTGGATGCCAGGGGTACCGCCTCCGGCCACCTGGTTGTGCGGTCCACCACAGTCAAAAGGTGCGTGAAACCCTGTGACTGCGGCAAGGGACCAACCAGGTCCACATGAACGTGATCGAAACGCCTACCCGGGACACGGAAAGGTTCGAGGGGTGCCTGTGTGTGCCGGTGGATTTTCGAGCGTTGGCATGGGATACAAACCGCCGCCCATTCTTTCACCGTCTTGCGAAGGCCCGGCCAAACAAACCTGGCGCTGACCAGCTTGACCGAGGCCCGGACGCCGGGATGAGAGATGGCATGCATCGAGTCAAAAACACGACGACGCCACGAAAGGGGAACCACCGGGCGGGGGCGGCCGGTGGAAACGTCGCAAAGAAGGTGTGGATCGCCGTCCCACACCGGGGTGTCCTCCAGCACGAGGCCCGTTTTTGTTGACTGAAGGGCAAGGACGTCCGGGTCAGCATGTTGCTCGGCGGCCATGGCAGCGTAGTCGATGCCGACATACACCGGAGAAACCAACATACGTGAGAGACAGTCAGCGACGTGATTGGACTTACCAGCCACATGCTGAATGTCTGTGGTAAACTCTGAAATGGCCGCCAACTGGCGCTGCTGGCGCTGCTGGCGTGCGCTCCATGGGTCAGAGACCTTGGACATCGCAAACGTCAAAGGTTTGTGGTCAATGTACGCAGTAAAGTTGCAACCCTCGAGGAAAAAACGAAAATGTCATGTCGTGAGGTGCAGGGCCAGCAACTCCCTGTCAAAAACACTGTACTTGCGTTCAGCATCCCGGAGCATACGACTGAAAAAGGCGAGCGGTTGCCAGAGACCTGAAACCCGCTGTTCCAACACCCCACCCACTGCCACGTCAGAGGCGTCGGTGGTCAACGCGATCTCCACCGACGGAAGCGGGTGGGCCAGATAAACAAAAATGAACGGCAGCCCACGCAAAACGGAGTTCATCAGCCGCTGAAAGGTCTGGGCGGCACCTGTCAGGCCAAACGGCATGCGCAAAAACTCGAACAAGCCGAAGGGGGTAATGACAGCGGTTTTAGGAATGTCTTCAGCGCGCATGGGAACCTGGTGATACCTCCGCACCAAGTCAATTTTAGAAACAATCGACGTTCCGGCGAGATTGGCAGAAAAATCCTGAATGTGGGGGATGGGGTAACTGTCATTCTCCGTGGCATTATTTAAATGGCGGAAATCTCCGCATGGCCACCACCGACCGTCCGATTTGGGCACCATGTGAAGCGGAGAGGCCCATGCACTGTTCGAACGCTGTACAATGCCAAGGCGCTCCATGGCTGCAAACTCTTCCCGAGCGATGGACAGTTTCGCGGGGTCGAGGCGGCGTGCGCGCACGAACACCAGGGGCTCGACCGTGGGAATATAATGCTCAACCCCATGCTTCGTTACTGTGCTAGAGAAATTAGGGACAGACAGCGATGGAAATTCTAAAAGCAAACGCTGAAAAGCATCCCCGGAGGTCACTACATTAGCCCGAATCAGGGGCTCGGCGGCCCGAGTAAAACAGGGTAGCGAAGAAAACGAGAGAGCATCGATTAAACGTCTGTTAGCAACATCGACAAGCAGTCCATGAGCACACAGGAAATCAGCACCCAAAATAGTTACAGAGCTAGCGGTAACAACAAAGTTCCACTAGAAATCCCGGCCATGAAAACAAACAGTCACCAACCTTTCCCCAAACTAATGCAATGAGCAGCTAATGGCTGCTCATTGCAGCTAATGGCTGCAATGAGCTGCGGCCCACAGTTCGCTGCTAGTCCGTTGGCAGCGGTAGGGGGAAGGAGGCTCTTCTGGGAGCCGGAGTCCACGAGAAAACGTCTCCCGGAGCGCGAGTCCTCTATGAAGAGCAGCCTTTCTGTATTGCGGCTGCTACGGCGCGCTGGCGGGTTCGTTTCCCTGGGCCGTGAAAGCGCAAGCCGGCAGGCAGCGACGCGCTCTGTCGCCAAAACGCTGATGGTAGAAACAGATGCTCTTTCCGCGGTGCCGGCGTGTAGCAATCCCTGCCGTCAGCAAGGGGGCGGATGCTCCGGGGGAGGCAGGTGGAGGCGTGGAAGGTGCCGCCGGCGTGTCCGTAGCCAGGGCGTGAACGTCGAAAGTGTGGCTAGCCAGGAGAATGCGATCTGCTTCTTCAGCCAGGGAGCGATAATCCTTCGCAGGCAGAAGCGGAGAGTTCGCAAGGACAGCTCTCACGGCGGCCGGTAGTTGGCGGAGGAAGAGGTGCACGAAGAGGAAACCACCGTCATCCGGCCCGAGCAACGATAGCATGTTCTCCATGAGCTCGAGCGCGGTACCACCACCCAAGCCTGACAGGTTGAGGAGCTTTTCGGCTAGTTCAGCGTCGGAGAGGGCATAGCGCCGAAGAAGCAGCTCTTTGAGGGCGGCGTATTTCCCTTGGGCGGGTGGGTCCCGGAGGAGCGCCATCGCGCGACGGGTGGCCAGCGGGTCGAGCGAGGCCACCACATGGTGATACTTCGTGTCGTCAGCCGAGATGCCGCGAAGGGCGAACTGAGCCTCCACGTGTACAAACCATGACGGGGGGTCATGGAGCCAAAAGTCCGGCAGTTTCAGCGCCACAGCGAATGTAGCTGCAACAGGAGGCGGAGGTTCGGCGGCCGCTGATGCATTCATAGCAGAGTCTGCGTTATCTACGGCCCGTTGCATGCTCAAGTCAGGGGTCACCAATGTGGAGGTAAGCATCAACGACACAGAGCTCTCAGTTCTCACTCCTTCTTTATTCGTCTCCAACATCAACTGCGCATATCGCGCCACAAAACACAGGAACACACTTCCTATACACTGGGTGTGAGTGGAGCCCTCTAGTGGTCCACCACAAAATATATATTTGAAGTAAACGATATACGAGGTAACAGAAAATCAAAACTCGAATATTGTCCAACATCAGAAATTGCTTAGCCTGACAATTGTAAACATTTTTTCCAATTAAAAAACAAAATGGGTCGTTTCCTTGATGCGTCACAAAATGTATAAGAATTTTCCAGGTGCGTTCACTTTTGTTTATGTGTGCAGCTCTCTCGTGTCAGGTGTGGACATACAATGTGTGGATATTTTTTATTTTAGTTGTTTCCCATACAACTTTAAGTGTATGAGATAATAACCCCAAATATATGAATCACCTGTAACTGTTTTTTTTTCGGCTTCACTCCACATAAGTGTTGTGCTTTGCGCTGGGCAGAGGGGGGAGGGGCGGTAGTTACACTCACAGTAGCACAGAGAGAGAAAGAGAGCCAGGGACAACAACGTCACATTAGAAAGGTATAGTAATCATCCACAACTATTTTCAGTTGCACATGATAAAGGATTCAGAAAGTTTATTCATGCAGGTCCATATGACAGAGAATGTGCATGTTCTTTTTGTTTTCATATTTTAATTTATATTTAATTGTGTTGTGGTTTGCAGCGTTTTGTGTTGTTTCACTTTAAATTTGTAAAAGGAAAAAGCTGAAAATTTAAATAGTTAAAAGTTGAAATGTGAATAGCTGGTTTTTGTATTATATGATTTATTTATTACATTTTATGTGGAGTGAATAAATAAAAGTATATTTACGGTGGCTCCTAGAGACAAAGCAGCGCCTACAAACTCCAAAACACGTACGAACTCTGAAACACGTACAAAAGACAACAGAAGTGCTCCAGGATGCTAGGGGGCAGTGTTGAGCTTTTGTTACCTAGTGGCTACACAAGCCAGCAAATACCAACGACCGGATTTGGTGTGTGGTAGTAACAAGTAAAGTAACATTTGTTTAAATTATTTGAATATATATGAGTGCTTGTGTATAAATACACAAACAATACACACATGCTTTCAATTGTGTAATTTAAGTGATCTAGGTAGCTGTTTTGAAGTTCAATTAACGCTAGAAATGTGTTTTGGAGTTTGTAAGTGTTTTGTCTCTAGGGGGCCACCACATATATTTATATATAAACATATATAAATAAAACCACTTTTTTTTACATTAGTAATTCCTTTTGTGCATAATTTTATATTATTGTTAATAATAAATTAATTCAAGCAACAAAACAACCTGAAGAGCCGGTTCGGAGCCAAAAGATCTGGCTCTTTTTAGTGAGCTGAACCGAAAGAGCCGGTTCTCTAAAAAGAGCCGGAAATCCCATCACTAATTGTTTCTTCTGGTTTGACATCAGGAAAAACTGAATTCTTCTCACCCTTATAAAAAAGGAGAAAACTCACTGGCAAGGCAAAGGATCTGGTTTCAACTCTGGACCAGTCAATGACAAAAGGTCAGGAGGCTCTCTGCCTCCAGGCCTTAGACCTAGGGTATGATGAGCCTGGTCCAAGGCAGGCCTCTCATCTACCCTGAGGAGGTCCTCTAAAAGTTGTGCTACAAATTTTGTGGGTCTTCTGAGCCCTCCAGCACAGCTATCAGGCAGACACTGTTCCATGTCATCCAGGACTCATCCAGGCTGGAGAAACTGATCAGGAGGGCTAGCTCTGTGGTCGGCATGAAGCTGGACACTCTGGTGACAGTGGCAGAGAAAAGGACATTAAAGAAACTGATGGAATTATGGACAATGCCAGGCATCCTCTGCACACGGCCGTTAACAACCAGAGGAGTCTGTTCAGTGACAGGTTGCTTCTCCCCAAGACAAGAACTAACAGACTTAAAAACTCTTTTGTCCCACACGCCATCAGACTGTTTAACTCCTCTCTGGAGGGGAGAGAGAGGGGAGACAGGAGGACAAAGGAGGGGGGAACAACTAAGCTGTAGTGCCTCTGCACCTCACTGTACAATACCTTGTGCAATACTTTTTGTAAATAGTCAACAGTGCAATAGACCTCAATACTTGAAATGTGCAATTCACTTGTATTTTTATTTTTTATTCCTATTTATTCTATTTATCCCCTTCGTATATATTTTATTTATATTGTCTCTGTATTTATATATATATGTGTGTGTGTGTGTGTGTGTGTGTGTGTATATATATATAATATTCTGTAACTCTGTAACTTCTATCTTATCTTATCTTATCTTATCTTATGTGTACCGTCCCTCCAAGTCTTCTTTTTTAGATAGCTATAGATTTAGTCTGCTAACTTTAGTTTGTAGTTCAGTTACTTTATGATCACGTTCAAGTTCAGCTATTATAGCATCCTTTCTGTTTTCCAAAGGCACTACTGCAGCCCTAACTTCCCTCATAACTGTTTTATGATAGCAACAATCACTGCTACACGCCATACAAGCAGGGCTACAAAGCTGTCTCACACCCAGCTTTTGGGAAGTCTGACCACAACGCCATCTTCCTCATTCCCCAGTATAAACAAAACATACGGAGGGAAGAAGTAACCACGAGGGAGGTAAAACAGTGGTCTGCCCAATCAGAAGCTACGCTACAGGACGCACTCAACGACGTTGACTGGGACATGTTCAGAGCATGCGCAGTCGACATCAACGAGTTTACGGAAGAAGCAGTATGCTTCGTCAATATGCTAGCGGAGGAGATTATCCCCACTGCGAGAGTCACCACATTCCCAAACCAGAAACCGTGGATGGACAGATCGATCCACACTGCAGTAAACGCCAGGACCGCCTCCTACAACGCGGATCATACGGCGTGCGGTGAGAGATGCCAAACACCGGTACCGGGAACGTGTGGAGTCCCGCTTCCACCAGGGCGACACACAGAGTATATGGCACGGACTACGCACCATTACGGACTACAAAGCCAGGGATACTGCGCCGATCAACACGCAGTATCCCTGGCTATGCAGTTCTACGCCCGTTTCAAGGTTAGCCAGGCGGCTAATGCTATCTACCGCCTGACTACCGAGGACAGTGACGTCATCAGCGAGAGACCGGTGACCAGCATCGCGGAGCATGACGTCCGAGCGGCACTGAGGAGAGTGAACACAAGGAAAGCGGCGGGGCCAGACGGCATCACCGGCCGTCTGCTGCGCTGCTGTGCTGACCAGCTAGCAGGTGTGTTCACTTACATCTTCAACGAGTCCCTGGCGAAGTCTGTGGTCCCCACATGCTTCAAAAGATCCACCATCATCCCTGTGCCCAAGAACAGCAAACCCTCATCCCTGAACGATTACCGGCCAGTTGCACTGACCTCGGTAGTAATGAAGGTGTTTGAGAGGCTGCTGAAGAACATCATCTCCTCCTCCATCCCAGACACCACAGATCCGCTGCAGTTCGCCTACAGATCCAACAGATCCACAGAGGATGCCATCGCCCACGTCCTACACACCACCCTCTTGCCACGTGGACAAGAAACAGGGTAACTATGTGCGAATG
The DNA here is from genome assembly GCF_057381845.1 of Rhamphochromis longiceps. NCBI lineage: Eukaryota > Metazoa > Chordata > Actinopteri > Cichliformes > Cichlidae > Rhamphochromis > Rhamphochromis longiceps. Next base: position 613,055 of record NC_140567.1, read on the forward strand.
CTGTTTGTTGATTACAGTTCAGCGTTTAACACAATAGTGCCCTGCAGACTGTTCACAAAGCTGAGGGATCTGGGACTTAACAGCCGTCTGTGTGCATGGGTGTTGGACTTCCTCACTGGCAGAACTCAGGTGGTGAGGGTGGGCAGGTGCTTCTCCAACAGCATCACCATCAACACAGGAGCACCTCAGGGATGTGTCCTCTCGCCACTGCTCTACTCCCTCTACACTTCAGACTGTGTGGCCACCCATGGCTCCAACACCATTGTGAAGTTTGCTGACGACACAGTGGTGTTGGGTGCCATCTCCAACAATGATGAGGCGGCCTACATGGATGAAGTGAAGAATCTGGCATCGTGGTGCCAGGACAACCACCTCCAGCTGAACGTCAGCAAGACCAAGGAGCTGGTGGTGGACTTCAGAAGGGGTCAGCACAGAGACTACAAGCCCATTATCATCAATGGAGCTCCAGTGGAGAGGGTGCAGTCCTTCAAGTATCTTGGTGTTCACATCTCCTCAGACCTGACATGGGCTGCCCACATTCAGGTCCAGACCAAAAAGGCTAGGCAGCGCCTGTATCACCTACGACAACTGAGGAAGTTCAGGGTCTCTCCAAAGATCCTCAGGATTTTCTATACAGGCGCTGTGGAGAGCATCCTCACACAGAACATGACATCGTGGTTTGGGAACAGCTGTGTGAAGGACCAAAAAGCTCTCCAGAGAGTGATCCGTACAGCAGAACGCTGCTGCAGGATTGCTCTCCCCCCGCTTCAGGACACCTACACCAGGAGATGCCGGACTAGAGCAGCGCAGATACTGAAGGACCCGTCCCATCCTGGCAACAAACTGTTCCAACTTCTGCAATCTGGTAGAAGGTTCTGCATCTTCCGGGCAAGGACAGAGAGACTCAAGAGGAGCTTCTATCCCCAAGCCATCCATGCCCTAAACACACACACCCGCCCTCTCACATCATCTATAATTGACTGAGACAGGACTCTTCCAGACACTAAACCAAGGCACAATGTACATTTCAATTCCTTTAATTTTAAATATGTTTATATTGTCTATCCTGTAAAATAGTCAGATGTCTATTCATATTAATGTACAGAATTCACCTGCTTGCTGCTACTACTGCACATTCACCCAGTGTATATACTATATGTCTGTATATATATATATAATGTTCTTCATCTACCCCCCCCCCCCCCCCCCCCCCCCCCAATTTTTGCACATGTCGAGGAGCGTGTCAGGCTACATTTCACTGTGTGTTATACTTGTATAACTATGCATGTGACAAATAAAGAACCTTGAACCTTGAAATACTTTAAATTTACATTATTAATTAAGCTAATTAGTTCTTAGATGTTCCTGCACATATCTTTATGTGAGTTACGTCCATTTTTCAAATTTTTGTTGCCCGTCTCCACTATGCAGTGTTTGTACTGAAGAACATATCAGAATTAAATGAGGCAAAGATTGCAGGCTTATTTCATTAACATTTAACACATCATTCCAGCTTTGTTGAGGCGTGATTTAGGTGATGGTACAAGGTGTCCAGTTAAAGTCTTTTTGTTTGTTTTATTTTTGATTTGTTGAAAATGAAGACGAGGTTTGGTCTCATTGAACTAATGAGCTCTGGATCCCAGCGTCTCACACACAAACAGACAGATTATTGAGTGATAGGCCATCGGTCTAATGGGGCAGCTATTGTTCAGGAGCTAGAACAGGTCGACCACTAATGACATGGGTGTTCATTAGATCCTGTCTCTCTAATGTTCTTGTGTATCCACGGTTAGGACACAGAATCAACACCTGCCATGCTTTTTAAAGCTGTATGAATAGTTTGATGGAGCACTTCTCCCTCTGTATCAGCATGCTCTCTGAGCAACAGAAGAAGGACAGACACATTTGATAGGATGCAAAGTAGCAGCAGTCAGTTTTGCATCCTTTAAGCCCAACGAGGTATACTTTTTTCAGAAAACTAAACACATCCGCTGCCTGGGAGTATGTCATTTACCTCCGAGGTGTTATACTCTTACTGCTGTCCTTTGTGGGTGCCAGAGCCACAGTTATAGGTGCAGCTTAATCATCCCAAGGTTTTCCCAAGGATCACCCCTATCCTTAGCTAAGCTACAGTCTCAATCTGCTTCTTTACACGAGTTTATGAAGCAGCTCCTTTAGTTTTCTTTCCTGCTGCATTTGTGCCTGAGATGCAACATCTAATAGAGCTCTGTTGTTGTTGCTGTCACGTCTTTGTTTTCACCTGAAAACTTTGTTGTTTAACAAAAGCTACATAAAGTGCTGAAGCTGTGTGAGCAGTCCCTGAGACTAGAAGCTAGCGCTACATAAAGTCTAGTGTACTTCTGTCCATATCCTTCCATATTTTGCCAGGAGAGGAGATCAAAAGCAGCCTGCCATGTGCATTCAAACAGACGAGCTCATTCTAATTCATAGCTCACCTACTGTAAGTTAAAACTACAAAGAAGATGTCTCGTGTGGCCTCTCACTTCATTTAATTTATTTAAATGTAGGGTTTCTCCTCTCAGCCGGGCCTCACCTCCCTTCCCCCAGCTGCACGCATGAGTGCTGTCCACTGAAATCTGGCGATGCTGCAGAGAACTGAGAGTGAGAGAGTGATTCACTCATGCTTTCTCTCTTACTGAAACACACACACACATAAAGTACACATGAATAACAACACACACTCTCACACACATCCTGAGACCACACTAAAGGGCACGTCTTGTAAAAACAATGCATCAGTTTGAGTATTATTTATGTGAATATCCCATGTTTGACTTGTCATCTCTGATACTGCTGTAGCCTACGTAAGCCGCATTCCAAGTGAATATTGTGTGGATGACATTACCATGGGCAAAGACAGAGTATTATGGGCCCAACTGCACAGAGGAGCAGCACATCTACAAACAGAGTTCACGTATACATGAACAGGAAACTCATGTGAATCACAGCAGACCCGTGAATGAGCTGAACTGGAAACAAATGGGCACAACTCCATTTATAAATACGTGATGAGGTTTGTTTAAATTACTATTTCTCTGTGATATGACTTCAACAGCTATGCTAAAGCTGCGTGCAACATTTTGTGCAATGTGCCAATCAAATCCCTGAACTGCTTATAAAAATCACTGAAGATTTACATATGAAAAAAACCCAAAACACCCAGCACGCCCCTGTGGGCGGTTTATCCTTCAAGCTCGGGTCCTCTACCAGAGGCCTGGGAGCTTTAGGGTCCTGCGCAGTATCTTAGCTGTTCCCAGGACTGCGCTCTTCTGGACAGAGATCTCCGATGTTATTCCCAGGATCTGCTGGAGCCACTCGCCTAGCTTGGGAGTCACCGCACCTAGTGCTCCGATTACCACGGGGACCACCGTTACCTTCACCCTCCACATCCTCTCGAGCTCTTCTCTGAGCCCTTGGTATTTCTCCAGCTTCTCGTGTTCCTTCTTCCTGATATTGCTGTCATTCGGAACCGCTACATCGATCACTACGGCCGTCTTCTTCTGTTTGTCTACCACCACTATGTCCGGTTGGTTAGCCACCACCATTTTGTCCGTCTGTATCTGGAAGTCCCACAGGATCTTAGCTCGGTCATTCTCCACCACCCTTGGGGGCATCTCCCATTTTGACCTCGGGACTTCCAGGTTATACTCGGCACAGATGTTCCTGTACACTATGCCGGCCACTTGGTTATGGCGTTCCATGTATGCCTTGCCTGCTAGCATCTTGCACCCTGCTGTTATGTGCTGGATTGTCTCTGGGGCATCTTTACACAGCCTGCACCTGGGGTCTTGCCTGGTGTGATAGACCCCAGCCTCTATGGATCTTGTACTCAGAGCTTGTTCTTGTGCTGCCATGATTAGTGCCTCTGTGCTGTCTTTCAGTCCAGCTTTGTCCAGCCACTGGTAGGATTTCTGGATATCAGGCACCCTCCTCTATCTGCCGGTGGTACATACCGTGCAGGGGCCTGTCCTTCCATGATGGTTCCTTGTCTCCCTCCTCTTTTTTGGGTTTCTGCTGCCTGAGGTATTCACTGAGCACTCGGTCAGTTGGGGCCATCTTCCCAATGTATTCTTGGATGTTCGTTGTCTCATCCTGGACTGTGGTGCTGACACTCACCAGTCCCCGGCCCCCTTCCTTCCGCTTAGCGTACAGCCTCAGGGTGCTGGACTTGGGGTGAAACCCTCCATGCATGGTAAGGAGCTTTCTTGTCTTTATGTCAGTGGCTTCTATCTCCTCCTTTGGCCAGCCTATTACCCCAGCAGGGTACCTGATCACGGGCAGGGCGTACGTGTTGATGGCCCGGATCTTGTTCTTACCATTCAGCTGACTCCTCAGGACTTGCTTGACCCTCTGCAGGTACTTGGTGGTTGCAGCTTTTCTAGCGGCCTCTTCATGGTTCCCATTGGCCTGCGGGATCCCCAGGTACTTGTAACTGTCCTCTATGTCTGCAATGTTGCCTTCTGGTAGTTCAATCCCCTCAGTTCTGACTACCTTCCCTCTCTTTGTTACCATCCGACTACACTTCTCCAGTCCGAACGACATTCCAATGTCATTGCTGTATAGCCTGGTAGTGTGGATCAGTGAATCGATGTCTTGTTCACTCTTGGCATACAGCTTGATGTCATCCATGTACAGGAGGTGGCTGACAACTGCTCCGTTCCGTAGTCGGTATCCGTAGCCAGTCTTGTTAATGATCTCACTGAGGGGGTTCAGGCCTATGCAGAACAGCAGTGGGGACAGAGCTTCTCCTTGGTAGATCCCGCACTTGATGGTGACTTGTGCTATGGGCTTGGAGTTGGCCTCTAGTGTTGTACTCCACATCCCCATTGAGTTCCTGCTGAAGGCTCTTAGGGTCCCATTGATCTTGTACAATTCTAGGCATTCCAGTATCCAGCTGTGGGGCATTGAGTCATAGGCCTTCTTGTAATCAATCCAGGCCGTGCACAGGTTGGTCAGTCTGGTCTTGCAGTCTCGGCTGACTGTTCTGTCTACCAGTAGCTGGTGTTTTGCGCCTCTGGTATTCTTGCCAATTCCTTTCTGTGTCCCGCTCATGTATTGACCCATGTGCCTGTTCATCTTAGCCGATATGATGCCTGACAGGAGCTTCTATGTAGTACTGAGGCAGGTTATTGGTCGGTAGTTGGAGGGGACCGGTCCCTTCTTGGGGTCCTTGGGGATCAGGACCGTCCGACCTTCGGTTAGCCATTCCAGGTGTCTCGTTAACTAGCAGCTGGTTCATTTGTGCTGCCAGACGCTCGTGGAGTGCAGTCAGCTTCTTCAGCCAGTAGGCGTGAACCATGTCGGGCCCTGGTGCTGTCCAACTCTTCATACTGGAGACCCTTTCTTGGATATCTGCCACTGTGATGGTTACTTGACCCTGTTCAGGGAGGTCGCTGTGGTCTGCCCTCAGATCCACTAGCCACTGAGCATTGCCGTTATGGGTTGCGTCCTTCTCCCATATGCTCTTCCAGTATTGCTCTGTCTCCAGCCTTGGTGGTGCTGTTCTCTTATTATTATTGTTCCCTTGCCACTGAGAGTACACCTTTGCTGGTTCTGTGGAGAACAGCTGGTTTATTCTCCTGCCTTCTATCTCTCTGGTGTACCTCCTCAAGCGGCTGGCCAAGGCTGTGAGTCTTTGCTTGGCAGTTTCCAAGGCCTCAGGTATGGACAGCTTGCTGTATTTCTTATGCACCTTCTTTGTCGCACCTTTCTGCAACTCCGTTAGTTGGCTAACCTCCCTCCGTGCTACTTTGATCTTGCCCTCTAGCCTCCTTCTCCATGGAGGGTACTGCCCCTTGTGGCTGTTCAACTTGTAGCCAAGCATCTCACTGATCACTGCTGCCATATTGTAGATCAGCTTGTTAGTGTCGGTAATCGTGGTTGTGGGTATTGTCCGTAGTGCTGCATTAACATCATCTAGCAGACCTTCTGAGGGTACTTCACGTAATCTTGGTAACCGGCTACGGGGGATCCAGGTTTCAAGCTTGGCCATGATCCTATTTTTCAGGTCAGTTCCTCTCGCACTCAACGATCCTTCTCCTATCGGACTTGGGGCTATGTACCCAATCTCGGCTTAGGTTACTGTGTCGGACACCGCCTCCAAAGGATCTTATCCAGCACTGGACAGGAAAACAAGCCACTGGTAGGGACGAGAGGGACGGTTGTCTGGCATAGCGAATCCATCGATGATTAATCAATCTGAAGGTCAGCTGGTCACGGGAAACCCTAATAACATACAAAGTTCAAAAAAGAAAAAAAATGAAACAGGAGTGAAGATGACGACGGCCAGCCGTGCACACAGGCGCCATCACGCAGCAAAGACGTCTCCTTATGTCTCCTTACGTCCCGCAGTGTTGGTGAAAATATTTAGAGTTAAAATTAATTTTATTCAAATGACTCTGTACAGTGTAAGCTGTCAAATCTTGCAGGAAATTCACTCTTTCAGAGTTATTATAGCACCATAATCCAGTGTTGATGAAAATTCTCCAAACTCAGTGTAACAAAAGTACTCTGATAAGCTCCGCCCTTGTTTAGGGCCACTGGGGGGAAACAAAGGTGGGCGTCTTTTTTTTCTTTCCCAGAATTCTGAGATTAAGGTCAGAATTCTGACTAATGGACAGATGCAAAGCTGGATATGGTTCTGTGCAGTTCACTGTGGATTTGTGGTGTCACAGATATAAGATACAAAATCAAATTGGTTGAGCAACAAGGTGTGGAATGAGGTTGAGAAGACGTCAGTACAGCTGCAGAGGGCATGCACTGTGGTACACGGATGACTATGACAAATTAAAACCATATGGCATGCTGCATAGACGGTTTTAACTTCTATGTTTTATAGATGGAGGCTCATACCTCAAACAATGACCCTAAATTGATTGCAAGTTATTTTCTGGGCTGGTTTCAGTCATTATGCAAATGTACTGTTTATAAGGTTGGAAACCTGCAGTCAGCTGAGACTGAAGAAGCCACCTGGATGAGTGACGAAACGTTTCTCCCACTGAACAGATTCAACTTTTGGGATTTCATTTTAATACTTTGATGGAATTGTACTCATGTTATCAGTGGAAGTAAGTGCACCAGAGGGGCATGGTTAGTGAGTTATTGCCACTGGTTAGTGAGTCTGTTCCCTAGCGCTGTGGAATCATTGCACACTGAGTATAAAGTGTTGGGCTATGTATTTAACAGTAAGTGTAGCACCATTCTGTGTCCATGTGCTGTTTTGTTGTTGCTGCTTATTTTTTATATTTATTAGAGGTCACTTTATATATCTCTGTTTTAATGACTTCATAAGCCTAAAGTTATTGTTACATGGTGTCAAGGTCATGGGTCGGTGACACAGTGTATTATTATTATTATCATTATTATTATTATATTGTTCCTGGTCAGTCAGGTCTTATGTCTCTCCTGTCTCCATGCTCCGTGTTCTACGGAAGAGGATTAGGGCCACAGGAAAAAAAAAAAAAGAATTCTGACTTTAATCTCAGAATTCTGACTTTATTCTCAGAATTCTGACTTTTTTCTCAGAATTCTGACTTTTTTCTCAGAATTCTGACTTTAATCTCAGAATTCTGACTTTTTTCTCAGAATTCTGACTTTTTTCTCAGAATTCTGAGATTAAAGTCAGAATTCTGACTTTTTTCTCAGAATTCTGACTTTAATCTCAGAATTCTGACTTTTTTCTCAGAATTCTGACTTTTTTCTCAGAATTCTGACTTTAATCTCAGAATTCTGACTTTTTTCTCAGAATTCTGACTTTATTCTCAGAATTCTGAGATTAAAGTCAGAATTCTGACTTTAATCTCAGAATTTTGAGGTGGGCACCTGCAGGCTTCCAGCTTCGGTGACAGCGATGTGTCCAGTTTGGCAGGTGGAGAACTAATTCACTAAATATGGTGGATATAAGTGACTTTTTGCGTGGCCGAGGGGTCCCCGAAGATGCTATTTTATTAATGGAAGAGCAGAAGGTGAGTAACAAAAAAGAGAAATAGTTTGGTGTCTCCTATTTTTACAGGAAAACAGTTACGGTACAGTTACGGTTAGCTGTTAGCATGCTTGTTAGCTTATAATGTTATATAGGAATGAACGTGTTTCACGATGTTACAGTATACTAGGTGAATTGACGTTTTAACTGTTGTTGATCGCAGGATCATCCCAGATGGGTTCGTTGCATTTTATTTTATTGTTCTACTATTTCAGAGTTTTTCAAGGCAGTTAAGCGGAGCTGTGTTACAGATGCTAGCCGCCTGCCAATATCACTGATATATTTGATGTGTACAAGTAAGTTACACTTAGTACAGCGGAGGAGAGAAGCTGTAATGAATGTTTATGCGGATATTTCACTCAGAAAAATGGGTGGCGTTCATACACAGCCACCGACACAGCCCCGGTTGTTGTTCTGACGGTGGCCGACTGACGATCCCCTCACAACATGTTAGCTAACACAAACTAATGTAGTGCATGTAACTGTGTATACGTTAGTGGTACAGTGTCGGAAGAAATGAGCAAACTGTTTATAATGTCAGAATGACATCATCTTTCTCCTATATATAAAAGTGCTGGCTGAGGAGCGCTGCCGGGTTGAACTTTGACCTCGGAGTGACGTGACGTTTGTTCGCACAACCAATAGAAGTGCAGAAAGTCGCAAATCAGGCATATTGTTCGCATAAACACAAAAATAAATAACGAAATAATCCCGATATTGTGCCAAAGACTGATTTACAATGTTACTTTGTGTTCTATGTGTAATACCTTTGCTTAAATGACTAAATGGACTGTGTATTTATGACTCTGCGTTATAGTCTTACATACATAAGTAACATTCATATGTACAGATAAAAATGTACAGAGCTATGTACACAAGCGTGTACACAAAAGTCTACTGTTGATCGAGCTGCTCAGTGGTCGTACAGTCTCATGCAGAGAGCGTGGAGGTGTTGTCCATGGTGGATGTTAGCTTAGACAACATCCTCTCCTCCCCAGTCTGCTCAGTGGACTTTAGCAGACCGCTAAAGCTGGCCCTCCCGACCAGTTTGTTAAGTTTCCCCCGTCCCTCTCTGCCATTCCACCACTCCAGCAGACCACAACATAAAAGACAGCAGACGCCACCACAGTGTCGTAGAACATCCTTAGAAGACGTACTACCTACATCATAACCAATCAAGTCCCGCTTTTTTTTAAATACAGAAGAGGATTTATTATTTACTGAAAGGCTATGCCTTAGTTTGCTTCTTTCATTATTGTGTTTCGCCCTGCATAAAATAGATAGCTTTTCTGATAACTACAGTCAATACTCTCCTACTGGCATTAGCGGTGACCTAAGAGGCTTAACTTTAATATTGCTTTGCAGTGTAAATGTTGCAGAAAATGACTGTCTTTTCTTTCTTCCTGTGTGCAGATTGACTGTGACGTCATAGCGCTGATGGATGACGCAACTTTGGCAAACTACATTCCCTCGTACGGAGACCGAATTGCCGTCTTCAATTTCTGCAAAAGCAAGCAACCACTGTCAAAAAGAAAACTAGGACTTCTGCAAAAAGTTCACCTCTCAAAGTGAGAGAAACAGTGGCTGACATGTCAGATTTGGATGACTTAATAAGACTGTATTTCAGACTTTCTTTCAGTAACAAAGAAATACTTTCAATTTTAGCACATAGTCATCAGACAATTATAAGTGTTCGAACTCTAAAGAGAATTTGTAAAAGACTTGGGCTTTTTAGAAGGAAGAATCAATCAAACTTGGAGGAAGTGCTAGCCTTTGTCCAACAAGAGATCATGACAAATGGACAGATGCAAGGTTATCGTTGGCTACATCTACGTGCAATTCAACATGGATTTGTGGTGTCACAAGATACTGTAAGATGCATAATCAAATTGCTTGACCCTCAAGGTGTGGAACTGAGACGAGCTCGACGGTTGAGAAGACGACAGTACAGCTGCAGAGGGCCAAATGCTCTCTGGCACATGGATGGCTATGACAAGTTGAAACCATATGGTATTGCTATCAGTGGCTGCATAGATGGTTTTAGCCGCTATGTTTTATGGATGGAGGCTTATACTACAAACAGTGACCCTAAATTGATTGCAAGTTATTTTCTGAAAACAGTTTCATGCATCAGCGGATGTCCAGAAAGGTTACGTGCTGACCGAGGTACCGAAAATGGTTGTGTCGAACAAATGCAGATGTTTTTACGGAGAAACCACACAGACAGTTTTGCAGGTGAGAAAAGTTTCCTTTACGGAAGAAGTACGGCCAACCAACGTATAGAAGGATGGTGGGCTACCCTACGCAAACAGAGTGCACAATTTTGGATGAACTTATTTCAAACTTTTCAGGATGATGGCCACTTCACAGGGGATTTTTTGGACAAAAGTCTTATCCAATTCTGCTTTCTCAATCTTATTCAGGTAAAAGCATGTGCTCATGCTATGTAATGTCTTAGCTGCATAAATAGAAAATATAAATATGGTTAGAACATTTTTTTTCTTTAAATTAAATATGAATTTTATTTCCATTTTAATATGTCTTGATGCATGCTCAATCAGCCAGGTAAGGAATGTTTTTTGACAGAACATTTCTCACACTGAAAACGCTACATCCAGATGAACAGAATCAACTTTTTGGGATTCCATTTTAATACTTTGATGGAATTGTATTCATGTTATCAGTGGAAGTAACTGCACCTTTCTCAGCACAGGTGCATGGAGCATTTTTTTTTTTTATTGCCACATGGTTTAAATTACTATGGAGTCTGTTACCTAGTGGTCCTTTGGGCACGGTTTCAGAAAGCAATCCTATCATTTGGTTAATTCTCTATTGAAAATTTATTGTAGAATCATTGCACACTGAGTATAAAGTGTTGGGCTATCTATTCAACAGCAGAATCATGCAGCACCATTCTGTGTCCATGTGCTGTTTAGTGAAAGTGCTCTTTTGTTGTTGCTGCTTGGTTTTACATTAATTAGAGGTCAGTTTCTATGTCTGTTGATTAATGAGTTAATAAGCCTCAACTTTGGCTAAATCTACTGGTACATGGTCTGTTTCATATACCGGTACTTATATTGTGTTGTTTTTCATGTAGGATGAACTTGATGAAGTTGTGAACACATGGAACTCGCACAAAATCCGGCCAAGTGGTAGTGCAGCATCGGGTCGACCAGTAGTAATGTACTCATTTCCAGAGCTGCACAGTGCTGAGGATAGACTGAAGCCTATTTCTATGGAGGATATCACTTTGTGTATGGAAGAGTGTAGCCCAAAAGGTCAACACCCCTGTGATGAAACAGTCTTTGAACTGTGTTGTCTGCTTATGGTAGAAAATGAATGGGATGCCCCAGGAGATCCACTTGGTGCTGCGGATCTGTACATTAGGTTAAGAGAAGAAATACTGCAAAGTATTTAAGGAACTTCAGTGTGTAAATGTACAAATAAATACAAAATATTTCTCTTTATCTTGATAACGTGATTTGATAGTAGGTGCCATGTCTTACAGGTACCTTTTATGCAGGTATTTCTGCACTGCATTAAATGAAAAATGTTTTTCTACATTCACACTACCATTAAACAGAAATGTTTATATATTACTTGAAAAAGCTGAATATTGTGATATTATCAATCAGTTATGAAACACATGTCAATCCTTTTAAAAGGCCATACATTAAACTGCATTTACAAATGTTATATTTTTGATTGAATCATAAGTGGTGTAAACCTGCCTACCAGTAAATTGCAATATAAATTTCTGTGTTTTGTTGCCAGACATGTGCATAGTATATAAAATATAAACTGACCAGCTCCCTGCTCATTGTTTTCTGTATCAACCTTTACTCTTAATATTCATGGCTGGAAACCCAGGCACCAGCATATGATATGCTAAGTGCCCGGGTTATCTGTGGTATGTTTCAGCAAACCATAGTAGCATTAACAATTCTAGGTCTTGACAACAGCACGTTTCTATAAACGTATCATTGTTAATATTTAAAGTCGTTATGCCTTTTGGGGAGCTTTTAGTGCAATTATATTAAAGCAAAGCTATTATAATCATTTACCCATATGAAGATCCATCACTTAATTATTAATGTATTTCACTTCTGTTAGTTGTAAGATATTTTAGCTGGTTTTTCATGTAAAATGACCACGAATCATTGCTATACTGATTCAGTGTTAGCTGTTGTATACAAGGCTCCTTCATGATATGAAACCTAAAATTATAAGAAACATACCAAAAATATTTTGACTTTTATTTGTAGTATCCCAGCAACAATGCAACAAAACAGTTCCTGCAAGTGGAACCAAGTTATTGTCCCATTAAGTGCAACATGTTTTACATTTATATTTGTGTATCTTTATGAAATGTTTGAAATTAAAAATAAATGGTATTCTTCCATGTTACTGAGCTCATGTGTGGCAGTCTCTTGAATTCTGGCATGTTCAAATAGATATGGAGTTTGATGAACATATTCAAAACAACAATACAAATGTACTGTGTACAGTAACATTTTATTGGAAAAAGTTTACAAGAAACCTGTTCTTGCCAACGCCAATAACATGGCTAAAACTCATAACCGTATAAGCTGCCCTGTAACAAGAATGACTCAACTTTTAAAACAAACTTATAGATCTCATATAGTCTTGTTATGCATCAGTATACATCAGTGACTTACTGTAAAGACCATGAACACTGGCTATTGTGGTATCACATATTCCTTCAGTGTCATCTATGGTATAGAAATAAAAACAAGTGTGAATGACTGAGAACATACATGCATACAAATAAAAATGCATAATTTCTGGCAGTAACAAGACATTTTTTCAGGTGTTAAGATTAATACTATATCTGAGAACATGACAATTTGGCATTACAAAAGGATGCCTGAATAATCACAGTACTTGACCACTGCACTGAAGTGTACAGTGTTTATTTATGATCTCAGTAATCAATAACCATCTTCAAAACAGACTGAATCCTTTAAGCAGCTTGAATCAATTTGATGGATGAATAACAGGTATGCTTAGAAACAATATGACATTAAGAAAATACTGGAATTTAAAAAAATATTTTCACCAACTTTATATGGAACCTTTGTAATCAACAACAAATGCCAAACTTTGATACCTTAACCTACCTTAACTAAAAATTGCATATACTGTAAAGCAAAATGTTTTCAGACATGACAAATGCTAAAGTATAAAATTGTACTTATTCCTTTTACAATACAGTGTTGCATAACAGCATTACTTTTACGTTATAACTATGTTCAGTTTTAGCCCTGACCTAATAAGAAAATACCATCTGAATGAATTAGTCTTTCTACTAATTACTTACAAAAGTATTTGACTGTGCTGAGCTCTCACACCACACATGGTGCATTAAAGAACGTTTAAGAGCAGTTTAATTATAGTTTATAGATCTTAAGTAATCTTTCTTCATGCTTTTGCTGAAGGTTTCTGTCTTACAGCTGGAAAGCTTGGATTTGGTGAAGACAGCTCTGGATATGGTAGTAAACAGTGTACCTGTTCGTTTTGTTTTGTGACTGTATTATGTAAAACTCAAAATGATAAAAGAAAATGAAATATTAGCCAAAACTAGACTTCTAACAGAGATGAGAAACTTCTCTCTAATTAAAAAAAGTATACTGTATAAGTTCAAAATACATAAAAATACATATTCCTAACATCTCTTTACAGTTATGCTCTAGTGTGCATGAGCAGTTCAAATGTAGCGCATTGCTGTGAGAGTCTAAACAATGTCCATCACCCAGACATTACTTTCAAGAACTGCATTAAATTCAGAACGAAAATCTGGGAAGTTTTCATAGCTGTTAGCTAGCTGCAGAACATTCCCACACGTGCGTCCGACTGGTCTTCTTGTAAACTCTGTCATATCTTAAAATTCCACATAAATACTGTTTGTTACTATAAGGTCAAATCCGGTGCAGAAACGCATAAATTTCTGAAGTTTAATGTTATCCAGCTCTCTGATGAATCTTTTGAGATGATTTTTCACTTCTTTTTGTTGTGGAGTCAAATCCACAGCAAATTTCAGCAGCTGGCACACTTTTTTTGAAGTTGGTTGCAGTTCAGAGAATAACTTGGTCAGTCCCTCCGGACTGAGGGAGATATGGGGGTCGATGATCTCCCGCCAGCAGTCAATAACAAACATTGGTTTTTGGACAAGCTCTTTTTGTGCTATTTCATCAAGGATTGTAGGAAGAGTCTCAGCAGTGATTCTTTTTCTACAGCCATAACTGTCAAGAATTTCCACAAGATCATCCAAGTCAACTGCAGAGAAATCTTTTACTGCTTCCATCAAAACATCACATTCTTGGCTGCTGACAAACTGTAGAAAGTGTGCTTTAAGATCACTGTAAACACCACTGAAAAGCACTTGTTCCATAAAAGGGATTGCAAGTTTATTTGGAAAATACTGACATTCTTGGTAACCTTTCAGGAGTATTCGCCCAACTGCCTTCCATTTTTCAGCAGGAAAATCATGGCGAATGAATGGCACTTTAATGGTTGCACCTAGGGTGCATCGCTCATAAAATTCATGCCAGAAGCATGTGAGTACATCTCTTAGTATTCCTGATCCAGTGCCTGGTTCTTCTGTGTTGTCTGGAAGTATGCACTTCACATTCAGTGTTTTGGTCAAAATCTCCTCATCAGAGAAAGCAGTAATCATGTCATGTAAAGTGTCAGTATGACGTATGGTGATTGTTATTATGTTCTCTGAATTAGGTGGACTGAGGGGTACAAGAAAACCCTCATAGACTAATGTGTCTTCTGTATCTTCTTCAGCATCAAAAAATTGGACCAAAAGTAATTTCTGGATCATCTAAAATTTCTGAACCAGCGATGACTTCATCAAAATTACCCCTGACTTCCCCCACTTGCAATGGATTAATATCACTGCCACTGCTTTCTGAGACAAACACCACTTCAGATGTCTCGCTGGCATCTTCTTCAGGATCTTTTGGTTTTGTTGCAATGTAGAAGCGTAACATTGTCAGTCTCGCTGCCTCATACATATTGCCAATAGACTGGCAGGTATCATCAGTAAGGTGGTTCTGTTTAAAGTCCCAAACCTCAAACTCAAAATCTGTTTCACATCCCTTAGGAGATATGCCATTAGGAAAAAAAAGTTTCTTTCCTTCCTGAAGAATATCTTTTAATCCAGCATCAGTGGCCATTTGAATTTTTCTAGTGCCACCTCCCTGCTTCGCTCTCACCTGTTTGGCTATTTTTCCATCACAATGTATCCATCCTATCTCAACATTGCGTGTTGCTTTTTGCTTCTTTGTCTGTCTTATTCCTGCATCTGTATGTGAAGTGTTCTCCTTTGGACTTTCTTTTCTGGTTTTCATTTTCTCACGAAGTTTTTGCAGAAGTCCTAGTTTTCTTTTTGACAGTGGTTGCTTGCTTTTGCAGAAATTGAAGACGGCAATTCGGTCTCCGTACGAGGGAATGTAGTTTGCCAAAGTTGCGTCATCCATCAGCGCTATGACGTCACAGTCAATCTGCACACGAAGAAAGAAAAGACAGTCATTTTCTGCAACATTTACACTGCAAAGCAATATTAAAGTTAAGCCTCTTAGGCCTCGTTAATGCCAGTAGGAGAGTATTGACTGTAGTTATCAGAAAAGCTATCTATTTTATGCAGGGCGAAACACAATAATGAAAGAAGCAAACTAAGGCATAGCCTTTCAGTAAATAATAAATCCTCTTCTGTATTTAAAAAAAAGCGGGACTTGATTGGTTATGATGTAGGTAGTACGTCTTCTAAGGATGTTCTACGACACTGTGGTGGCGTCTGCTGTCTTTTATGTTGTGGTCTGCTGGAGTGGTGGAATGGCAGAGAGGGACGGGGGAAACTTAACAAACTGGTCGGGAGGGCCAGCTTTAGCGGTCTGCTAAAGTCCACTGAGCAGACTGGGGAGGAGAGGATGTTGTCTAAGCTAACATCCACCATGGACAACACCTCCACGCTCTCTGCATGAGACTGTACGACCACTGAGCAGCTCGATCAGCAGTAGACTTTTGTGTACACGCTTGTGTACATAGCTCTGTACATTTTTATCTGTACATATGAATGTTACTTATGTATGTAAGACTATAACGCAGAGTCATAAATACACAGTCCATTTAGTCATTTAAGCAAAGGTATTACACATAGAACACAAAGTAACATTGTAAATCAGTCTTTGGCACAATATCGGGATTATTTCGTTATTTATTTTTGTGTTTATGCGAACAATATGCCTGATTTGCGACTTTCTGCACTTCTATTGGTTGTGCGAACAAACGTCACGTCACTCCGAGGTCAAAGTTCAACCCGGCAGCGCTCCTCAGCCAGCACTTTTATATATAGGAGAAAGATGATGTCATTCTGACATTATAAACAGTTTGCTCATTTCTTCCGACACTGTACCACTAACGTATACACAGTTACATGCACTACATTAGTTTGTGTTAGCTAACATGTTGTGAGGGGATCGTCAGTCGGCCACCGTCAGAACAACAACCGGGGCTGTGTCGGTGGCTGTGTATGAACGCCACCCATTTTTCTGAGTGAAATATCCGCATAAACATTCATTACAGCTTCTCTCCTCCGCTGTACTAAGTGTAACTTACTTGTACACATCAAATATATCAGTGATATTGGCAGGCGGCTAGCATCTGTAACACAGCTCCGCTTAACTGCCTTGAAAAACTCTGAAATAGTAGAACAATAAAATAAAATGCAACGAACCCATCTGGGATGATCCTGCGATCAACAACAGTTAAAACGTCAATTCACCTAGTATACTGTAACATCGTGAAACACGTTCATTCCTATATAACATTATAAGCTAACAAGCATGCTAACAGCTAACCGTAACTGTACCGTAACTGTTTTCCTGTAAAAATAGGAGACACCAAACTATTTCTCTTTTTTGTTACTCACCTTCTGCTCTTCCATTAATAAAATAGCATCTTCGGGGACCCCTCGGCCACGCAAAAAGTCACTTATATCCACCATATTTAGTGAATTAGTTCTCCACCTGCCAAACTGGACACATCGCTGTCACCGAAGCTGGAAGCCTGCAGGTGCCCACCTCAAAATTCTGAGATTAAAGTCAGAATTCTGACTTTAATCTCAGAATTCTGAGAATAAAGTCAGAATTCTGAGAAAAAAGTCAGAATTCTGAGATTAAAGTCAGAATTCTGAGAAAAAAGTCAGAATTCTGAGAAAAAAGTCAGAATTCTGAGATTAAAGTCAGAATTCTGAGAATAAAGTCAGAATTCTGAGATTAAAGTCAGAATTCTGAGAAAAAAGTCAGAATTCTGAGAAAAAAGTCAGAATTCTGACTTTAATCTCAGAATTCTGAGAAAAAAGTCAGAATTCTGAGAAAAAAGTCAGAATTCTGAGAATAAAGTCAGAATTCTGAGATTAAAGTCAGAATTCTGAGAAAAAAGTCAGAATTCTGACTTTAATCTCAGAATTCTGAGAAAAAAGTCAGAATTCTGAGAATAAAGTCAGAATTCTGAGAAAAAAGTCAGAATTCTGACTTTAATCTCAGAATTCTGAGAAAAAAGTCAGAATTCTGAGAATAAAGTCAGAATTCTGAGAAAAAAGTCAGAATTCTGACTTTAATCTCAGAATTCTGAGATTAAAGTCAGAATTCTGAGAATAAAGTCAGAATTCTTTTTTTTTTTTTTTCCAGTGGCCCTAATCCTCTTCCGTAGTGTTCCTTTTCCTCAGTGTCAAGTCTCTGTGTTATACTTCCTGTTTTACTTTGATGGTCCCTGTCTAATGTCATGAGCTGTGTCCCAAAACGTTGGCTGCATCCTTTGGAGAACCCGGCCTTCGTGGTCTACGTGGGCCGGGTCCTTCAAAGACCGAGAAGGCCGGAAGTGCGAGGCTGTGAAATGGGACGGTCTAGCCTTCAGATTTGTGTCACCGCTGTCTCGGTGGAGTTTAATAAACTCGGCCGTCTGCTCCTTGCTATCTAAAATATAACAGGACACTGGCGTAAATTCTCGACCGTCTCACACTTCTGTTTAATCAGTTTTCTGTTTGACGTTTATTCAGCTGTGTGAAAATCCCGGAGGAACCCACCCGATGGATTAATAAAGTTTTATTTAATCTAATAACTTTGATCTCAGCCAAACCGATTTACTTCGGAACAAATAAAACACAGAAAAAAGCCAAACAATAACATTTTTAAGTTATCCGAGTGACTTATATATCATGTTTAACCTGAGTAGCAAAAGAGCGGGGTCTGAAAATGATGAAGCCGGGAGTCCGCTGCTCTCGCCGGCTGTGTGACCATTGAACCCCCCGGCTTGCTATCGAGCTGGTGGGTAACAGACGTCTCCGAAAACGTCGGCACACTTTTGCAAATATGTGATGTCTTGATAAACCAAGCAGATATTTGTAATTTACACAGCTACATTCTCGCCTGAATATATGTTAAAAGTTTATTTTGTGGCCCAGAAAGAATAATAAGACTAATTTTAAAACTCAGTAGCGGCCGCCATTGTTGGCAGCTAAAATTTGGCTGGGCTGCGCTATGAATTCTGGGATATGGTGGGCCACGAAGGACACACCCGACCCATCCTTCAAATTCGGGGAAATGAAGGACGCATTTGTCGGCCGCATTTGAAGGAGTCGACGAATTGGGACAGCCTTCGTCGCCTGGCTGTGACGTAATCGGCCTTTAAATGCGGCCTCCGGAGGATGAAGCCGACGTTTTGGGACACAGCTAGTGTGTCTAGTTTTGCTTCACCCTGGTCTCGTCATGTTTCATTGCTCCCAGCCGTGTCTTGTTCCCTCGTTTCCCTCAGTGTATTGTAGCCCTGTGTTTCTCTTTCCGTGCTCCCTGAGATCTCTGTCCATGGTTTGCAGGTTACGTTACTATTTCCCTGTTTCTAGTTTTGGTTTGTTTTTGTAGGTTTATTTTTGTGGAGTTTATGCAACTGCAATAAAGCATCCTCTTTAAGTTTATTTCTGCAATTGAGTGTCTTGGGTCCTACATCCTGCCTGCCACACAGCCGTACCATGACTCATGGTCCATGTCATACATTTATACTCTTTTCCATGCAGGAGGAACTTGATCAGCCCAGTGCTGAGGATGGACTGAAACCTATTTCCATGGAGGAGATGACTGTGCGTATGGGAGAGTGTACGCCAAAAGGTCAGTATGCCTGTGATGGAACAGTCTTTGAAGTCTAGTCTGCTTGTGGTAGAAAATGAATGGGATGCCCCAGGAGATCCACTTTGTGCAGTACATCTGTATATTAGGTTAAGAGAAGAAATACTGCAAATATACAAATAAATACAAAATATTTCTCTTTATGTTGATCACATTATTTGAAAGTTGGTGCCATGTCTTACAGGTACTCTATCCGGTTGTTCAGTCTGACGTCACTAGCCGTGTCTGGGCCTAAACTCTGCTGCAGGTCCATATATCAAACGATCACTATGGCATTACTGAGAGTTGAAAAACTGTCTAAAGTCTTTCATCTTTAATAAAATGATCAGCGTTCTGCTCTACCAGGTGTAACAATTGAGTTTAACATCCAGGCATCCATGAAAACGGAATTTATGACATTTAACGGAGTTAGAAGTTAGCAGGGAGTTAGCTCGCTAGCTTCTATCTAAATACAATATAGCATGTCCTGACTGCGGGGCTTTGGAAACAAATTCAAACGTACAGCTCTGCTATCACTTCCAGCATAAATGAAGACAGAAAACTAAACAGCAGTGACGTTTGTAGGGTTACTGAAGTTGGGCTAGCTGGTATATAATGATGTGCTACGTGATTAGGGTTGCCAACTCCCTGAAAAATAAATAAGGGACACCTCGTGGCCAGGGCCGGGCAACCCAGTTCACCCTTCACAGTGTGGTGAATTTTGTAGCTCTTTTTTTGTGTGTGAAATTATTTTTTAACCATTTGACTTGAATTTGATTTAAGCAGATGCATATTCTTTGTGATATGACCATGTGGGAAACAAATGATCATTTAGCCATTTATTTTTAGCTCAAAATGACAACATTAACACAGTAAAACAGGTCTCTTTCTTAAACAGAAGCCTGTCATGCTTAACTTTTGAGAATATAAGTAAATCTTTCTTTAAAAGAACTCTGTCCTGCTTAACTTAAAATTATATAAATTAATAGAAAACAATAGAACGAAAAATATTCATGTAACAGTGCACATATAGTGCATTTAGTACAACTGGCTTCAGCTGAGGTATTATTTCAAACCCGCTTGTTCCCATGATTACGCATCATAACTCATCATCATTATTCATCTATGTATTACTTTTATGTATTAGTGATCTATTTGTTGTAATCATCTATCCTTGCAGTTGTTTATTACACAAAATAAGTTATATTATCACACTTCTGGCCACATAGCGCTGATATTCACTGCACATGCCCATATTAACCTTAACCAGAGGGTTTAAAAAAACAAACCAGTGTTTACATACCATATCTGCTTCTGCCGTGGCCTGGTGGACAAGAAATTGGTTAAGGGTTCCCCGAGCTTTCAGGCCCCTCATGTTCTTCATGTGCCCACCACTAGAAGCATGCCTATGGAAAAAGTGCTCCGGCACACAGTGCAGTGCGCTTTAAAGGTGTTATCGTGCATTTTCCCAGCCCAGTGTTTTCTTTTTCCCATTCCTCCCTGTGCTTTCGCAGCCTTTTTTTTCTTTCTCTGGGCGAACAAACATTGCTGCTCTAATGCTGGGCTTACACTGTGCGGTTTTTGGCCCATTTTGAGACGATTTTTGAGTTGTGCGGCCATTTTGGTGATCGGCCCAAATTTGGCCTTCATCGTGCGTCGTGTAGTATACGTGGGGTAACGAGAAGCGATTAACACCTCACGACCAGCTCCCGATCATCAATCGCTCGTGAGCCGCTCACACTGCTCACGCGCAAACACGTAAACGTCGGTGAAAAAGACGGAGCAGCACGGCTGTGCAGCGTGTGATCTGGACACAAGCGATGGAGGCACAACTTGTAGAACTTTGAAAAGCTCATCCGAGCCTTTTCGATGTGGCCTCACAAAATTTTCACGACACAACAACCGTGAAAATAGTTGGATTTACATGCTGCTCAATCACAGCTGCCTGATCATGTTTTTCATTAGCAATTTAACAAAGTTGATGGTGGTGGTGTGTCTGTGTGAGTGAAAGACAGAGAGAGAGGGGGAGCGACAGATTTTCTGTTATAACCTTCATTTTATGGAGGCACAGTGTGAGCTCTCAGGTCGCATCAGAGCATCGGCCGTATAGTGTGAGACCTGCATCGTGACCTACCAACGTCTAACCCCTGCGAGTCAATCGTGCAGTTTGAGCAGGAGCTGAATAACGTGACTGAAAAAATCGCACAGTGTCTGCCCAGCTTTAGGTGTACTGTCGTCCGAGACTTGCACCGCAGTGTCGGCGTTTGTTTCCCTGTCGGCCATGCTTCTTGTTGTGGTCATCTGTTGTCTTCCGGTATTTTCTCCGTAAGCGACCTTTCCTTGACCAATGAGATGAGCGGTAATCTGAATTGTCATACTCGAATTGTCATAAGTGTGCTGTCAGCTCATTGGTCACAAAGCAGGAGAGGGGCTGGGAATTATGTTTTCAAACAAAGCGTTAATTCCATAAACATTTATAGACTACTTTTGATTCTCACTGTATTACGGGACAAAGTGCGTCCCTTATTAGCTCAATATGGGACGTGAACTTTTGTTTCGAAATACGGGACGATTCCGTATTTTAAGGGACGGTTGGCAACCCTATACGTGACCGCTAGCGACACAGCTATGTTAGCATAATATAAACAAGCTAACTTTTTTTCCACTCGATAAAAGTTAACGTGAGTGTTCTCGGTGGTCAGGAACAAATGTAATCGCATGGCAGGATGCTGTAAAAGGACCAAACTTCAGCCAGGAGAACAACTGAGATAATCCATCCACAATACAAGGTTAGTCATTCATATACTGCTGCATGGGCTGGGCTGTAGCTACATCCTAAGGTTTTAAAAACTGAGCTTAAATAAATGATTAGCGGTAATAAAAGCCGAGGGAGGTCAACAGTGATCACTGACTGTTTTAGGAGCTTTTTGAGATCAAATAGAAGAAAATACAAAACATTAAACATGTTAACAACACAAAAGCCATATTAAACGCAGACTACTTTAGACCCGGAAGTAGGATTCGTCGTGTCATCACTGAACAACCGGATATACAGGCTTTTAGTTCAATTATATTAAATTATGTTATTATGGTATTATTAGGTATTATGTTCCTCATCACCTTTTCATTATTGTATTTCACTTCTGTAATGCTGTAAGATATTTTAACTGGTTTTCATTCAAATGACCATGAGTCACTGTCACACTGATGCAGTGTGAGCTCCTTTATCATATGATTCCTAAAATTATAAGAAGCATAACAAAAATATTTTGACTTGTATTTGTAGTATCGCAGCACTAATGCAACAGAACAGAGACGCAAGTAGAACCAAGTTATCGTCCCATCACGTGTGACGTGTTTGACATCATTAAAAGCTTGAAATGAAAAATAAATGGCCTTCTTCCATGTCACTGAGCTCATGTGTGGCAGTCTATTTAACTCTGACAATGCATGCTTTACCTTGTGGTCCAACAATATGTGTTCTCAGTGAAATTAGCTGATCGTAGGCTTTAATTTGGTTGATGTAAGCCAAGCCAAACGTAAATATTTCTCGCCAAAATAAGTAGTGAAGGTCAGAGGTTAGGTCATGGATTTCCGGCCTGTTCAGATGGACAAGGAGCTTAATCAACATGCTCAAAACCACAATAGAAATGTACTGTGTAACATTGTACTGCACTGGGCGACCGTGGCTCAGGGGGTTGGGAATCGCCTCTGTAACCGGAAGGTCGCCGGTTCGATCCCTGGGCTCTCTGTTCTGGTCGTTGTGTCCCTGGGCAAGACACTTTACCCTACTTGTCTACTGGTGTTGGCCAGAGGGGCCGATGGCGCGATATGGCAGCCTCGCTTCTGTCAGTCTGCCCCAGGGCAGCTGTGGCTACAACCGTAGCTGCCTCCACCAGTGTGTGAATGTGAGAGTGAATGAATAGTGGTATTGTAAAGCGCTTTGGGTGCCTTGAAAAGCGCTATATAAATCCAATCCATTATTATTATTGTATTGGTAAATTTACATTGTCTAAAGCCAATAACATGTTCACACTGAACGCGATGGACGCGAACAAAACGCCCCAAACACCCCTAATTTGACGCGTGCACATTCGCGCCTCAATGCGTGTCCAAGAAAACGCGCGTGAACCGGAAATGTGGGAGGGAGTTGTGCCAGACGGTATCGTTGCTAGATGGCAGCTGTCGAGCTAGCGCTTGAAGAGAGAGTCTCCCTTCTCTATGTACTGTGGAGAGCAGAGCAGCAGCGTTAAGGATGTCCTCGCCGTACCTGGGTCCATCAGGTCCTCCAGACGCGTGAGCAGTTTGGTGAGTTTCACCATTTGCTCCAGGAGCTGCGCCTGGATGACGGCCGATTCCAGCGATATCACCGTCTCTCACTCGGCCAGTTTGAGGACCTGCTTTCCCGCGTCGGTCCCAGCATCGCCCGCCTAGACACCAGCTACAGGCGCTCAATCCCACCTGCAGAGCGCCTGTCCATCTGCCTGAGGTTAGTAAAAGTGTTTAATACGGTAGTCCTTTATTGATACCTGTGCTAATATATGCTAAACCATCCATTTATACACTGCTAACATGGATGTGCTATGCTAACAGTGAATGCTCTCGGTGTTTACTGATAGCAAGCTGTGGTACGGAGACGACTGTTTATAATATTTCTAGTGATACTCAGAAGCTCTCATCAAGTCCCGATTTAATTCGATTTATGCTGTTATCAGTGTTTGCATGATAGCATGGCTGTGGTGTCACATCAATGTATGCTCTCGCTGTTTGCTGATATCAGACTGTGGTATGAGGACCACTGAGTTAACCTTTGTAGTGATACTCACTCCTTTTTATTTAGACCTGGTTTAATTCTGGGATAGTTGAATATTTGTATATAAACACCGCAGACTGTTTTAGATTATATCTAATATATATCATGTAATTATCCTTATAATTACAAAATGTTTTATGTAAGATTTATGTTTTGTAATTAGTAATTTTGTAATTTGAATAATGTATTTTGTAACTGCAGTACACATAATACTGATTTTGAACAATTTTGTCCAGGTTCCTTGCCACCGGGGACTCCTTCAGGACCATCGCGTTCAGTTTTCGAGTCGGTGTTTCCATGGTGAGCCAGATCATCCCCCAGGTAGCGACGTCCATCTGGGACTGTCTAGTGGACGACTTCATGGCTGTGCCTTCACCTGGAGACTGGCGGTCCATCACAGAGGGATTCCAGGAGCGCTGGAACTTTCCTCTGTGCTGTGCAGCTCTGGATGGGAAGCACGTCCAGACAAAGGCACCCCATATATCATATAGGAGACACACACATTGATATACACTAAATACTTATTTCATTTCTTTTTTTGTGGTGCCCAAATTGATGCACCTGCTTGATTTTGTTTAAACAATTATTGCACACTTTCTGTAAATCCAGTAAACTTCTTTTCACTTCTCAAATATCACTGTGTGTGTCTCCTGTATGATATTTAACTGACATTTTTTATTGTAACAACGATTTATACAGGAAAATAATGTCTATTAACAAGGTTGCCCAAACCTTTGCATCCCACTGTATCAGTATATTTTGTCATTAGTATAATATGAAATAAATTCTACATGTGTCAAGTCGTGTGCCAACATTTGCTGTGTAGTAGAACTGAGACATTAGTCATTATAAAAATTTATTGAAATAATATTAAAATTCTCAAACAGAAATACATTAAACATAAATATATAAAATATAAGAATTTACAGAGAGACAGGAATAAAAAGGACCAGCTGCTCTCCAGAGCAGGAACAAGGCTGAGGAGGAAATGCTCCATTGGAGACTGGTGTGGACTCTTCAGGGACTCCAGGATGGCCAGCTCCAGCGCCGATGGACCGTCCTGGGACCCGTCCCTCATCTGCCTCGGAGCCGTCCTCCCCTGTGGGCCTGTAAAACAGCACAAAACACAAAGAAATGAGAAGGCTGCTACTAGATTTTAATTTCAACATTGAGAAAACAAACAAACCAAAAACAGGATATAATCAGATTGGTTGTAGATATTTAGTAAAGGTGATCACAAGGGAATCCCACCGACTAAAAAGGTATCAGTGCTTGCTGTACATATCTGTGGGTGCAGCAGCAGGAGCTCAGGGACTGGGGATGCTCTGCTGCAGAATCAGTTGGTTCTATCAATACAGTATTAAATGTTAACAGGTTGGATATAATAATCGTAGAGTAGACAGTGGTCCCTCATTTATTGCAGGGGTTCTCAGAATAACTAGCCCCTGGCCACGCACTTTATACACTGTTTTCCACACACTCATGAACATTGGTCACAGTTCTCACAATTGATTCTCAAAGTGCAAACCTTTGTAGATTGCAAAACGTAAAAGTATTATTATGCTGCGTTTTGTCTTCATCTGCCCGCCACTTTCGTGCACCTTTTTCCCTCACGGTGCAGGTGTCTATTTCCGAATGAGGCTCATAGTTATGGGTGTTTTTGTGCTGTTTTTTCTATTGGACGTGATGGTTATCAAAACCAAACGTGATAAATTTGGCAAGCGCAGGAGACACAGCACGGAGCAGATTTGTCAATCAGGCTGCAGAATGCAATGCTGTACGGTGCAAAAAAAAAGAAAACGAAAAAAAAAAAAAAGAGGCAGTGACAGATGAACAGCGGGACCACTGTGTGCTGTTTATTAATAAACAATAAAATATATTCCTAAATGATAACATGCATAAAAGCAGAACGGTATTTGTACGTCAGTGGGAAAATAGCGGTGGCTTGCTAGCTTTTGTGCGGCTTCCCCGGGTCAGTGAAAACTTTCAAAAGAGAAATGAATGAACTTACCAGGTTGCCCGATCTCTTCACATATCTTCCTCCAAGCTCGGTCCTTTTTATTCCTGTCTCGGTACTGAAAGCAGCTGGTGTTGTACAGCTCCGAGTTGTTTGCTACCGCATTGATTAGCCTTCCCTCCATTGAAGTATGAAAGGCTTTGGCTGGATCTGCCCCTTTGACCTAGGTCACAGCCACGTCACCAGGCTCCTGATTGGTTGTTGCGGCGCGATTTGACGCTGGAGTTCAGATTTTTCCAACTCGAGCGGTAGACGCGAAACGCGCGTATGCACAAAATGCAACACAAAAACTCACGCGCGTGGTTTTATTCGCGAGTCAAACGCGCCAGTGTAGCGTTTTGGCGTTTTGGCGACGCAAATCTGCTTCCGAATTTTCGCGGGACCTGCAATCGTGTGTCATCGCGCTTTTCCATTGACTTTACATGTAAACCTGACGCTCTATTCGCGTCCATCGCGTTCGGTGTGAACACACCGTAAAACTCACAGCCATGTAAGCTGCTCTGTAACAAGAATGACTCAACTTATAGATGTCACACAGTCTTGTGTTACACATCAGCGACTTGCTGAAAACATCATGAACACTGGCTACTGGTTAAGAAAATGCATGCATACCAATACATAATTTCTGTCAGTAACAGGACATTTTTTCAGGTGTTAAGATTAATCCTACATCCACCACTGAACTGCACTGTACAGTGTCTGTTTATGATGTCAGTATTCAGTAACTGTCTTCCAAACAGACTGAATCCTTTATGCAGCTTGAGTCACTTTGTTGGATACATAACACATATGCTTAGAAACAATACAACACTAAGAAAATACTGGAATTTTAATGTTTTCCCTAACCTTAAATAGTAGCTTTGAAATCAACAGCAAATACCAAAGTTTGATAACGTAACCTACCTTTAGTAACAATTGCATATACTGTAAAGCAACATGTTTCCAGACATGACCAATGCAAATGTGTAACATTGTACAGATTTATTTTACAACACAGTTTTGAACACGCACAACTTTTACATTATAACAATGTTCATCTGGATGAGTTAGTCTTACTGGATACTTACAAAGGTATTTGACTGCTAAACTCTCACACCACACATGGTGCATTAAAGAAAGCTTAAAAGAGCAGCCGAATTATTTATTAGATCTTTAGTATTGATTCTTCTTGCTGTTGCTGAAGCTTCCTGTCATACAGCTGGAGAGCTTGGAGCTGGTGTAGACGGCTCTGGATAACTATCAGTGTTTTCGTTTTGTTATGTGACTGTATCATGTAAATTATGTAAATGATAAAAGAAACTGAAATATTTTGACCAAAGCTCGACTTCTGACACAGATGAGTAACTTTTCTCTAATTTAAAAAAAAGTATTTTGTATGAGTTCAAAATACATAAAAACAAATATTCCTAATATCTGCTCCAGTGTGCACGAACAGTTCAAATGCAGCGCATTGCTGTGAGAGTCTCGACAACGTCCAATGTCTCGTTCACTCTTGGCATACAACTTGATGTCATCCATGTACAGGAGGTGTCTGACAACTGCTCCGTTCCGTAGTCGGTATCCGTAGCCAGTCTTGTTAATGATCTCACTGAGGGGGTTCAGGCCTATGCAGAACAGCAGTGGGGACAGAGCATCTCCTTGGTAGATCCCGCACTTGATGGTGACTTGTGCTATGGGCTTGAGGTTGGCCTCTAGTGTTGTCCGCCACATCCCCATTGAGTTCCTGATGAAGGCTCTTAGGATCCTGTTGATCTTATATAGTTCTAGGCCAGTGGTTCTTAACCTTGTTGGAGGTACTAAACCCCACCAGTTTCATATGCGCATTCACTGAACCCCTCTTTAGTGAAAAATAAAATATTTTTTTCAAATTCAAGACATATGTTTTTTATTGGTGCACAAAATGAGCCGTGCATGTCACAGTGGAGGCTCTGCCGAACCCCTGAGACCGACTCACCGAGCCCCTAGGGTTCGATCGAACCCAGGTTAAGAATCACTGTTCTAGGCATTCCAGTATCCAGCTGTGGGGCATTGAGTCATAGGCCTTCTTGTAATCAATCCAGGCAGTGCACAGGTTGGTCAGTCTGGTCCTGCAGTCTCGGCTGACTGCTTGGTCTGCCAGTAGCTGGTGTTTTGCGCCTCAGGTATTCTTGCCTATCCCTTTCTGTGCCCCGCTCATGTATTGACCCATGTGCCTGTTCATCTTAGCCGATATGATGCCTGACAGGAGCTTCCACGTGGTGCTGAGGCAGGTTATTGGTCGGTAGTTGGAGGGGACCGGTCCCTTCTTGGGGTCCTTGAGGATCAGGATTGTCCGGCCTTCGGTTAGCCATAGAGATTGAAAATGTGACGTCACTCAGGGGTAAAACCGCAAAGGATTCTGGGAACTCGTGGCAAGAGGTACTAGCTCACGCAGGCTTTCAATTGAAATCAGTCACACAGCGATAAAAAGAAACACAAAAATGGCAAGAAGCTGTTGTATTATTAACTGCAATAGCCGGTCGCATGACAGCCATGGGAAGCCGACGGGTAAAGAGATCGGTTGTTATCGGATTACGTCGTTGAAGAGAAATTGTTCGAGCCATGTTTCCGAAGTAACAAAGAGGAGACGGATGGCCTGGATTGCAGCCATTCAAAGACCAAATATAACGTCCCAGAACCCTCCAGCTCACAGGTTAGTCTGCTCCAAGCATTTACACAGAGGTCAGTCTGCTGTTGTAGTTAATGCGTCATTTTTCTTAACATAACTGGTGATATAGGTTACAAGCAAGTCTGGCGCTGAACAGAAATTGTCGTGCTATGCTCCTTTATTTATTGTGCATAAATAGTGAATTGTCCTGACACAATATTGCGTTTCGCTTCTGTTATTATGGTACATTGACAAAAACATATACTTTTATTCACAGGATAAAACAGGTTTTTTGTATCACTAATTGCCCAGTACGATTACAGCATACTACAGTATTGTCACTGCTACATTTCTGTGATGCTACCAGAAATTATTTCCACTACTAATTAATTACCGTTGAGCTCAAAGGTCCTATTAATAAACGGTTAGCGAATCTGTATTTATGGAGACAATTTGTGAGACTGGTAAACTTATGATACGTACGATGGTCTTTACTTTCTACACGGTGCATTTCAAGGTCCTGTACCCATCCGTCGGTAAACTGTACCTGGGCTTGTTGCAGTGACCTGAAGTTACTAAACTTCATGAGTGTATGCACTCACTCCAAGAACCATATGATTATAAATCTGAGCGTGGTGAAAGTTGGGCAGCACGCTAACGTCTTTTGTCCACTCTGTGTGCTCGTAAGGGTCTTACCCTTTCACTACTTTGATTTTTTTCCTCGTATCTTTTCTTTGTCTTTTCATCAAGTCAGTCTTTGTACGGACCGGCATTGTTCTCCTTCGTTTTGTACATACCTTTTTGGGGGGCAAAGAAAAAGCAAGAATTTATTGGAACCGGAGAATGAACGTTTTGCGGTGCTGCAAATGCTTGCATTTGATGCAGGTACTTGGATTGTTTTGCCACGAGTTCCCGGCATGCAATGCGCGAAAGTCACGTGGTCTGTCAATCTCTATTCCGGGTGTCTCTCATCGACTAGCAGCTGGTTCATTTGTGCTGCCAGACGCTCGTGGAGTGCAGTCAGCTTCTTCAGCCAGTAGGCGTGAACCATGTCTGGGCCTGGTGCTGTCCAACTCTTCATACTGGAGACCCTTTCTTGGATGTCTGCCACTGTGATGGTTACTGGACCCTGTTCAGGGAGGTTGCTGTGGTCTGCTCCTAGATCCACTAGCCACTGAGCATTGCCGTTATATAGCGGATGGGACCGGTCCCTTCTTGGGGTCCTTGGGGATCAGGACCGTCCGACCTTCTGTTAGCCATTCCCGGTGTCTCTCCTTAACTAGCAGCTGGTTCATTTGTGCTGCCAGACGCTCGTGGAGTGCAATCAGCTTCTTCAGCCAGTAGGCGTGAACCGACATATATGTATATATGTGTGTGTGTGTGTGTGTGTGTGTGTGTATATATATATATATATACACACACACACACACATATATATACATATATGTGTGTGTGTGTGTGTGTGTGTGTGTGTGTGTGTATATATATATATATATATACAGTATATATATCGGCTTGCAAAACTAGACTCGGTGACAGGTTTTTGTTTTGTTTTTTTACTACCTGTTGGAGATTATTGAATGGCGAAAGTAGTTATAATTCAAACAAACTACTGTCATGAAAGTGGTCCAATAAGGCTGCAGGATCTTTTTATATAAAACGTAATTCTCCCACTACCCAAACTGCATGCAGATCCTAGACAGTCTAAAGCAGTGAAATATGTGAAAGTCAAAGAATATATGATTACATTTGGGAATCGGTGACCCACATGGAGGCATAAGAAATGTAGTTTGGAGCCATAAGTGAACTTTATTTATTTATTCATGTACAGAATGAGATGAAGGTGTCAGAAGTGCTGGGGTATCTTTACAGTCCTATCCTGGATTTTTAGGGTAACACATTTCACTAGCTCGGCCGTAAATGACCAAACACACTGCTGTAATGGCAACAGTACTGTCAGGGTTCCTGGGTCGTTGACCCAGCGTTTTCAGTTCATGTTCACTGTTCTTCCTCATGTTCCATTTCCGGTTTCATTATGTTCAGCTGTGTACTCACCGGTCTCTCATCATCATCCTCATCAGTCCCTGTATATGAACCCTCAGTTTCTGTTCAGCGTCGTGTCATTGTTGATGTTAGGTTGTCGCCGTATATTCAGTTCAGTGAGCCAGCCAGCCATTTCCTGCTCCTGTTCCGTATGTTCGTTCCATCTGCAATAAACACCAGCTTTAACTGGGAGTCCTGCGTTTGGGTCACTTCCTCTTTTCCACATCCACACTGTAACCCCTGACAGAAGGACACGACCCGTGCCACAGAAGGACACGACCCGTGCCACGGAGACACAAGTGTGACCCAGCGGACTCGGGCCTTTTCAAGCGGCAGGAGGCAGCGCTATCTTGCTGGACGGAAGATCTCAGAGGAAAACAGCGGCTCTTTGCGGAGAGGGAACATGTCTTCGCGGGGACTTGCCTGGCTCTGCGTGGGCCTCGGAGACCGTGTTCTTCCGCCTGCTGCCTCACCTGCATTGGAGCATTCACCGCAGAGAGTGGCTGTCTCTCACCGTGCTTCGGCCACTCCCTCTCTCGCCACTCCACTCCTTGCTCACCCGCCTGCCACCTCACTCACCGGTCCTTCCACCTCGCCATGGCGCAGCGGCTCTGCCTCCCATCTCGGCTCAACGGAGGCTCCCTCGCTCAGTGGCTCAGCTGTTTATGCAAAGGAGAAGTGAGGCTCATGCTGCTGCCGCTCTTCTTGCTTGGAGTGGCAGAGACTGTTCACCGTCCACCCAAAAAAAGACTGTTTACTGTGATTACATTCTGGACTGTCCAATTAATACTCACCATCCCAGGCCATCATTAAAAACATTCACACCGATAAACCTGATAATTTCTCTCCCAGAGTTCAATCTTTTCCTTTTAGCAAGGCGCCTCAGATTCAGCCATCCCATTCACCTGTTCATCCTGCTCAGGTGAAGGCAGTTAAGGCTCAGCCTGTCCCTCTACCAGCTCCACGAGCAGCTAGGGTTTAGCACATCCCTGCACTGGTACCAGTTCCTCTGGACGATGCGGCTGATGCTCAGCCAGCACGCACTCCTGTGCCAGCTCCCAGGGCGAGGGCAGCTAAGACCCAGTCCACTCCTGCACCTGTTCCTGTTCCTTGGGTGGGGGTGACTGGTGTCCAGCTAGCTCCAGCTCCACCTCATCCATCTCCTGATCCAGCTTTTCAGGCCCTAGCTCAATCCCTGGTTAAATTAGCAGACCTATTTCCAGCTGAAGCACCCGGTTTATTAGCTCAGGGTGCAGCTCTGCCACCATCATCAGCCCGTAGTCCAGCCTTCAGCTGGACTACAGACTGCTGTTTACAGCTGTCCACTGCAGTCACCACAGATGCTCACACCGTGTTTGACGTGTCAGATTAGTTGGCTTAGAAAATTGGATGACTTTATAATAGTGGAAAAGCAGTCTTTGCCTTTTATCATTGCCATTGTGACATATTGCAGTAACTGCATGAGAATACATTTGGTCAGAAATCTGACAGGTGAGGCCTTAGACCAGGAACCGCCCCGGGTAGGCGGGGCTGGGTTTTTCCCTTTTATAAGCACAGGTGCAGGTGATTCATTGATCTCTTGAGTGAACCTGGAGCTGTGTAAGTGCCTGGTCCAAGCTATTTGGCATTTTTAACTTTCTATGACAGCTTGGTGTGGATCCCAGCCGTCTGTTGGAGCGGTAGGTCACCGAAAATGTTCTGCTTGCGTTTTTGTAATTTGGTGAAGGTTTAAAGTGATCTGTACCCCCTGTAGGAAGAAACCATTGTTTTGTTGAGAAACGTGTAGTGGATTGGCTGATATTTGTTAGGCGGGTGTCCCCAACTCGTAAACAGGTCACTGAACAATACATACGAAGCAAGGTGGAGGGATATTCCTGCTGCGGTCGACCGTTCAGTGTAAGTGATGTCCTGTTTGCATTTATAGAGTTTCATTTCAGGTTTCATTTCTGTTCAGTTTTGTTTGGCTGAAGTTTGGTCACATGCAGGATCCTAAGGCCAGATGAGTCATGTAACCTCTCCAGAGTCCTTGTTGGAGGCATCCCATCATTTTCCTCTGAATCACCGCAGCTCACACCTTTCGAAGCAAAGCGGTCCTGCCAGCCACTTTACAGAGGATCCTTGTATCAATGACCTAACTATACATAACACACATAACATCCATGTCAAGCTTGGGGTCAACTGAGATGACTGCACTCCCTCACTGCACTAAAGAAACCATTCATATTTAAACTGGGCTGCAACATGTTTCAGTATGCTAAATGATTTTCACTTCAGGAATCAAAAGCAGCTGGTTTTGATTTAAGCCCATCAAACAAAGCCGAGAGGGCCAGCTAAAATATCTTCTTAATCCTAATGGTGAATGCTAAAACTAAAGTCATTCTGGGTAGTAATGGTGCAGTCCAGTTATCCTTTGTGAGCCCTGTGACTAAAGTTGAAGTTGTTTAAAGGCTGTGCGAGTGCAAACTGGTTTGTGTTATTTCCACTGCTACTGTACTGTGCTGGCCTATTATTTCTCTATCCTACAGACACAAGCACTCAGGGTAGTGTGTGCAGGGTCGCTGTGTGGGTACATTAAAGGAGACTCGATTCAGAGTCTAACCGAGAAACACTTCTGGCTCTCAACAGAAACAATAAAGGAGCTCCTTGGTATCTCATGTGGCATACGGAGCCATTTGTTTTTGTCACAAGGCTTCTCAGCACCCTGCTAATGTGCTTCCAGGATGCTGTTACTGACTTTTCCCTCAAGGCGGAAATCCATCCTAATTATTCACATTGTGAAGTGAGCTCCGTGGTGAAGATCTTCTCCCACGGTGTATCCACTGTCACATACATCTTAATAACTCACCTCCCTGAAAGCTGGAGTCAGTCTGCTGCGCACCGCCAACAGCTCTTTGTACAGAAAGTACATTATGTGTACTGTGTGTGTGTGTGTGTGTGTGTGGATAATGAATTTGAGTGTTTCCTGACAAGAGTGACGGGTTAGTGTGTACCTCCTCGTGTCTGTCCACGTAACACGAAAGCTTGTGCAAGTCATCACTCATTTTAGGGTTTTGCAAACCTTCAAAAAATATTACAGTTTCTATTCTTACATCATTATATTTCAGTCCCACAGGACTTATTAATGTGAATAATCTACATGCTGTACAAGTGCACTTATATTCACCTCCATGATTTCATTTTTCACGTGTGTTTGTCTCTCATTTTATCCGCTCATGTATGAAGTATGACAGGAGCTGAGTATGGCAGTAACACGTTCCTGTAATCTGATTACTTTTTTTCAAGTAACAAGTAGCACAAGGAATTAATCCTGCAAAAAAGTAATAAGATTACTGTTACTTTCCCGTAGTCACACTTCGTTACTAAAGCGTGATTTTGTTTGTGAAAACATCTTGGTGGTGTGGCAGCCGTCAATTGAGCCAGCCCTGCACGCAGGCTTTCACATGAAAACAGTCACACAGCGATAAAAAGCAACACAAAAAATGGCAAGAAGCTGTTGTATTATTAACTGCAATAGCCGGTCGCATGACAGCCACGGGAAGCCAACGGGTAAAGAGATCGGTTTTATCGGATTACATCGTTGAAGAGAAATTGTTTGAGCCATGTTTCTGAAGTAACAAAGAGGCGACGGATGGCCTGGATTCAACTACCAAATATAACATTGCAGAACACTCCAGTTCACATGTTAGTCTGATCCAAGCATTCCCACAAAGCTACGTCTTCTGTTGTAGTTATTACGTAATTTATCATAATTGTTGATGTAGGTTACAAATAAGTCTTAATTTGAATTGAATTCGTTGCTATGCTGCTTTGTTCACTGTGGCTTTGCGGGCTAATGTTTGTGTTTTGTAGGAAAACCAGCCTACAAAATGCAGGAATGTGATCCAGACTGGGCCCCTCTATCAGCCTGGGTCAGACCGAGTTTAAAGCTGCTACCACAGCCCGATTTGATCGGTTAAGAGAGAGAGCGAGATCGAAACGTCCCGCATATATGTGCCCAAGTGTTGTATTGAAGCAATCAATTGATGAATAACTTTTCCAGTATGTTGTTTTGTAATGTTTTTTTTTTGTTGCATTGTTGATTAGTTTTTCACCGAAGCAGCTAATAAAGCACGATGGATTTTTTTTTTTACAATTTTGCCTCTTTCCTGTAAGATTCTATAATAGAGCGAAACAATAATGCCAGTTATAAATAAAAACAATAATTGAATGAATTACGAAACACTCATTTTATTTCTATTAGATCTGAAAATGTTGTGTAACACTACAACCTGAAACAACAAATAGATGCGTTGGCCTGTAACAGCAGCTGTGAGATGGAATAGTCCAAATCACCAAAGTAAACTGGAGCTGGGCTTGTTGCAGGATCTGAAGTTACTAAACATGTTGTGAGTGTGTGCACTCACACTTAGGACCATATAATAATAAATATGTGCGTGATGAAAGTTGTGCAGCATGCTAACGTCCTTACTCCACTCTGTATGCTCGTGTGGGTCTGACCCTTTCAATCCTTAGATTTTTTTCCTCGTACCTTTTTTTTTGCCTCTTCATCAAGTCTGTCTTTGTACGGAGCTGCCGTGTTCACAGTCGTTTTGTACAGAACTGCAACTCGTAAACATAAAATGCAAATAGGGATTAAAACCGCAGAATTAATGATTACTGGTGCTGGAAATACTAGCGCTTGATGCAGTGTTTTGATGTTGTTGCCACTTGTACCCACAATTCAATGCGCGAAAGTCACGTGGTCTGTCAATCTCTATAAAACAGGTGTGCAGACGTGACACCGGTGATCTTTTGATCTCCACTTGTGTTGTGTGTGTGTGTGTGTGTGTGTGTGTGTGTGTGTGTGTGTGTGTGTGAGAGTGCCTTCAGAGTGCTGTATGTATGTGCGTCCGTCAGGAGCGTGCTTCGGGATCCTCCATGCGCGCTGCCTCTCCTCTGGTATTCCCCGGTATTCCCCCGGTATGCCCTTGTATCCCTTAGCTTGGTCCCCCCTAGCTGTCCCTTTGCTTCCCCTTGGTTGGTCCCCCTTCCCTGGCTTCTCGCCTCGAAAGAAACAGGCTTATGCGCCGGTCGGACCACGCTGTGCGGCTGCCGGCTAGCGAGTAGTTCGGCTACAGTGAGCAAACACGGCTTCAGCGTTCAAGCATACGCTGTCAGGCACTGTGGAGCTCGGCTGCTATGTACTGTATATAAACACAGAGGGGATACGGCTTCAGCGCTCCAAGCGTTCGCAGTTGTCGGTTAGCCTGTCTGCCGTATCACCCACAGCTCGCAGGTTAACGCGGCCAGCAGGGCTCCGCTCGTTGCTTGGCTACATTGGGGAAATGTGTCAAGCATACACTTTCACCTGTCCGCAGTGTGACGCGGAAGCTAATACACAGTGAATGGGGAATTCAGGTTGGGGCTAGTGCCGGATACCTGTTAGCACTTCCTGGTTACCGTGTGGCCCCGCCCCCTTGCTTGGTAGCAGAAGTATGGCAGCCCACATGTCCCAAACATGTCTGTGTATGGCATTTTTGGCTTTTTACAATAGGCACGAGCTGTGTGGCTTTGCCTGGGCAAAAAGGGAAAATAAATAACTACATAAAAGCAGCCTGAGCATGCTTTGCTGGCTGAAGAAGCTCACGCATGCATGCACTGCTTTGCTGCCAGCACGAACTAGGCGGACCGTGCTTGTTTTTTTTTTTTAAGAGCATTAAATGGCCCGCCCCTCCCCCTTGTCCTGCCTCCAAAAATGAGAGAGCAAGCTATGGGGAACATGGCTGCCACTGCTGTGACACCAGTTAGGGAGGCCATGGGCTGGGTCCCCTCCCACACCTGTTGCTGATTCCCTCCCATGGTGCCGCCTCTGTGAGGTCTGGGCTAGTGGAGGTTGACTATCAGGTGGCGGATGTTGAAGAAGCTTCCATCCTCTCCTCCGGTGTTGCCCACCTGTCCCTGGGCTGCCCCCTGCTGGTCCCCGGGCACAGTGTCGGGCAAGATGGGTCCCTTCAGCTCTTGATTGGAGCATGCCGGGTGTGGGAATTAGCCCTTCCTGAGGTCCCATCTACTAGAGTGGACCTCAAACTTGATGCTATCACGCAGCCTCAGCGCCTCCTGTCTCAGGTGGCACTGCTGCCTGGTTGGTCTGGTTGCAGGCAGTTGAGTGCCCTGCCTCCCAGCATTTATGGTTCCTTGCCCACGGTTGGTTGCTGCCATGCATGGCGGGGGTAGTTGCCATGGCCCCGCCTCTGTCAGGCCTGGGCCGGTGAAGGTTGATTATTGTGAGGTGGATGTCGAAGAACTTCCATCCTTTTGGGCTACCACTGGAGTGGGGCCCGGACGGGTGAACCCATGTCTGGGTCGCCCGATTCCGGGCCCCTCCCACAGCCTTCCCTCCCATGGCCCCGCCTCCTTGAGGCCTGGGCTGGTGGAGGTTTGATTGTCAGGAGGTTGATGTTTATGACGCTTGGCTCCGGTCACACGACCAGGGTTGCCTGATGGGACTGCCTGTCTACCACCTTGCTATGAAGAAGCTGAGGGGCCTATTCAGGCGTGCTGAGGCGGCTGTGTTCAGTTGAGGCAGGGAGGACTCAGAGCATAGGCTCAGCTGTCCTCCAGCCGCTCTCCTCCCTCCTGACATCCTTTGAGTTGGGCTTAGTGGCCAGCACTGCTGCGGGCTGTGTTCCTCTGGACTATTGCCCGCACTTTGCTGGTTTCATATGCTAGTCAGAGCTCGCTGCGTCTGACGGCTCCGGCAGTGGTTGAAAGTTCTCTGGCCTGTGGCGCTGGCTCCCTGTCTGGCACATTGCCCAAATGTTGCAGGTCTACGTGGCCGGCAGGGCCCGCTCAGTGAGCTGACACCCCCGGCGAGTCACGTCCCTGGGTGCACTGCAGCTCCAGGCTGTCTTCCCCTGGCGTGTTGCCCGCATTCGCCTGCTTATGCGCCAATTGGACATTGCTGTGTCTGATTGTTCAGCTGGCGAGTGAGTGTTCTCCAGCCTGCACGACCGCTCAGCCCTGGGGCAGACCTTCAGGTTAAGTCCCCGCTTGGCCATCAGCGGTCTAGACCGCCAGCCTCCCCCGTCTGCGGACGGCTGGGCGGCTCCGTGGTTGGATGGACCCTTCAGGTCGCATCCCTGCCTTGGCCCTGCATCTTTGCAGCTGTACTGCTGCTGTGGGCTGTGTTCCCCTGGTGTATAGCCCGCAGTTCGCTGGCTCACACGCCAGTCGGACCTCGCTGTGTCTGATACGTCAGCCGGTGAGTGAGTGTTCTCCAGCACGCAGCGCTGGCTCTCTGTCTAGTGTGTTGCCCCTGTGTCGCGGGTCACATGGCCAGCAGGTGCCCGCTCAGTGAGCTGACACTTCCCGACTGTCCGCTAGTGTCTCATCAGGCCCACTCTTGCTGGCCCCCTGTCTACAGATGGCGCAGAGTGGCTGCTATGCCCTGGTGAAGAACCTTGGGTTGCTCCTCACTTGGGCCCTCAGTGGCCTGAGCCACCGACCCCTCCCCTATAGTGAATGGTGCAGGTCAGCTGCTCTGCTCCTGGGACAGGCCCTGGGCCTCGTCCTTACCTCTGCCATCCACTGAGTGGTCGAGCTGCTGCGAAAGGCTCTCTCTCCCTGGCACTGTGTCACTGCCTATTGCCAGGCGGGGATCTGTTGTGACTTGACTTCTTCAGTCGGCGGCTCTGTCTTCCCGTCTGGAGCATCATCTGCATATCGTGGATCTCTGTCACAGTAATAGCCAGCTGCCGTGCTCGAGTGGCTTGGTAGGCTGTGTTCCCCTGGCATTTTGCCCGTGTTCGGCAGCTTACACGCCAGTCTCACCTCGCTGCGGCAAGTGGCATTTCTCCAGCCCAGTGTAGCCTGTTCTGTCTGGCCTGTTTCCCGCAGTGCGCGGTTCACATGGCCAGCAGGGCTCCTTTCATTGCTCGAGTGGGGCGGCTTCTCGGGTCTGACTGCAGCTTAAGCCGCCGCTGCTGCTGCAGCTGCTACTGCTGGTGCTACTGCTGCAGCTGTGGGCTGTGTTCCCCTGGCGTATTGCCACATTCGCTGGCCTGCCCACAAGTCGGTCCTCGCTGGGTCTGATGCCTCAGCCAGCGAGTGAGGTTTTCCCCAGCCTGGCTCCCTTTCTGGCATTGCCCACTTCTTGCAGGGTTGTGCACCCAGTAGGGTCCCCTCTCAGCGGCTCAGTGAGCTATGCTTCCTCTCCTCTCTCTGCTCCTGGGATTCCAGGTTCAGGCCCTGGGCACCCAAGGTGCCCAGCTGGAGATCCTTGAGGAGCGTATGCACGGGTTCGTCCTAGCCGACCGCCCGTGCTTCTGGCATTCCATCGCTCTAACCGCAGGTTGCGCTTGTCAGACCTTGCTATGTATGACATTTCGGCCAGTGACTGAGAGGTCCACAGCCTGCAATGCTGGCTCCCTGTTGGTGCTTTGCCTGTGTGTCACGGACTTACACGGCCGCAACGGGGATGCCCAGTAGCTGGGACTTTGTGTCTGACCTCAAGTGTCTCGTTGCAAGTTCACTCTTGAGGCTCCTCTGTCTGTGGACAAGCACGTGGTGACGGTGCTGGGGGTGGACCTTCGGGTCATCGCCTTGCTCAGCCCTCCACTTATGCAGGCTAGGCTGCCAGTCCCTCCCCCCCTCGCGGTTCCCGGGCTGACCTTGAGCGGCCAATCACTTGCGGTCCTGTGTCCTGCATGACCGGTTCAGGCCAGTCTGGCGTCTGCAGACTGCTGCCTCCATCCCCTGGCTCGGCCTTTGCATTGACTCTCGGCGGTTCAGTTGCAGTCTCCTCGCGGGGTGTCTTACAGAGTTACCCCGTACATATGGAATATGTAACAGTGTGGAGAAATAGTCTCGATATGCTAGAGAACATAAGGTTACAGTGTAACCTTATGTTCTCTTAGTGAGAGACTATCTCTCCACCGTCAGGCCGCTCGGAGACGTGTTCCGATCAAACTATCACCGGTGTCACGTCTGCACAGCTGTTTTATACGTGAGCTATGGAGCATAGCCGGGCGTGCCAGAGTGTCTTAAAGAAATATCCACACGCCACGACCAAGGGGGGATCGTACCCCGTACATATGGAATATGTAACACTGTGGAGAGATAGTCTCTCACTAAGAGAACCAAGGTTACACCATAACCGTACGATAGTTTTCTCCTCATTTTAATGAATTGAGCCATTGCCACAACATATCACCATAAAGATTAATTTGAAAAAATTAAAATTAGCTGTATGTAAGCGGCAATACATGACAAACCGCGGGACCCACCATGCAAGCTAGTTTAGGGTTATTTGAATTAAAAAATAAAAAAACATGTCTATGCAGATGCAGATAACAACACAACCGCTATAACAATGTAACTTTTGTACGACCAGATTTTGATATACTTACATTTGAAAGTGTTTTCCTTTCCTGGTTCGACCACCATCATTATCAGAAAAAAATCTCCTGTGTGGCCCGCAATGAATCCTGGGATATGGTAGGACACAGAGGATACATCGGACCCATCCTTAAAATTTGGGGAAAAGTAGGACGCATTTGTCACCACATTTTGAGTGCTCTTTGAATTCGGACAGCCTTCGTCGTGTCGCTGTGACGTCATTGCCTCAAAATACGTACTTCGGAGCATCCTTCCCCTGAATTCGGACACACCCTATTTATATATTTTCTGCTGTGTTTTACTTGCATCTATTTGAAAGAGTGTAAACACAAAGCATGATTTTATTTTATATGCTGGAACATGCAGAACATAGGTTTAATTGGTAAACACATTTCTTCAGGTCAAAGACAGTCGCATATAATTTAATTTTTGCTTGATGCAATGTGCATAAAGTTAAAGATTCAAATTAATAAAATTTTTAAAAAGACTTAATTATTTAATTCAGTTTTATATGATGGATTATGCAGAGAAAGTAGAATTGGGCTGAAAGGTCTGTTGCTTTATTACATATTCAGGTTGTGCATCATGTTTTTGATAAGTAACTAAGTAATAAAGTAACTAATTAGTTTTGAAAATAAATAATCAGTAAAGTAATGGGATTACTTTCTTGGAGAAGTAATTAGTAACTAATTACTATTTTCAAGTAATTTGACCACACATTTATGAACAGAGATGGGCAGTAACGCGTAACGCGTTACTGTAATCTGATTACTTTTTAAAAGTAACGAGTAAAGTAAGGGATTACTATCGCAAAAACGGTAATTAGATTACCGTTACTTTCCCGTAGGAACGCTGCGTTACTGCGTTACTAAAACCGTGATTTTTTTGCGAGAATGTCTCACGACAGTGACGTAAGCGAGTGCGACGTTGGTGACAGCAGCTGTGTGCAGATCAACAATGGATCACATATCGAGTGCAGAGAGAGTATGAGCGTGCAGCGTTTAAAGCGTGGAAGTTCTGACCTTACTTTGAGTTTGATTCCATAAAAAGTGACAAAAACATTAGTGTCCGCTGTGCGTGGGAAGAAAACTTCTTTTTACAGCGAAAAAACCCCTAAACTTCCAACAAGCACCGAGTAGCTACGACGTAATGGGAAACTCACAGAGAAACTCGCGGATTCTTCCACTGACCGCGGCACACCTGCACCAGGGTAAACCTCCGCCTGCCCCACTCCTGCTTTACAGGTGAAAATAGATCCAACAGGACCGCTGAGTCTTTGACTTTATTTATTTTCTGCTGTGTTTTACTTGCATCTATTTGAAAGAGTGAGTGTAAGCACAAAAACTATTTTATTTTATGTGCTGGAATGTGCAGAAAATAGTTTTAAATGTTAAACTAATTTATTCAAGTCAGAGAATGTTGCAGATAATTAAATGTTTGCTTGATGCATAAAGTTAAAAGATTAAAACTAATAAAACAAGTTTTAAAAAGAGAATTTTCCATTTGATTATATTTTGTATGATGGATTATGCAGAAAAAGTAGAATTGGGCTGAAAGATCTATCACTTTATTACCTATTCAGGTTGTAAATCGTGTTTTTAAAAAGTAACTAAGTTGCTAGGTTTTGTATCGTTGATTGTCATTTATTCTTAGAAATATCTACTTATATATGCTTAGAGTTTTATAATTAGTTGTAGATTGGTAGAGGTTTGATCCTTGATAATCTGCAAACTTTGTGTGCATTAGAGAGCACTCTGGGAGCATGGGAGAGGTCGTACCTTCTCTTATTGTTTTATGGCAGGATAAACGTATCTATATCTGTTTTAGGCTAAGTGCCTTTTGTTTAGATGAACTGTTGGACTTCCAGACCAGCAGGGTTAGGGAAGTCTTTATGGGGTCACACTCTGACCCCACACACACACACACACACACACTTACACAACGCACAGGCAAGGTACTCTTTGTTTGTATGTAGACGTCGTATGTTAATGAACCTATGTATATTCATGTAACCTCAATAAAAGAGCAGTGTTACGGGGGAGCGGACGAGAGCAACTGGGGTCAAGCGAAGGAATGGCGTTTGTCTGGTCAGTTAAATGAAGAGTGAAAGCAGGAGAAAGAATGGTTGAGGGAGAGTTGTGTACCTGAAACCTTTGTATCTCTTTGACTGCACACACAGGCACGTGCAGGATTAGATTAGGGTTATGCATTCAGTGGTGATAATTACATTGAGGATTCAGGATAGGGATGATGTTATGACGGTGAACGTGTCCTATGGTTAATGAGTGGATGGATAAAGGTCTGTGTGCATGTTTTTATTTTAGTTTCAGTTTAATTTTCTATGTCTGTAGTTTCAGTTTTACTCTTAGTCATTCTTCTTAATATTATAGTTCAGGCTGTATCTGTAACTGGCACATTTATTGTGCTCATGTATTACAATACAAATAAAGCTGTGGCTTCCCATGATGCCGTTTGGTGAAACATATCCACTGAAACCTGATGAAGCTTCTCTTAACAAATTTAATGTTAACGGACTCAAGACTAAAACTAAAGACGGTGCTTCTATTTTTCATTCTGGTGCAGTCCAAAGTAGAAACTATCATTTTATTGAGTGTGTTGTGTGCAGTAGCATGAAGCAGTGCCTGCATTTATTTCCCTGCTGCTGACCCATCTCTCACACAGAGTCAGCAGCACTCCAGCAGCCTCATTTATTCTGTACATACAAATATCCATGCTAACAATGTGATTTATCAATATTAGCGTGTGTGTGTAAATTTAGCTGCACTCCTGAACACGTGGTCTCGGTTCCCTTCAAATACTCAGTCTAATGTGCGTTATATCTGAACTCCTGCTTTCTGGGTCTCAGACAGCATCGGCGGCTCATCCAGTGCTTTATTGATAGGCACTTGGATAAGACAATCGATGGCTTCATCACTGATTGAAAAAGGGCAGCTCGGGATTCTGTTGAAGAGCTCGCCTCATTATTCGAGAATGCTTTCCTTATCAGTCATCACTGTGTTCCCGTCTGCACCGAAGAGGAGGGATGACATTGAGGGTTTGGGACTGCAGACGTCTTTCACAGCATCATACAGTTTCTTCCTGTCAGTGTGACCCTGGATCTTGACACTTTCTGTCTTGCATCTGGTGCAGTTTCTCCTGAATAGCACTATGAATGGCATTGTGTGCATCTTTCTTTGCAGTGGGGTTGCACAAGTTGACTTGATGGAGACACTTTGTCATCCTGCTTGATTTCAACACATTTTTCATCCTAGTGTTCTTCCATTTGGTCTGTACATGGCCAAAGGAGCCATTCCCAAAGTCAAGAGTGCTGCAGCCCACTTAACAGAGAACTGTTTGAGTCTACCACAACCCTTCCTCATGTGTTTCAGATCTTCTGGGTACCCTCACCTGATTCTGACCCATCTGTAACTATCGCCTGGAATGTGGCTGCTGTTGCATGACAGCTACTTGATTCAGCTACAGTGAGTGAGAGCTGCGTGTCAGGTGGGGACCAAAGCTCATGTCTTTCAGAGTGATGTCCAGATAGGGTGATGAGGAAGACTGAAGATGCCATTGTTCCAGGCACAAAAGGTGCAACAAGAAAAAATAAAAGCTAAGACAAATATTGGTCTCAGAATTGCTCAAACTCTTATTTTTAAAATCCAAAGTTTGACAATATTTTAAATAATTTGCTAATCATATTTATATCTATGCTATTCTATAATGTAAATAAATTCACCATGT
Organism: Rhamphochromis longiceps; assembly: GCF_057381845.1. Lineage (NCBI taxonomy): Eukaryota > Metazoa > Chordata > Actinopteri > Cichliformes > Cichlidae > Rhamphochromis > Rhamphochromis longiceps. Next base: position 656,864 of record NC_140567.1, read on the forward strand.
GCTGAACAATGAAGAATTTTTCAAATCAATGAGCCCTCCAACACATTCCAACAACAGCATTCCTAATTCCATGCACACAGAGTGGAATCAGTACGAACTCCATCAGCACCATAAATGAGCCCGAGTCTGTATTTAATTTTAGAATACAGTTGATGTCTGTGTACTCTATTTATACACCACTCTGCATTTAACCATTAGTTATTATTAATCCCCGTCTTCTTCCCTCACCCCGACTGGTCGTGGCAGATGGAGCTGAGGGGGAACTGAGCTGAAGCTGTGTCCTACGCAGGAGCTGAACCAGCTCAGGACACTGTGTCTCTGTGTGTGTGTGTCCTGTTTGGGTATAGTGTAATGTTGTGTTACAAGGTCCGGTGATTGTTGGGGTCTCTGTTATTATATTTGCCTTACAATATAAAGCACCATGAGCCAACCTTGGTGTTATATAAATAAAACGGAATTGTACTGATCAAACTTTAATCCTTATTTAAAGTTTAATCATTGTATATTCTGACATCACATCATACTATTAGGTTTAAAACTGCTTCCTACCATCTGTATGTGGATCACATTCAACTGTTTCTTTTCTTCTAACCTTGATGAGTTGAATAAAGAATCCATTTAAACTGACAGTCTTTGGTTGGTTGTTCATCGGTCTTTGATGCAAACATCAACTCTGACCCACTCTCGCTTTTTTTTTTTTTTTTTAAGTAAAATCACTAAACTCGCAGCTGTTTTCTCAGAAAGTGAGCTGGAGATGCTTATTCAAGTCTTCATCTCCTCCTGCTTAGATTATTGTAATGCTCCACTTTCTCCTCTGTCTAAAGCAGGGGTATCAAACTCACGGCCCAGGGGTCACTTGTGGCCCATATTTTAAGTGACTTTTTTGCTAGAGGATTTGTTTGATGTTGAGTCCAATTTTAAAACAAGTTCTTTAAAAAGCCAAAAATGATTTAATATGAAGGCGATATGAGTGTATGTGTACTAATGTCTGCACTTTGATTTGCATTGACAGCAGAAGTGCTGTCACATGTGTGCACAGACAGGACCAGTGTGTTTGTCTAGTCATTCAATGAAAGGCTACAGTTCAAATCTGTGTTCATGTTTGCAGTTTTGTCCTCTTATAAAATATTTGAAATTTAAAAAACAAACAAAACATTTTAGGAAATATTTGTGGGTTTTTGTTTGCTTTGTACTACTTGAACAGTAAAGTGGCAAAATATGAGTAACTGTATTCCATTACAATTACCATTTCAAAGGGTGGTATTCAGAATATAGATAGTTTGTTGAAATAAAGGGATTACACGGCGGTATTTTCCTGTTTCATATGTTCGGCTATGTCCTCTCTATTTTTGGTAATTCCACGCTGGTGGAAACCCAAACAAAACACGCATTAAGAGGCTCTGATGCCTGTGTCTCAATGTCATGGCCCATGTCTCCTCTACTAGACCCCACGTAATGACGTGAAGAAATATTTAAAAAAAAAATGTATTAAAAAAATGATTTAATATGAAGGCAATATGAGCAGAGTGTTACAGGCATCGCCCTAAAGCATGTAGCCTGATGGGCAGTGTAGTCCGTGCTGCAGGGAGAATGGACTGCCATACCCGTTATGTGTCTGTGAGCGAGGAGGGAGAAAAAGCAAAAGTACGAGTTGTCATCGAGCAGAAACGGGAGCTGGAAGCATGTAAATATAATAATAACCACAGCAGCCAAGAAGAGAGCCTGACGAGCCCAGTTGTAAGTAAGCTACTAAGACTCGACTGTACACCGTGTTCGTGTTTTCCTCTGAAACAATAAGTCCTGTTGCAGCAGCCTTTCAACGCCTCTCTTTGTCTCTGCTAGCAAAGTTGACCCAGACAACAAAGTAAAGCTAGTTTTCAGCTACGAGCCCGACACGAACCCGACGTATTAGCCAGAGGTCCCTTTACTGCGGTTCAGAGCCGCGGACCTGTTTTATATACGCGTGGAATAGTTTCTATACGAGATCGCTGCAAAAAGTGCAGCCTTACCTAATGTAGCGAGTAAAAGCCACCGAGTAACCGCTAAGGGCCTCTATACTACAAACTTTCAGGCCCAAAGCTCATACAGGAACGAGCCCAGAATAAACGGGACAAGAGGGTCAATATCAGTCAGATACGTTAAAATTTATTTTAAAAGAAAACACAAAGGGTTTGCAAAAGGCCTAAAACATCAAAATGGGAAAGGTCACTAACGACCACAATATAGTCTTATTGGTGCAACCTGCCAGCAATGCAACTATCACCTGAGGGCTTGCTCTCCCTCGGCGGTCCCAGATGCTCGTTGTTTTAAAAGAAACAAATCCGAGCCCAACAGAACACTTATCGCATGCACTAAGTGTTTTAGTTCAGGCAATAATCGGTGGCACTAAAATCACTCTTAATAAAACTTATTCACCGCAAATCCACACGGAGCACCTCTAAAAGACCTAATTCCCCTAAGGTAAGAGCCCAGCTCAGGGATTGCACATTGCCCGACTAATATTGCACCAGCCCATTGGAAATCAACACAAACCCAGTATAAAAAACAGTTTTAAAAGCCCTACTCTAAAACCAACCTGGGAGAAAAACACAACGAAAAAGAGGAGGAAAAAACAGTGACAAATTCACATGTGCAGCCTGTCCTGCAGGAGGCAATACAATATAAATTAGATTGTAGTGCATAAACATACTTTTTTTTTTTTTTTAATGTCAAATATATTAAGTTAACATAACATACATTACAACGAATTTTAAAAAGCACTAAAAGAAAAACAGCCTGTACCTCGAACCTCTGCTTTGGAGGTTTAAAACAACCGTTTGTGTAGAAGACAAAACTTCTCAGGCTCTTCACCTACTCACACAACCATTGCTCACAGCCGCTCGTCAGTACAAATGAGAGAAGAAGAGCACCTGCTGCTACTTCCTCTTTTAAACCCTCCCTTGGGTCCCCTGGGTCCTAAAGCCTTCATCTTTACACTAATGTCCACCTACTGTTACTCATTTATATTAAGATTTAAACATCTAGTTGGTGTTGGTATGGAGAGTAACCTTCAGTAATAGTAATAAATCACACAGCAATAGTACATTCATGTAGTTGTAAAAAGCCTGATGGTATATTAAGTAATCCAAAGCATTCAGAATATGTCACTCTCATTGAGTAACGTAACGGAATACGCTGCAAAATACATTTTGGGGCATGTAATCTGTAATCTGTAGTGGGATACATGTTAAAAGTAACCTCCCCAACACTGCTGTGTATCCAGTGTTGGGGAGTAACGGAATACATGTACCGCCGTTACGTATTTAAAATACAAAATATGAGTAACTGTATTCCGTTACAGTTACCGTTTAAAAAGGTGGTATTCAGAATACAGTTACTTTGTTGAAATAAATGGATTACACTGCGGTACTTTCCTGTTTCATATTGTCGCGGGTCAGGACTGTTTGGGTTTTGTTTGACAGCTACGTTCTGTTGTTCCAGGCGGCAGCGTTACGGTTGCCATGGTTACAGGGCGACGCTCTCTCTCTCTCTCTGCGACTGCGTGTTTCCTGGGTGAGAGAGCGCCTTTTCGTTGTTGTTGTTGTTGTGCTAAGCTAACAGGCAGAATGCTACAAGCATACCTCTAAAGAATGTAGCATCATGGGCAGTGTAGTCCGTGCTGCAGGGAGAATGGACTGCCATACCCGTTAGGGGTCTGTGAGCGCGAGGAGGGAGAAAAAGGCGAGTGGAAAGGTACGAGTTTTTAAACGGGAGCTGGAAGCATGTAAATATAATAATAACCACTGCAGCCAAGAAGAGAGCCTGACGAGCCCAGCTGTAAGTAAGCTATTAAGACTCGACTGTACACCGTGTTCGTGTTTTCCTCCGAAACAATAAGTTCCGTTGGAGCAGCCTTTCAACGCCTCTCTCTGTCTCTCGCAAGAAAAGTTGACCCAGACAACAAAGTAAAGCTATTTTTCAGCTACGAGCCGACAGGGACCCCACCGTATTAGTCAGAGGTCCCTTTACTACAGTTCGGAGTCGCGGACCTTCAGTAATAGTAATAAATCACAGCAATAGTACATTCACGTTGTTGTAAAAAGCATGATAATATATTAAGTAATCCAAAGTATTCAGAATACGTTACTGTCATTGAGTAACGTAACGGAATACGTTACAGAATACATTTTGGGGCATGTAATCTGTAATCTGTAGTGGGATACATGTTAAAAGTAACCTTCCAAACTCTGTGTGTATCACACACAATTGGGCATTACAAACCATCCCAGTCTCTTCCAATACCAGTCAAGGTTTGACACACTCCAAACCTTTGACTGGTAATAATAAAGATAATGGATTGGATTTATATAGCGCTTTTCAAGGTACCCAAAGCGCTTTACAATGCCACTATTCATTCATTCGCGAATTCACACACTGGTGGAGGCAAGCTACGGCTGTAGCCACAGCTGCCCTGGGGCAGACTGACAGAAGCGAGGCTGCCATATCGCGCCATCGGCCCCTCTGGTGCTGTAAAATGAAACACAACGACAGCATTAGTTAATATAGAGAGGGTTTGATATAAGGAACATGCCCTTTAAAGCAGTTCAGATTCAGCGAATTCTGAGTGCTCCAAACATACCAGCCAGTTTAATGGAGAGCTGTCCAAATATCTCTGGGAATGACACAGGGATAAGAAAAATATAATCAACTTGACAGGAAAACCAAGGACTAAACTAAATGACAAAAAAGTAAAACCTTACAAAGAAATCAGAAAGACGTCATGAACTGAAAATGCTGCTGAATGATCCAGAACCATGACAGACCTCGGCACTTGCTGGAGCTGGGATTGAGGCACAGATCCAGGCCCTAGCACATCTATGACCTCTGGATAGCCTCTACTACAACTACATCATTAACCATGAAGAAGTCAACACCTTTCACTAGAAGTGCTTTACACACAGCTTCTGCGAAAATGCCAGTGGCTAGCTTTAACTGGATATGAAAGTGGTGAAGGGGTGCATGCATTCTGCTCTTTCCCACACCTCTCAGCACAGCACTCGCATCACAAGTAGACATGATAGCTACTGGGAAGACACTGGAAAGAGTGAGGGACTGCAAACCACTTGCTTCAAGTAGTATAGTAACTGGTCAATGATGCTCAGCCTTCCCTGATACTGACACAAACCCTGCAGACATCTATCTTTTTGCACACAGAGGCCAACCAGGACTGTCATCAAGTCTATACCAGAGTCTCACTGTCTGTCCCTCGGTGTCCAGGCTTGTGACAGAAACAGTACCATCTTTCTACTTTGGTTCTTGAAGAATTATTGTCAAGAAGTTACTGGGTTGCCTGTTTATCATCTGCCTTTCCATTGGCATCTAAGGGAAAGGCAGGTTTAATAAAGCTACTATCGTGTGTTAGGAAAAACCCATCAGCTGCAAAGTGGTCACATTGTGGTCACTCGGGTAAATCTTATTGCCTTTACACTTCTTAAACTCCTCCACTAGCATTAACTCGTATACTGTTGCTAAATTAGTTTCCTTACAAGTTGTACACTACTGATCAAAGAGAATACCATTTTCTCTTGCAAAATCAAGGTAGGACTGACTTTGTGTCTTCCTCACATCCCAAAGATGCTGCCTATAAGTCTGAGGGACATGTTAATGGGCTAACAAGTTAGAGCTCTTTATGTTTTTATAATCAGGACTGTCTCTATCTGAGAGGGATGAACAGACACTTAGAAAACAAAAAACAGTTGAGCTCAAACTCTGTTTTTAAGCTGGAACTCCCTCTCATGCTTCGCCTTCTCCTGCTGAAAGTTTGGCACTATGTCAAAGATAGAGACATGAAAATAGTAGCCCCCCCATTTTATTTTATACTCAAAGACACTTTTAGTAGGCCACTATAATGTCAGGTTTACTGTTGTATAAGTTCCGCCAGCAGAGGGCGCTCAGTCTCGTACGCATCGGTAGCTGACCAGTGTTGCCAACTTAGCGACTTTGTCGCTATATTTAGCGACTTTTCTTCTAAAAAGAGACTAGCGACAAATCTGGCGACTTTTTCTGGTGTTATTGGAGACTAATTTATGACGACTTTTTGACGTGAAAGCGCGTATCGCTTTTGATGCTGGCCTATAAAGCTCTGAATGGTTTAGGACCAAAATACATCAGTGACCTCCTGACCCAGTATGAACCATCCAGATCCCTCAGGTCATCTGGATCCGGTCTTTTATCAGTTCCCAGAGTCAGAACCAGACACGGAGAAGCTGCATTCAGCTTTTATGCTCCTTATATCTGGAACAAACTCCCAGAAAGCCTCAGATCAGCTGAAACACTCAGTTTATTTAAATCCAGGTTGAAGACTCACCTGTTCTCAGCTGCATTTGAATAAAGCACCAAATCCACACTTTTAAGCTTAAATTTCAAAACTTACATTTAACTACTGATTTTATCTACTGTTCTGATTTTATCTGTTTTGATTTTATATACTGTTGTTTGTTTGTTAATTAGTTTATTTGCTTGTTTTATTCAATTTTAAATCATGCTTTTTATTTGTTCTTGTTTCTAATGTCTCTGTAAAGCACTTTGAATCACCTTGTTGTTGAATTGTGCTATACAAATAAACTTGCCTTGCCTTTACTCTCAACAAGCAGTGGTGCTGCCGTGGGCACCTCAGCCGTGCCAAAGCGCTCACGGGCGGAGGATAGTCCTCCCCCAGCTGCTATCAGGGCAGGAGACGTTCACACCTGTGCGTCCAAACTGCAAATGAATCGCGCATGAGCGAAGCTGCTGCTCCCGCACTGACTGTAACGCAGTCGGCCCATAAGGAAAAGATACATATAAATCTTATAAAGTTTGTATCTGTGTTGTGTGAAACTTGTCACGGCGAGTGAAAAGAGCCGTGTAGAAAAGGAAAAGGAGGATCCAAACGCAGGCAGTCGTGAAGGTGTAAAGGTGATTTATGGAACACAAAAGAGAGGCAACCGGCAAAACGGAGAACTAAACTATACTGGGACAACTAAACTACTGAGCACGAACACGAACCTGAACATAAAGGAAGGAAGACGATGGTACATGATGATGACGGCAGGGAACACACGGATGAAACATGGTGGATACGCAGACGGACCAACAACTACAATGACAGAGGACACGACTTAAATACACACAGAGAAACACAGGGGAATTACACACAGGTGGTGGACACAGCTGGGAACAATCAACAAGACGAGACAGAGGTAAAACTGAACACACTCACATGAGACGCAGACCTTCACAATAAAACAGGAACAAGAAACCATCACACTAAGACGCAGACTCGACAGAGAGACAGACAGAAAATGACACATGAAACTAAACCCACACAAAACATGAGAGCACAAATCTTAAACCCAAATAAACAGAAACATGGAACTCTAACAATAATAATAATCATCGCACCCAAAACCACAACAATCATTCAAAAAATAAACTAACAATCAAAACTCAAAATACTGGTTCGAAACTGACCCAGAACCGTGACAGTACCCCCCCCCCCCCCCCCCCCTCCAAGGGCTGGTTCCCGACAGCTCGAAACAAAAACAGCGCAACAAAACAGAGCACCAGACCAGGGCGGGCGGAGGGGTCAAGGAAGGAGGGTATGAAACAAAAAACAAGGAGCACAAGAGTCCAAATACACAAGAAAACAGTCCAAGAACACAGGAAAATAGATCAAAAACAAAACCAAACTAAAGCTCAACAAGAGTCCAAGAAAAGTTCAGGGGGTTGACCCGGGGGTCGACCGTGCACACGGCAATGGCGGCGACGGGCAAGCAGTTCTGGAGGCCGACTGTGCACACGGCAACGGCGGCGACGGGCAAACAGTTCTGGAGGCCGACCACTTGGAAGGCAGTGGCGGCCACTGAGCAGGTCTGGAGGTCGGCCGCGATACCAGCGGCGGCGACGAACTCTTTCCGGAGGCCGTCCCCGAAGGCCATGATGCCAACTTAGAGGCCCGGAAAACGGCCGGCAGAGGCGAGGCAGAACGGGTCGAGCTGGCTCTGACAGCGGTGTGGCAACCGCAGGACCAGACGAGGCGGGACCAGACGAAGGCAGAGCAGGACCAGATGAAGGCGGAGCTGAGGCTGGACCAGGCGTGGATGAAGACACGGAGGCTGGACCAGGCGTGGATGAAGACACGGAACCTGATGGCAGCGGGACGGCTGCAGGCGGTGATGTGAATGCTGCAGGCGATGACGTAGAAGTCGCGGGGGATGAGTCAGCAGGTGACGGCTGAACAGACTTCCCCGGACCGTCAGCAGATGTGAGGATGTACTGGCTGGGTCCTCCAGGACCCTCAGCTAATGAGGCGTGGTGCTGGGTGGGCTCCTCTGACCCTCCAGCAGACGTGGCTTGAGGCTGGACGGGCTCCTCGGGCCCTCCAGCAGACGTGGCTTGAGGCTGGACGGGCTCCTCGGGCCCTCCAGCTGAGATAGACGCCTGAATGGGTCCCTATGGTCCTCCAGCAAAGGACAGGGGCAGAGGGGCGGACTCACTGGAGCTCTCAGCAGGGGATGACAGCTGAGACTGCTTAGTAAAGTCCTCTAGTGAAGCTGCTGGTGCTGGCATCTTGACCTCTAGGGGTCCAGAGTTGGCTGGTGACTGGCACCCAGCCTCTGGGGAGGCCCTAGAGGGAGCAGCTGTCTCTGAGATGGCCAGCTTAAGTGAACCAGCTAAAGTTTGTATGAAGTGTGTTCCCTGCTTGTAATGAGGCTGTGAGGATGATGACTGAGTGAATGAGTGGGTAGGCTGCTGAGTTATAAGTAGCAGAGACGGTTGTAGTGGAGACGTAATAGATGGTGAAGTGGCTGGCTGAACTGAGGGCGGCGCGGCTGCTGGCTGAACTGAGGGCTGAACTGAGGGCTGAACTGAGGGCGGCGCGGCTGCTGGCTGAACTGAGGGCGGCGCGGCTGCTGGCTGAACTGAGGGCGGCGCGGCTGCTGGCTGAACTGAGGGTGGCGCGGCTGCTGGCTGAACTGAGGGCGGCGTTACAGGCCTGGCATTTGACTGGGATGGAATTGAGGATGGGACAATGGAACGGACACGGTCATAAACATGGAACGCGGGTTCAGAACAGGCAGTCTTAGAAGCTATGGGCATGGATGAAAAAATCATTGTTGTCCTCAGTAGAAACACAAAAAATTTCCCCAGAAACAACAGTCACAGAAGCAACAGAGTCAACAAAAGTGTCCCTTTCACTCACCACAGCCGACTGCTCTGACATTCTGAACTCCGGCTGTGGGGTGCTGCGCCGGCGGCGCGAACGTCGCTTCCTCCGTGGAGACGGCTCCGACGGGCCGGGTAACTCCTCATCTGGCGGTACGGACGGCACGTCCTCCGTTGAAGCGAGTGGGCAAGCAGTAGCGGCGGGGGGGGATGGAGGTGTAGTTCGTGGAGAATAAAGTTTTGCACGAGCGGGTGCAGTGAGTCCAATAGCCAGGGATAATCAGAAATAAGCTGTTGCAGCCTGACTTCTAGAACGTAGAGAAACGCTTCTCCCTCATGCTCGAGCCACAGGTTGATTAGTTTTGACACTGAGTCCGTTATGAGCTTTCGAAGCTCTGTGGGTGGGGTGAATGCCGCTGGATCCGTATCTGGCTGGTCCGTACTGTCACGGCGAGTGAAAAGAGCCGTGTAGAAAAGGAAAAGGAGGATCCAAACGCAGGCAGTCGTGAAGGTGTAAAGGTGATTTATTGAACACAAAAGAGAGGCAACCGGCAAAACGGAGAACTAAGCTATACTGGGACAACTAAACTACTGAGCACGAACACGAACCTGAACATAAAGGAAGGAAGACGATGGTACATGATGATGACGGCAGGGAACACACGGATGAAACATGGTGGATACGCAGACGGACCAGCAACTACAATGACAGAGGACACGACTTAAATACACACAGAGAAACACAGGGGAATTACACACAGGTGGTGGACACAGCTGGGAACAATCAACAAGACGAGACAGAGGTAAAACTGAACACACTCACATGAGACGCAGACCTTCACAATAAAACAGGAACAAGAAACCATCACACTAAGACGCAGACTCGACATAGAGAGACAGACAGAAAATGACACATGAAACTAAACCCACACAAAACATGAGAGCACAAATCTTAAACCCAAATAAACAGAAACATGGAACTCTAACAATAATAATAATCATCGCACCCAAAACCACAACAATCATTCAAAAAATAAACTAACAATCAAAACTCAAAATACTGGTTCGAAACTGACCCAGAACCGTGACAAAACTTGTATGAAAAGCATACAAGAGTGAAAACAGGTATAAGATTCCTTGAAAAATTATATAAATGAAACTTGTATGTTTTGGATACTTACTACACCGTAAAAAAAAAAATCCTAAAAAAACAGGCAGCTGGGGTGCCAAAACAATACCATAAAATAACAGAAAATAACTGAACATGAAAATACGGTTATTTTCAGTAATGACAATACAGTTTGTTGCCCTAATTTTACATGGGATTTTGCCTTTTTCGAGTGCTTTTAGACATTAAATTAGGAACATTTTAATGTGATTAAACAATGAAATTACCTATAAACAAGGTCAATGAATGCGGCAATATGAATAATAATACTTCAATGTACAGAATTATACAGTTGGTTTAAATAATAACGGATTGCATTCATATAGCGTTCTTTGAGACCCTCAAAGCGCTTTACAATTCAACTTTATAATTCCCCTCTGACCATCACCAGTAGGTGGCAGGTGAGGAGTCTTGACCACGGACACAACGACCGAGAGCGTCCGATCCGGGGCTCGAACCAGCAATCTTCTGATTACAAGGCGAACTGCCAACTCTTGAGCCACAATCGCCCTAAATAACAATAATAATAATAATTATTTGATGTAAAAAAAGTTTATAAGAATCATTTTATATATTTTTCCATAGCATTTCATTTGAATTGAACAGTTCAATCTTTCAAATAACGGACAGATATTTGTGAAATCATGATACATTTGTGAATGTATTTTAATCTAAATATGCATATGTACAGACAGATACATTTAAAAAACAAGAAAATTATGTTTTATTACATTTACAGTGATTTTACGTTAATTTACATTTGAAATGTAAAATCAGTCTATTGATGTGAATTTAATGATATTCTAGAAGAACAGTACAAAACTGTAAAATACTTTTATATTACAATTGTTTTTTACAGTGTAAAACAATATATGAAAGTAATGAGAAAGTGGCCACTTTCATGAGTAAATCATATAAGCCTTATATGATTCATTAAATGAAGTAGGCCACATCTTATGCAAGTCTTCTATAAGTTTTTTCTATTTCTTTTCCATATGGGAGTTCTTCTTTTACTCTTATACTGTTTTGTGGATCACAAGATTTAAAACTACTTATTACGGTGGCCCCTAGAGACAAAGCACGTACAAACTCCAAAACACATGCAAATTCCAAAACACATGCAAACTCCAAAACACGTACAAACTCCAAAACACATGCAAATTCCAAAACACTTGCAAACTAAAAAACACATGCAAACTCCAAAACACGTCCCAGATAGCAAGGAAACATTGAAACAATGTTGAGTCAATATCAGGCTGTGTCATTGAATCAACGTTGAAGTGTGACGTTGACCTAACGTCACTCTTGCACCCTTTTTTAACGTTGAAACAACGTCAGGTTTTGATGTTGAATCAATGTTGAAACCTGACGTTGATTCAACATTATATTTTCTAATACTGCTGACATTGAAACAATGTCAGATTCTGATATTGAAACACTGTTGAGCTATGGTGTTGATTTTCCACCTCTGTCGCACAGTGGCTTTTTATTAAAACAACAGTTAAATCATGACTGGAAATCTACCTTTCTTTATATGTATTTTAACCAATACTAAACTACTGCATGTTTCCATCAATACTTCAACCACCTAAACACATAATTGTACTTATTCCTTAAATTGGACACCCTTTATAAAAAAAACCCAAATGTCTCACAATGTATCATGTCAATATTATTATCCTAAAATAAGAAAGCATTGCATGTGACGTAACAGAGAAAAAAAATAAACAAAAAAAGGTCAATAGGCATGTTTCGTTTGCTAAATACTTTATTAAAAGACAGTTTCCTATTTACGTTTATATGATTCACAGAAGTTTGTAATTTTTTGCATGATGTGCATCCTGCACCACCCAAACGATCTGGGGCGTATCGGAGCCATTTCTGCACTGCTTGTGCAAAGACAAACTCGGACATAGAGTTTGCCCCTAACTGCTGCGTCAGGCTCCAATCAAGGCAAAGCGTCTCACTATAGACACATTTTAAGAGATGGAATTAGCGTGTCTCATGTCTTAAATGTGTATGCAAGTGCTTGTGTGTTTAATCAACAGGCCGTTGTTATGTATTTAAATCACATCTGACAGCTATTACACTTTATAGTTACAAAGTGTACATACCCTTTATATACTTACCATTGCCTTATTTGCCTCTTGTGACTGGCTCTGCATTGTTTAGCTCCTCAATGTTGTGCAAGGGCAAATCCAGAGGCAGTACCCCAGCATCTACCGATTCATTGCAGCCAGTATTGCGGATGGCTCTGACCTCCTCACGGAGTTCGTTAACAGCTCTCGTCAGGTCTGACAGAAAAAGATAATTTTTTTTAAGTATTTAAGAATACAGACAACTTGTCAAAAGTTTCCTTGTGTCACACACAGATATGTACAAAGACACTAGACAGTATTTTATTACCTGGTATTTTCACTCGAGGGGCCTGGGGAAACCATTTCTTTGTGGGCTGCTCATCCTCTGAGTCACTATATGTGTACAGGGGATTTGGTCTAAAGAAAAAAAAAGTTGAAAACGGTCATAAGTAATTACAAATGTGCTTTTGGAATATTTTTTCCTAAAGTTACAGTTTGATTTATAACAACACACACAGGAAACGGAGATGTGCAAGAAGGTACAGTATACAAGGAATTTTTGAAGTGCACAAGTGTACACGGCTTTGCATTTATAAAAAAGTTTACAAGCTTCCACTTTTTGGACTATATTATGTGGTGATATTGCAGTATGCAAGCACCACAGATATGTATAAAAGACAAGATCATAAATTCTTAGCAATCAAAGATGTGTTTGTGAAATAAAAAAAGTTTTACTTGTGCTTTCTTTTATGACTGGTCTGAGTTTCAGCTTCGGACTGAAGGTCAGACATATCACAGTGTTCACTTAGATATTTCTGAAGACTGCGTTCTGCTTCGTGAAATGTGTCTGGAAGTACAAACACAATGTATGGCCAGACATAAATTAGGACACGAAAAACTTGTTATTGTTACATTTATACAACACCAATCCAGATGATACCCACCATGGCTTATTAGAAGTCGGACTGGTGCATAGGTGAGCCATGTTGCACCAGGATGAACTCTCCTCTTTACTGCGTCGTGGATCCTGAATGTGTCTCACGGAGGATATGGAGGCCATGACAATTTCTCCCCATTTATCCATGATCTAGGGACTATTTCTGTACCACCAGTGCTAAACTGCACAATGCACCAGTCTTTCATTTTTATCTTTTTTTTAATTTGGAGTCCTTTTTTGCCCTGTCTAGGATAAACAGGAAACAGATAATTACAATATATTTCCTAGTCACTACAAAACTTGATCTATTGATTGAACTAAATAATAAATAATAGCTTAAAATGTATATAGGCAACAATTACAAGCAAACCCGTATATGTAAGCATTTAAACACTGAAGATAATAAAATTAACAGTATTTTGTCTAAGTCTGCCATTGTAGGAATTCATGGCACCGAGACAAAAACATGGCGCACAGTGTGGCGTCAAAATAGGCGCACACCTTTGATGCTGCGTTTTCTCCGTCTTCCTCGTCCACACGTAAATGCTAAACACAGTTTACGTGTGGACAAAAGGTGCAAACGCAAGTTAGGTGAGCGTGCAACGTAAAGTTTGAATTGAGTGCGAATCGAAGCGGGTGCTCTCCAATCATTAAAAGTAACAAAGTCATTGAACACATTTATACAGTTACCTTTACGTTTATCAATCATATATCACAGATTTACAATTTTTTGTAGTACTATGCTAAAAAGCAACTACAGAGCGAAAGTCTGGGTCAAGCGCCGAGGTGACGGCAAGAACAAAGGAACCCTCGAAGCGTTAAAGCTAGCTTTGTAAGGGAATATAACGGAAAAGTATGAAACGAAAATGTTTTCTTTGTTGATAGACTTTGTTTGCAGTGCAATTTATTTGTTGCCGGATTGTAAGATGAAAGTAGACACAATTTCGGGCTCCCACATTTTATCCGAAACTTTACATTAACAAGTTTGTTTTGTTTTTTTTACTGTTATTCAAATACAACCGTGGAAATAACGAATAGAACAAAAGTCATTCATTCTTACCTTATACTAATCGTGGTGCAGGCCAGTGCACTGCATGAACTGATGCCTTCTCCGGTCAATTCCGCTGAGAGTAAATCTAATGTCCCGCTCTACTGTACAAGACAATGGTTACCTGGAGGGATGTACCAATGTGATAGGGGTGCTGCGGAATAGTCCAAGTGGTAGCAGCTTTAATTTCCCGCTCAACCATAAATCGATGGTTTTTCAACGTGATTGTTGTCACCTTGTCAACTATAAATAGATCAACAATCAACGATGACAGAACAACAGTGAATCAATGTTATTTCAATGTCAGTGTAAGGTTTCATCAGTATTTCAATGTTGTTTCAACATTTGTTTTGTGTTGACATTTCAATCCTGACGATTCTGATGGTTCAGATGGAAAATCAACATCTGTTCAATGTCTCCTTGCTATCTGGGGTACAAACTCCAAAACACATGCAAATTCCAAAACACATGCAAACTCCAAAACACGTACAAACTCCAAAACACATGCAAATTCCAAAACACTTGCAAACTAAAAAACACATGCAAACTCCAAAACACGTACAAACTCCAAAACACATGCAAATTCCAAAACACATGCAAACTCCAAAACACTTGCAAACTCCAAAACACATGCAAACTCCAAAACACATACAAACTCCAAAACACATGCAAAATCCAAAACACTTGCAAACTCAAAAACACTTGTAAACTCAAAAACACATGCAAACTCCAAAACACGTACAAACTCCAAAACACATGCAAATTCCAAAACACATGCAAACTCCAAAACACTTGCAAACTCCAAAACACATGCAAACTCCAAAACACGTACAAACTCCAAAACACATGCAAATTCCAAAACACATGCAAACTCCAAAACACGTACAAACTCCAAAACACTTGCAAAATCCAAAACACTTGCAAACTCCAAAACACATGCAAACTCCAAAACACATGCAAACTCCAAAACACGTACAAACTCCAAAACACTTGCAAAATCCAAAACACTTGCAAACTCAAAAACACTTGCAAACTCAAAAACACATGCAAATTCCAAAACACAACGGAAGTGCTCCAGGACGCTAGGGGCAGTGTTGAGCTTTTGTTACCTAGTAACTACACAAGCCAGGAAGTGCCAATGACCGGATTTGGGGTTTGCAGCCTTAAAGGCCGCATTTTAAGGCCGATTACGTCACAGCGACAAGAGAAGGCTTTCCCAATTCAAAGGCTGCTCTACATGCGGCCCTCAAATGTGTCCTTAATTTCCCTGAATTTTAAGGATGGGTCGGTGTAGCCTTCATGGCCCAACATATCCCAGACTTCATAGTGCGGTGGTGGTGTGGATAATTTTGCCGAAAAAAAACGGTGGAAGCGGAGCGGAGGAAGAGTAAACTTTCAGAAGTAAGTACTGAATATTATGTAACTTATTTATGCGCAAATATTTTTTTAATGAAGAACATTAAACCATTATTGTTGGCCACATGTCGGGAAGGTTATGTGACATTAGTGATGTCTGTACTTTCAGAATTAACTTGGTTTTAAAGCCTTTACTTTAAAAAATATATATATAGTTGACTTTAATCTTACAGAGATTGTGATGATTTTGTGGATAATTAAAGTCAGTCATATATCCACAAACACAACAAGCTGAAAGTCAGTGATGCTGCTCGGTTTGCAGTCCTGAACATCACGGCACAAGCAGGATTCACTGCACTGTTAATGTGAGCTGTGTTATATTGCTGCCTCTGTTCGGTGGTGTCGAGCCAAACGGACTTTAACGTGTGTTTGAACGAGCTGATGGTTCACTCGTTAAGCTGAAAGAAAGATGCTTTAATCGCAGGAGTCACACATGTGTCCACTGCACCATCTGGGAACTCTTCTTGTTTCGTAATAACACAAACACTAAATACTCCTTCTTTTGTGCTGTTTTGTAGCAGTGTATACACCTGAGACTTTTACCTGTCTGTCTGTCCTGCACTCTCTCTCTGTTTCTTTCTCTCTGATTGTGGAATAAAAGTATGAACATGTGTTTATAAGTCACACTTGTGTTTGAATCCTGCAGCTTATCACACATTTGATTTCCATGTGTGACAACTGCAAGTGTCCAGAGTGAGGACAGACTGAGGGACACACTGCTGCACATCATCTGTGAGGCTTTGCACCCCTGATGATCCACCAGGACAAACTCAGCAGTGTGTGAGGAAGAGGAGGTCCTCCTCCTCTTCCAGCAGCAGCTGACAGATGGAGAGAATAGACAGACTGTTCCCTGTTTGTGAAGGACTGCTAGGAAAGTTTAACATAACTGTCTGTGCTGAATCAGTCTTATTAGGTAATGTTCAAATAATTTAATCATTCCAGTGTTTTCAGTGTGGGAGAAAGTACTCAGGGCCTTCAAGTTACACACTATGAAAGGCAGCAACAAGTTTAATGTTCAGAAACCTAAAGTATGTATCAGCAGCAGAATGGAGCTAAAAATAAATGTTTGTTCCAGTTCTATGAAGCTTTGAGTATTTGAGGAATTTGCATGTGTTTTTGAGTTTGCATGTGTTTTTTAGTTTGCATGTGTTTTTTAGTTTGCAAGTGTTTTGGATTTTGCAAGTGTTTTGGAGTTTGTACGTGTTTTGGAGTTTGCATGTGTTTTTTAGTTTGCAAGTGTTTTGGAGTTTGTACGTGTCTTGGAGTTTGCATGTGTTTTGGAATTTGCATGTGTTTTGGAGTTTGCATGTGTTTTGGAGTTTGTACGTGCTTTGTCTCTAGGGGCCACCGTAACTTATAAACACACACACACACATACACACACAAAGTAACTCCACCAGAGTGCCTACTTCGGGGTCACTTTTGCCGGTCCAAGCCCGGGTGGTTGGAATTGTGACATTAAAAAAACAATAATTGCTAAAAGAAATTTAATTTGTAGTTTTAAATAAACTCTAAATGCATTTAGGATGTTTTTTACTCACTTTATGTCTCTTCCATGATGTTATTTCTCTCTCGCTAATTACATTAGCGACCAATTATGCAAATTAGGCGATGACGAGATTTTCCTTACTGAGGAGTTTGCAACACTGTAGCTGACGCCACACTAGAAGAAGTAATGTGAGTAGAGGAGAGGCAGTGTATGGCCCACGTGCTGAAAGAATTGATTAATCAGACATTTTTCCGTCTTTACAGGTAAGCTGAGTGGTTGATAATATAAAACAGATGTTATAAAAGTGACAGACAGCAGTGGCGATTAATGATAAATGTTTGTGGCGAATGTTAAGCTAGAGAGCTAATTTCCAAGTTGCTCCTGTTGTTAGCCTGTGCTCATCCAAGTGGTAGACTGTACCGAAAGTCTGTGAGTTCATTGCAGTTATATTTTGGGTTAAAGCCACAAGATATATGTTTTGCATAATAAGAAAAAATTTAAATTGCTGTATTTTTAGGTCATTAAGAGTGAATGCTGTAGAAATATATTAAGAAAAACGTTTATTTGAAAGGGATAGAGTTGAATAAATACAGTTAATAAGACAGGTTCATACATAGATTAAAACTGTAGTAAAAACAAGATAAAACTGTAATGAAAGTTCACTATGGTGCTTGTGCATACAGTAAGAGGCATTTCTGTGATTTAAGCAGTTTATAAAAGTGGTGCATTTGAATATGAAACTGTATAAGTTACTTGTAAAAAGTAATGTTATCCACACTAGAAGAAGTAGTGTCAGTGGTGAAGAGGCAGCGTACGGCTCGCGCAGCGAAAGAACTGATTAATCGGACATTTTTCTGTCTTTACAGTTTTCTGTAAAAAATTAATATGTTGCACGGGAGATAAGTTGGCCCATCATTTCAGCGGTGTAACAAATGCACACTTGATGCATCTTCTACACCACTGTTATACCCTTGTCTGTAAAACTGCGAGGTTCTGTAGATGCTTGTAAGTTAAGAGTCCTACTGTCTGCCAAACCATCACATGGAGCGGTTGGACCACTGCTGTAAAATGATGCCATCTCACACAAATCCTTCTTTCTGCAGTGGTGTAACGAGTGTTTGCTGCCTTCCTGGTATCATTTTTTGTATATTTGTCACACTTAAATGTTTCAGTTCATCAAACAAATGTAAATATTAGACAAAGATAACAAAAGTAAACACAAAATGAAGTTTCTAAATGAAGGTGTTTATGATTAAGGGGAACAAAAATCTGAAATGCCAGCTGCGATAGGCTCCAGCACCCCCCAAGACCCTGAAAAGGATAAGCGGACGCGAATGGATGGATGGGAACAAAAATCCAAACCGACACTTACCTGTGTGATTGCCCCTGCTCCGTTATAACATAAATTAACTGTGGTGTTCAGCAATCCGATAGATGAATCTGTGTTTAGCAGCTGCCATTAGAACGGCACGTGTCCAGCTGCACTGTGCCAAGTGATGGAGGAGGATGTGGTGCGGAGGTGTTATTGACATTCGGCCCCTCAGTTCCAGTGAAAGGAACTCTGAATAGTTCAGCATACCGAGACATTTCAGACACTTTCATACTGCCAACTTTGTGGGAACACTTTGGGGGTGGCCTCTTCCTGTTCCAACATCCCTGTGCACTAGTGCACAAAGCAAGATCTGCAAAGGTAAATGGACTGATTCTTATATCGTACTTCTCTACTCTCCTGGAGCGCTCAAGGCGCTTTACACAAAATGCCTAATTTACCAATTCACAACATTGATACAAGCACTTTTTTCTATGCTTAAGTGCTTTCTATCTCACATTCACAAACATCCATACTTCAGTGGATGCTGAGAGAGCTAGTTGGATTTAGCATCATGCCCAAGAATATTTGGCATGCAGACTGGGGCAGCCAGGGAACCATCCAATCAGTAGATGAGCCAGCCTTACCGGTCCCAGTCTTCAATTAATTCAATACAAATATACAGGTCATTGGATGTTCAAGATGGGTTATACGTCTACCAACAACTGCTCACACTGCCAAACCAATTCACTGGACAATTATATCCACGCTCTTTGGTTCTGTCCACCAGTTCAGAAGTTTTGGTGCGAGATATGTGAAGACTTATCAAAGTGTCTGAAATGTAACATTCCAACTTCCCCCTTAGTGTGTTTGTTGGGCAGCTTAGATAATGTCACTTCAGATAAGAATATCGCCCATATGGTTTTCACTGCCCTATGCATAGCCAAGAAAACAGTCCTCATGAACTGGAAAAATAAAAATAATCTTAATTCTAACCAATATAGAAATTATCTATTAGATTACATTAGTCTTGATACAGCCTCTGCCACCACAACAGATCAATTGCTCTGGACTCCCTTTGATCAGCTCCATCACCTAGTGGGGGTGGGGGGTCATAGTTTGGTCCCGCCTTCACTGTTGTGATTGGTGTGGGGGTAGGGATAGGCTTAGGGCGTCGGGGGGTTCCCCAGGAGCATCTTCCTTGGAGGGCTCAACCCGGGGTAGCGGTCATGGCCTATTAAGGGCTCTGTTTGCTCTTAGGTGATGGTTTCCTCGTGGCTGCATGCAGCGGGGCTAGGGGAGGGTCTGTGCTGACGGACGTGGGTTACTGACCTGGTAGCCTGGCTACGTGAGGTTCTGGGGGTGCTCCGTCTCTGGGCTGGGGCCCTGGTTGGTGTGTTGCCGGGGTTGTGGGCGGGTGGGTGTATGGGGGCCCAGCCCTGGCACAGGGTGCCGCCAGTGCATCGAGCCACCTGGGGGGCTCTTGAACTGGTGGGGGAGGTTGTTACACCTTGCAGGAGCTCTCCTCTCTTCAGGAACTCACTCTGCAGGAGGGGGAGATACAGGAGAGGTGGAGGAAGATCTCAGGCTGGGCGTCTATTGTCTTGTGTAGTCGGGAAGATGAGTGGATGACGGGGTGGGTGCAGTTTTCTCTGTGGTGGGATCAGGTGGGCTGTCCCAGGCTCTGTGGGGCCGGGCGGTGCTGCTGTTCTGGGCCCCCTTTCCCTGGCGGGTTGCAGAGTATGGGGGTGCTTACTGGGGTCGGGGGGGGGGGGGGAGCTGGCCCAGGGGAGGGGTCACTTGCCCTTCCCTTCCTTCCCTCCCCATCTCCAGCTTTCTCCCTCTTTCCGCTCCACCACAATCACCCACACATGCAAGGCCTTGGGGTAAAGATGTGTCACCAGGGTACAGGGGAGGCTACCCCCCCCCCCCCTCCCTCTGTCCCCTTCTGGCTGCCTGTGCCTCATTTTATCCCACAACTTAGACACTCACATTACTCACACTCTCATAACACATACATATAGGATCTTGGGGGTGGGCACGCTACACGGACTCCAAAAGACCATCAGGGTGTACACCTCACCCCTGGCGTCGTTGCCCACCTCTCAATTTTAAATACACGTAGACATTGAGGGCCCTTCTCTCACCCCAACCGGTCGCAGCAGATGGCTCCGCCCCTCCCTGAGCCTGGTTCTGCCGGAGGTTTCTTCCTGTTAAAAGGGAGTTTTTCCTTCCAACTGTCGCCAAAGTGCTTGCTTACAGGGGGTCATATGATTGTTGGCTTTTTCTCTGTATCTATGAAGCGCCTTGAGGCAACTTTTGTTGTGATTTGGCGCTATATAAATAAAATTGAATTGAATTGAATTGAATTATCAGGAGGGGCTATGCGCTTACCTGCTGCTCTCTGGCAAGTAGCTCCATGCCCTCCTGGGTTTTAAAGGCACCTTAGAACACACATGCATCAACACTACATATGAACGGGCGGAGGGAGGTTTGGAGTCTTCTCACACCGCCGTTCTCTGCGGCCTGCTGGAGCGGGGGGACCAGGAGGAGGAGTTGGCCGTCCGACTGCGGTCTGGAGTGTGGGGCCTCCCTGCTGCTGCGGAGTCGGGGCGGTCTGCCTCTCCCCACCGCAGGGAAAAGGGTAACACCACCTGGGTCTGGGTGCAGTTCCCCCCTCCAGGGGCAAGGGTACCTAGACCCGGTTCTTAGAGTACGCTTGGGGAGTGTGATCGTGTGTACAGCGTCTCTTTATGTCTGTCTCCACGTTGGTTGAGTGTGGAGTAAGTGCATATGAGAGCATGAGGGTGGGAATGGATGTTTGTATCTGTGTGTGCCTGTATGTCTGTGTCTATATGTCAGGTTGGGTATCAGACGCCACCTCTCTGGGGACATCTCAGGTCCTCCAAGGTATGGAGGCCTATCTCCCCCCACCACTCCCCCTGCCAGTGGCAGACTCCCTCAGACATCGGTGCGTTGGTCGTTCTTTGTGTCCGGGGGTGGGCGTCCAGGTACACACCAGCTCACTCCTTGGTGGCTGCTTGTCAGGGCCTGGAGCCTGGGGCTCGCTCGGGCCACTTTGGGGGTGGGGTGCCCTCGGCCTCTGGGCCTGGGGCTCGGTCACTCTGTCACAACTGGCTGCCGGCAGAGCTCACGGGCACGTCACTGCAACCCCCCTGGCTTCTGCTCCACGGCTGCTGAGTGACCCCTCATCTGGGACTCTCCTCAGCTCTTTCTGGGACAGTGGCGCGGCTGCCCCTCTGTTGGTCTTCCTTGGTCTCTTGTGTTCTGGGGGCCTCTGAATGTCTGGAGTTTTGATCTCCTCCATACCTGCTTCATGCCCTGGTGGATGTCTGAGGGCCAGATGATTAACTTCACTCCTGTAGTAGGTCTCATCGTTGTTGCTGATGCGACCGACCACAATTGTGTCGTCTGCAAACTTGATGAAAAGGTTGAAGCTGTGTGATGGTGTGCAGTCGTGGGTCAGCAGGGTGAAGAACAGGGGCCTCAACACACATCCTTGGGGAGTCCCTGTATTCAGTGTTCTTGTGCTGGAGGTGTTGCTGCCGACCCGTACTGTCTGCTGTCTTCCTGTCAGGAAAACCAGCAGCCAGTTACGCAGCGAGGTGCTGATCCCCAGCAGATCCAGTTTGTGAATGAGTTGCAGAGGACAGGGGCGGTCCTAGCCTGTTTGGTGCCCTCGGCGAACACTCCCTCTGGTGCACAGTCACAGGAGGACGCTCAGTGAGAGACTGAGATTACCAAAAAGCACCAAAGAACAACACAGGAAGTCATTCCTGCCCGTGGCCATCTCCCTGTACAACTCCTCCATCTAACACACTGTGAACACTGCAATAGTTACATCCTTTTTACACACACTCTTTTCTACTCTGAAATATTCTTCTCAGTAGTATTCTTGATATTTATTTATAATCACATCTGTTAATCCTTGATATTTATAATTGAGTGATCTGTATGTATTAGTGCTAGTTCTGTAATATATTGTATTATTTGAATAGTTTACTCTGTTACTGTTTCTTCTTGGACCAGCTGTAACTCACATCATTTCCTTAGAGATTAATAAAGTATATAAAGTATTCTGATTCTGATTCTGATTGTTTCAGGATGACCTGCCATTATCCAATGACACATCTGCTTACCTCAATCAATCAATCAATCAATCAATCAATCAATCAATGCTTTATTCGCCACATGTAGGTTGCCCTGCAATGAAATAGGACACCCCCCCCCCCCCCCCCCAACCTTACACACACAACACAGACATCACATGGGGATACAGGCCGGAGATCGGTTGCATTACAGACAAAAACACTGAAATGTACACTACAATGGGAAAGTACAAGAGGAAAAAAAGAGACCTCTACTCATGCTGGGCTCCTGGGAGGACAACATGAGAACAGGAAACACAAAAACTCCTCTGCACAAAAAGCACATAAATGTCCACAGTACAACATTATGGAGCACGTGACCAGCAACAGGGTCGGGTGGGGGGTGAGGAGTCATCCGAAGCAAACACAGCAGCCATCCTGCACAGCGCTACCATTCCAGCGCGGGCTCAGACCTGCCGTGTTCCCAGGAGGGAACAAGCATCAGAGGCATTTGTAAAGGGAGGGGGGATGAGTGAGTGCGTATCAGTGTATATGTATGTGTGTGCGTGTCCAGAGTTCAGCTGAGACAGTGTCCTTCGCCCTGCTAGGCTAACTAAACAGTCTTCCAGCCAACCCAGGTGGCCTTGCATGGAATGGGAAGGAACAGACTCAACACAGTCGTTATCAGGGAGTTTTTGTTCGGCTCCAGCCTTGAGCCCATAGCTGGCGCCGAAAGGCCGAAAGGCGCAAAGCTGTTCTAACAGTCCAACACTGGTCTCTCAATCTCCCGTTGGAGAGCCGTGAGCTTCTCCATGATGTTATCAAACTTGCGCTCTGTGATGTTGTCATTCTTGTGCTCAAAGAGACGATTCTGAGAACTCACGACCGCAGTGAGCCTCCCCAAGATGTAATCCAGTCTGCACTCAGAGATCTTATTCTGAGTATTCACGGCAGCCGTAAGCCTCTCCAATATCTTCTCCGTGCTGCACTCAATGAGCCCATTTTGAGAAACTCACGCCTCTTCCCATCGTTTCAATCCCAGCGGGCAGCCTCGTGGGGATTTGAACAGCTGGTTCCGCTTCCTTAGTTCTTCGGTAAGTCAGGGCCAAGCCAGCTCCGATCAGCCAGAACCCTGTTATCATGGTTCCAAATAGGTAGATATCTTCAGCACTCAGGCTCACCCAAGCCCAAACTTCTCATTGAGAAAGGGGTGTCAATTGCATTTAGGGACCAGTTGATCAAATCCATAATTCCTCTTTTAGGTTTTAGAGAACTGTGAGAGACTGTGAGAGAGTGTTCCAGGGAAAAGTAATACAAAAAACACGAGACTAGACAAGGACATAAGAGGCTAAGCAGGGAAGCTAAGGGAGAGGAGGAGGAGGAGAGGGGAAAAGTGCAACCGCCTTCGTCAAGAGCAAGAGCATCAATTACAGTGGGGCAAAAAAATATTTAGTCAGCCACCGATTGTGCAAGTTCCCCCACTTAAAATGATGACAGAGGTCAGTAATTTGCACCAGAGGTACACTTCAACTGTGAGAGACAGAATGTGAAAAAAAAATCCATGAATCCACATGGTAGGATTTGTAAAGGATTTATTGGTAAATCAGGGTGGAAAATAAGTATTTGGTCAATAACAAAAATACAACTCAATACTTTGTAACATAACCTTTGTTGGCAATAACAGAGGTCAAACATTTACTATAGGTCTTTAGGCAAGGCAAGGCAAGGCAAGTTTATTTGTATAGCACAATTCAACAACAAGGTGATTCAAAGTGCTTTACAGAGACATTAGAAACAAGAACAAATAAAAAGCATGATTTAAAATTGATTAAAACAAGCAAATAAACTAACTAACTAATTAACAAACAAACAAACAAACAAACAAACAAACAAACAAAACAGTATATAAAATCAAAACAGATAAAATCAGAACAGTAGATAAAATCAGTAGTTAAATGTAAGTTTTGAAATTTAAGCTTAAAGTGTGGATTTGGTGCTTTATTCAAATGCAGCTGAGAACAGGTGAGTCTTCAACCTGGATTTAAATAAACTGAGTGTTTCAGCTGATCTGAGGCTTTCTGGGAGTTTGTTCCAGATATAAGGAGCATAAAAGCTGAATGCAGCTTCTCCGTGTCTGGTTCTGACTCTGGGAACTGATAAAAGACCGGATCCAGATGACCTGAGGGATCTGGATGGTTCATACTGGGTCAGGAGGTCACTGATGTATTTTGGTCCTAAACCATTCAGAGCTTTATAGGCCAGCATCAGAACTTTAAAGTCTATCCTCTGACGGACAGGCAGCCAGTGTAAGAACCTCAGAGCTGGACTGATGTGGTCCACTTTTTTGGTCTTAGTGAGGACTCGAGCAGCAGAGTTCTGAATGAGCTGTAGTTGTCTGACTGATTTTTTAGGTAGACCTGTAAAGATGCTGTTACAGTAATCAAGCCTACTAAAGATGAATGCATGGACTAGTTTTTCCAGGTCCTGTTGAGACATCAGATCTTTTATCCTTGAAATATTCTTGAGGTGATAGTAAGCTGACTTTGTTATTGTCTTAATGTGTTTTTCTAAGTTTAGGTCTGCATCCATCACTACACCCAAATTTCTCGCCTGGTTTGTGGTTTTTAGATGTATAGATTGAAGTTCTCTGGTGACCTGTAATCGTTTTTCTTTGGCGCCAAAGACTATTACCTCAGTTTTGTTTTTGTTTAGCTGGAGAAAATTGTGGCACAACCAGTCATTGATTTCCTCAATGCATTTACCAAGAGCCTGTACAGGGCCTCGGTCTCCTGGTGACATTGTGATATATATTTGTGTGTCATCTGCATAGCTGTGATAGTTTATTTTGTTGTTGTTTATAATCTGTGCCAGTGGGAGCATGTAGATGTTAAACAGAAGGGGTCCCAAGATGGAACCTTGGGGAACTCCACATGTGATACTTGTCTGCTCAGATGTGAAGTTACCTATTGATACAAAGTATTTCCTGTTTTCTACGTATGTTTTGAACCAGTTTAGTACAGTTCCTGAAAGACCTGTCCAGTTCTCCAGTCGTTTGAGTAATATGTTGTGGTCAACTGTATCAAATGCTGCACTGAGATCCAGTAAAACTAGGACTGACATTTTTCCACTGTCTGTATTCAGACATATGTCATTAAACACTTTGGTCAGAGCGGTTTCAGTGCTGTGGTTCTGTCTAAAACCTGACTGGAAGGCATCGTAGCAGTTATTCTGTTTTAAGAAGTAACTGAGCTGTTGAGAAACTGCTTTTTCAATGATCTTACTTAAAAACGGGAGATTTGAGATCGGCCTGTAGTTGTTCATTTGTGTCTTGTCAAGATTGTCCTTTTTCAGTATAGGTTTGATTACAGCAGTTTTTAGTGATTCTGGAAACACACCTGATAATAAAGAAAAGTTGACGATCTGTAACAGGTCTGACTCCAAAGTCTTTGAGACCTTTTTGAAAAAACTTGTTGGCAGGACATCTAAACAGCAGGAGGAGGAGTTCAGTTGACCTAAGATGTCCTCCAGGTCTTTGCTGTTAATAGGTTGAAACGGTTTCATGGTGTTTAAACAGTTTTTTGGTGGACACAGTACATATCCTGGATCTGCTGTTGATGTACCAATTGCTTGTCTAATCTTTTGGATTTTTTCTGTGAAGAATTTGGCAAAGTCATTGCAGGCCATGGTCGAATGAAGTTCAGCTGCCACTGACACAGGAGGGTTTGTTAGCCTGTCAACTGTAGAAAATAAGACCCGAGCATTATGGCTGTTTTTAGTGATGATGTCAGAGAAGTAGGACCTCCTTGCATTCCTCAGTTGTAAATTATAATTGTGAAGTTTCTCTTTATAAATGTCATAATGAACCTGGAGGTTTGTTTTTCTCCATCTGCGCTCAGCTTTCCTACACTCTCTTTTTTCTTTTTTCACCAGTGTGGAGTTTCTCCATGGAGACTTTTTCCTTCCAGAGATAACCTTCACCTTAATGGGGGCAATAGTGTCCATTACATTTAACATGTTAGCATTGAAGCTATTGACGAGCTCATTGACTGAACCTTTGGGCAGGTCAGGTGTTAATGGGAAGACCTGGTTAAAAATTGCACTACTGTGTTCAGTTATACACCGTTTTGTGATCACTGTTGTTGATATATTTGTGTGGGCTGAGATTTTACTTTCAAAGAAAACACAGTAATGATCAGACAGGCCCACATCAGACACAGTAACCTTTGAAATGCTCAGGCCTTTGGAGATCAGTAGGTCAAGAGTGTGTCCTCTATTATGTGTGGCCTCTGTTACATGCTGAGTCAGCCCAAAGTTGCCCAGAGTGTTACTCAGGTCTTTAGTCCCTTTGTCCTGAGGGTTGTCCACATGAATGTTAAAATCCCCAGCAATAATTACACAGTCAAAATCAACACAGATCACAGACAGCAGTTCACTGAGGTCATTAAAAAAGTCTGTGCAGTATTTGGGAGGCCTGTAAACATTAAGAAACACAACTTTGGATGGGGCCTTCAGCTGTAAAGCCACATATTCAAAAGACTGAAAACTTCCAGGAGATAGCTGCTTACATTGAAATGATTCATTAAATAAGACAGCAACCCCTCCTCCTCTCCTGCTCGCCCTGACCTCACTGATAAAACTGTAGTTAGGAGGGGTCGTCTCGATGAGAACAGCTCCACTGTTACTTTGGTCCAACCAAGTTTCAGTTAAAAACATAAAATCAAGGCTGTGCTCAGTGATTAAATCATTAATTAAAAATGTTTTCCCAGCTAGAGATCTAATGTTTAATAAAGCCAACTTAAGTGTTTTAGAGGTATTACTTGTCCCCTCGTGTTTGGGAGCAGTCTGTGGCACACAAGGTATGTTTACTATGTTTAAAGATCTTTTAGAGTGCAGCTCTCTGTGTTTTGACCAGGCCACATGTCTCCTGTCACCTAAAAGTACAGAAATTTTAAAACCTTCTAGTAAACAGGGTCCCAGCTTCTCCTGGGAAAAGTCATCACTGCCATAATCCTCACAGCCCGGACCCTTCACACATCACGCATCAGACTGCGGAGACAGGGCATGAAGAGGAACTAAGGGGGGCGAGGCTGGGCAATGTGACTTCGATTGCTCTGTTGAGGGTGGGGCTCGATGGCGAACCTTTGGCCGCTCTGGTGGGGGGTTTATGGGGGACAAAAAGGGATTGGGACGGGGGGTAGATCTGAGCCCAGCATTGACCCGCTCCATCATCTCCTCAGTGAATTTCAGGTGTGGGGAGGAGGGAGAAAGGGAGGGGGTTTGCACCAGGTTTGCACACACAGTAGCTGGTATTTTGGCCCATTCCTCCATGCAGATCTTCTCGAGAGCAGTGATGTTTTGGGGCTGTCGCCGAGCAACACGGACTTTCAACTCCCGCCACAGATTTTCTATGGGGTTGAGGTCTGGAGACTGGCTAGGCCACTCCAGGACTTTCAAATGCTTCTTACGGAGCCACTCCTTTGTTGCCCGGGCGGTGTGTTTTGGATCATTGTCATGTTGGAAGACCCAGCCTCGTTTCATCTTCAAAGTTCTCACTGATGGAAGGAGGTTTTGGCTCAAAATCTCACGATACATGGCCCCATTCATTCTGTCCTTAACACGGATCAGTCGTCCTGTCCCCTTGGCAGAAAAACAGCCCCATAGCATGATGTTTCCACCCCCATGCTTCACAGTAGGTATGGTGTTCTTGGGATGCAACTCAGTATTCTTCTTCCTCCAAACACGACGAGTTGAGTTTATACCAAAAAGTTCTACTTTGGTTTCATCTGACCACATGACATTCTCCCAATCCTCTGCTGTATCATCCATGTGCTCTCTGGCAAACTTCAGACGGGCCTGGACATGCACTGGCTTCAGCAGCGGAACACGTCTGGCACTGCGGGATTTGATTCCCTGCCGTTGTAGTGTGTTACTGATGGTGACCTTTGTTACTTTGGTCCCAGCTCTCTGCAGGTCATTCACCAGGTCCCCCCGTGTGGTTCTGGGATCTTTGCTCACCGTTCTCATGATCATTTTGACCCCACGGGATGAGATCTTGCGTGGAGCCCCAGATCGAGGGAGATTATCAGTGGTCTTGTATGTCTTCCATTTTCTGATGATTGCTCCCACAGTTGATTTTTTCACACCAAGCTGCTTGCCTATTGTAGATTCACTCTTCCCAGTCTGGTGCAGGTCTACAATACTTTTCCTGGTGTCCTTCGAAAGCTCTTTGGTCTTGGCCATGGCGGAGTTTGGAGTCTGACTGTTTGAGGCTGTGGACAGGTGTCTTTTATACAGATGATGAGTTCAAACAGGTGCCATTCATACAGGTAACGAGTGGGGGACAGAAAAGCTTCTTACAGAAGACGTTACAGGTCTGTGAGGGCCAGAGATTTTCCTTGTTTGAGGTGACCAAATACTTATTTTCCACCCTAATTTACGAATAAATTCTTTACAAATCCTACCATGTGAATTCATGGATTTTTTTTTCACATTCTGTCTCTCACAGTTGAAGTGTACCTCTGGTGCAAATTACTGACCTCTGTCATCATTTTAAGTGGGGGAACTTGCACAATCGGTGGCTGACTTAATACTTTTTTGCCCCACTGTATACCTGTAGGTGTAATTAGCAAAAGATACCTGTATCTTTTGCTAATTTCTCTTCCTCTTCTTTTCTCTTTTCTCTAAACTGAGCAGCTGATGGCTTTAACTGCTGTAACTGGAGCCTCGTCGTCTCCCACCACGATGCCGCCCTGGGCAACCGCCCATGTCGCCCGTATCAAAGACTGCTATCGGCTGGGGAATGATCGTGTTGAAAGCTGAACTGAAGTCTATGAACAGCATTCTAATGCACGAGTCTCTAATATCCCAATGTGTGAGGGCTAAGTGATTGGCAAACTGCATCATCGGTCGAGCAGTATGCGAACTGAAATGGATCTAGGTTGGGGCGTTCAGATAACTTTATAATGATGGAGGTGAGTGCGACATGACGGTGACTGTGGGTGTTGAGGGCAAAGCTTTTGAATCATATCTGTTATTAATCTCTGTCTCTCTTCCACAGCATGTCTTTATCCTGTCTTCCTTCTCTCACTCCAACCAATCACAGCAGATGGCCCCGCCCTTCCCTGAGCCTGGTTCTGCTGGAGGTTTCTTCCTGTTAAAAGGGAGTTTTTCCTTCCCACTGTCGCCAAAGTGCTTGCTCATAGGGGGTCATATGATTGTTGGGTTTTCTCTGTATCTATGAAGCGCCTTGAGGCGACTTTTGTTGTGATTTGGCGCTATATAAATAAAATTGAATTGAATTGAAAAGCACTCCTCAGTGATAAGAAGAGGGCCTTCAGAGGGGGCATTAAAGAGGGGGTGAAAATGGTTCAGGTGTTATTGAATGACAATACCAGAGAGGCGAAGGACAATTACAGGAGGAAGCTGGAGTGGAAACTCCAGCAGAACAGCGTGATAGAGGTGTGGAGTGGCATGAAGACAATCGCTGGAATCGGGCCAACCAACAGCAGGGGAGCTGAGGGCGTTGAGGACAGAGCTAAGGAGTTGAATTTGTTCTTCAACAGATTTGACACTGCAGTGACTGCTACACACCCCCACAACCTCACCTGTAGTCAGCCTCCAATCCAGAGCCACACCACTGTGCCTCCCTCTCTCTTCACATGGCGCTGTTGCCTCCTGTGAGAGTCCTGACACCCCTCCCCCACCCATCACCTTCACTCAAGACCAGGTTCAGATGCAAATGAGGAGACTCCACTGAGGCAGGTCTGCTGGACCCGATGGGGTGAGCCCCCACGTCCTTAAGGCCTGTGCCCCCCACCTTTGTGGACTCTTCCATTAACTGTTCGTGCTGAGTCTGAGTCTGCAGAGGGTCTCAGTGCTGTGGAAGACATCATGCCTTGTCCCAAAGATGCCACGTCCCAGTGGCCCCCAGGATTACAGGCTTGTGGCACTGACCTCCCACATCATGAAGACCCTGAAAAGGCTCATCCTGGACCAGCTCTGACCCATAGTCAGACCACATCAGGATCCCCTTCAATTTGCTTACCAGCCCCATCTCACGCCATCATCTATCTGCTCAAGCGTGTCTACACCCACCTGCACCAGCTGGCGAGCACTGTGAGGGTCATGTTTTTTGACTTTTCAAGCGCTTTCAACACCATCAGGCCGACACTCCTGGGTGATAAACTGACAGTGATGCAGTTGGATGCTTCTCTGGTGTCCTGGATTGTTGATTATCTGACAGGAAGACCACAGTATGGTCCACAGTGTGTGTCTGACAAAGTAATTAGTAACACAGGGGCACCACAAGGGACCGTCCTCTCCACCTTCGTCTTCACTTTCTACACCACAGACTTCAGCCACTGCACAGAGACCTCCATCTTCAGAAGTTTCCTGATGACTCTGCGGTGGTTGGATGCATCAGCAGGGATGATGAGACAGAGTACCGGGCTGTGGTCGATTCCTTTGTCACGTGGTGTGAGCAGAATCATCTGCAGCTCAACGTGGCAAAGACCAAGGAACTGATTGTGGACTTCAGGAGGACCAAGAAACCTGTGACTGCTGACCCCTCCATCCATGGGGTGGATTACACATATTTTGGATTACTCATGGATGCGCAAGATAGCGACACACACATGCGCAGCGACTTACAGCAGCTGTCCCTACTTGTGCTATTTGTGCCTTTTTGTGTGTTTATAATGTGTTGTATGTTCGTCTACCAACACTACTGGATGTTAGCAGGCTGCATGCTACACAGATGGGACAGGAACAGTGAGTCCAGGACGAACGGGTGGGGGGGAGACAGACATTGATCTCCTGACCTGGAGTTCATGACGGTGCAGACCCTTTTTCTTGCCCACAGAGCTAAGTGCTGTAATAATCATAGCAGTCTATATAGCACTGCACGTTAACATAAACGCAACGTAAACAAACACTCTGGATCATGTGTATTCCAACATCAAGCAGGCTTACAGAGACGTACCCTTCCCCCATCTGGGCCAGTCAGACCACCTCTCTCTGCTCCTCACTCCAGCATACACCCCTGTCAGCCAGCAAACAAAGCCCATAAAGAGGACCATCACCACCTGGGGCCGTCCTCCACTGACTGCTTGACTGCTTCCACACAGTGGGATGCCTTCTACAATGAAGATCTGGCAACATTCACAGATAGGTGCTGTCTTACATCAAGTACTGTACTGGGAAGGTCACTGTGGAAAAGAGCATCCGGGTGTTTCCAAACCAGAAACCCTGGATGACGAGCCAGGTCAGTATGCTCTTCCGAGCTCATGATACAACCTTCAGGTCAGGTGACAGAGCATTGTACAGCCATGTACAGCATCAGGACCGCCAAAGCAGAAAACAAGAGGAGAATAGAGGAACATCTCAATGACCCCGGACATGTGTGGCAGGGCATACTGACTATTATACAAAGGATGTCCTGTGACACCATGGGGACTCAGACAGAGGGCTAGCAGAGGAGCTGAACAGCTTTTTTGCCCACTTTGAGTCTCATACACAACACTCAGGCACACCATTCCAACGACCACCACAACCCACACTAGCTTCTAATAACCCCACACTTACTCTTGAGGCACAGGGTATGAGTTGTGTACTCTGTGCAGTGAACCCCAGGAAGGCTGCAGGTCCTGATGGAGTACCTGGGAAGGTCCTCAAAGCATGCGCCCAGCAGCTAGCACAGGTCTTCTCTGACATCTTCAACGTGTCTCTGGAACGAGCCGTCATTCCACCCTGCTTGAAATCTGCCATAATCATCCCCATCCCCAAAAGGTCACCATTCTCAATGACTTCTGTCCAGTTGCACTAACCCCTGTCATCACCAAGTGCTTTGAGAAACTGGTTCTGGGGGACATCAGAACCCATCTCCCCCCTGCTCTGGCCCCACACCAATTTACATATCGGACTAACAGATCCACCGAAGACGCCATAGCCAGTGCTCTCCACACTGAGCCACCTGGAGCAACAGGGGAGCTATGTCAGAATGCTCTTCATTGACTTCAGCTCAGCCTTTAATGCAATAATATGGACATTTTGATATACCGAGTTAACCAATCTGGGGCTCCCACTACCCACCTGCTCTTGGATAAAGGACGTTAGGTCAACCAACCCCAGTGGGTGAAACTGGGTCCTCACCTCTCTTCAGGGCTCCAGGGGGTGAAGGGAAGGGAATCCAAACTCCACAGTACAATCCCCCAGCCTCCGGGTGGCGCATTGCTCAGTGAGACAGAATAGCGAGGTCATAGGTCCTCCTCTCCAATATGGCAGAAGCGAGGCAAAGAGAAACTTCCCCAGTCGTCTCTGTCTCATCATTTCCCTGTTTTGCAGGTTAGTAACCGGTAAAACTATATTAAAACGTTGTAAATTATTGATAAGAAACAAAGCTAAATGTGGGGTATAAATCAGTGGGTAAACCCTGTTATTTGTTACGTTTTATGAAGTAGAAGGACTGGAAAAATCCCGAAGCCTAGCCAGCTGCGGGCGCCATTTTGTTTTCATTTTGCACTTATTTCAGGACATTTAGCTGAATAAGCTCCCTGTTATATCCTTAAATTTGAATATGAATGTTAATCGGCTGTTAGCAGTGAAGAACGACTGTTTACTGGTTCTGAAAAGTGATTTTGAGAATGTTAAAGCTAAGGCTAAGCCTGCCAGCATACACATGCCTCCTTCATGTATTTGTGAGCTACTAAGCTAAATTGGTTTAAGACCAAGCACTGGTATGATTGTTAAAACAATCAGAATACATAGGTATTTGGGTTAAAAGTTAAATAGAGGTAAAATGTATTTGAACATGCATTTCATATTGTTTGAATTGTCATTCAGAGAGAATAGCTGAGTAGATGATTTAAAGGTCGCTACACATGAAGTATTTTTGCTTTCCATGTAAAGATCGTGGTATTGCAGCTTGAACATACAGACGGTTGTATTCTTATTTCTGTTGGATATGGAGAATGTTGGTGCAATCAAAATACATGTGATTGTATAAATATGGCAGAAGCGAGGCAAAGAGAAACTTCACCAGTCGTCTCTGTCTCATCATTTCCCTGTTTTGCAGGAACATTTAATCTGTTTTACCGGCCCAAACTCTGGGTCAGTTACACCAGCAGGAGAGAGGGAGAGGGATAAAAACATGAACAAAACCTGTGGCCAATATGAGCCAGCAGAGAGGCACGAGGACCATGACAACATCATTGTAAGATTTGCTGATGGCACAACGTTGGTGGGGCTGATCACAGGGGGAAATGAGGTGGCTTAGAGAGATGAGGTGATGAAACTGGGAGAATGGCGTGCACTAAACAACCTGGTTCTTAACATCACCAAGAACTCATCCTGGACTTCAGGCGGAACAGAGCTCCCCCTGCCCCCTTGCACATCAACAGTGACTTTATCCCATCAGCTAACACAACGGCACTAGTCAAGAAGGCCCAGCAGAGGCTACACTTCCTAAGGGTGCTCAGGCAGGAGCAACTAAACACCCCACTGCTGGTGACCTTCTACAGATCCACCATCGAGAGCCTGCTGACCTATGCAGTGACAGTGCTGCACGCCAGCTGCATGGAGGCAGACAGGAAGAGACTGCAGAGGGTGGCAAACACTGCACAAAGAATCATCAGCTGCCACCTGTCCTCCTTGTCTGCCATCTATAACTCCTGTTGTCTCAGCAGGGCCAGAAACATCTTGAAGGACACTACCCACCCCGGCTACCATCTTTGTAACCTACTGCCGTCTGGCAGGTGCTTCAGAGCCATACAGGCCAGAACAAACAGACTCAGGGACAGCTTCTTCCCCAAAGCTTTCACCATGCTCAACTCAGACTTGCACAAAAAGTAATTTGCACTGAAATATCTGCACTGCACCACTAAATTACCCCTGCTGTTCATGCTCATTCTGATGCTCCTTGGACTCTAACATGAACTTGTGTCTATGCTTAAAATTGTCTTTGCTCAAACTGTCCATCCCATCATTCTCTGTCTGTCTGTGTCATTGGTGTTTCTGTTCCAGGTGCTGTGTGGGTTTTTCTTTCCTTCTGTGTTTCTTCTTACAGGTGCAGCAGTCAGCCATACATTGTGCTTTTATATATTTGTTCTCTGTCATTTTTTTATATTTTCCTCGTATTTTCTCTGTCCTGGCTTTTTTTCTCCCCGTTAGACCTCCCCTACTACACACATACTGTAACACCTAGAAGTGAACAAATAAACAGGTGAAGAAAAAAAGAAAACTGATCAACGTTTAGAAACTGATAAGCAAATGAGGTTAATTTTAGTTCGAGGGAAAACGCCGAATAGCCTTTAAACGTTTGGTACAAGTTTTAGAAATGAACCTGGGATTTCTCTGTCAATTTTAAAGTTTGACTTTTCCCTTTTCACGCTAGAGTCCTTTTCCCATTTTGAATTATTCCATTGTTCCATTTACTCATATTATCTCTGGGTCTTGTCAGAGTCTAAATTAGCCACACACTGCATCAGAAATCCCTCTGACAAGAATTTAGCTTGACAACCTACGATTATCCTTTCACGGTTATGGCAACTCAGTCTTAATGTTTCTCTGGAAATAGAAACTATTTTAAATTTCCACATATATCCTCAGCCCACAGCAGCTATAATAATATGTAAGTAAATAAGTCAACCATACGTTCTCCGGTGCTGCTACAGACACCATTGTGTTCTTCTTTGTGTGATAACATTCACCTCAAAGGCACACAGTGTTGTTTGATAAAGGCTGAGGGCGGAGATTCGTCCTTCACAGATACCCCTGTATTGACGTAACAATGGACAGAATATTACTCACTGACAACACCCTTTCATCAGGCTGTTGGCAAGCAGGAAATCCTCCATGTGAAGGTTAGATACATCACAACATTCACAAGAAAAACTGACTTCTCTCCGTAGCTGCTCTGGAAGCAGTGCACGCAAGCACAGTATCAAAAGACAAACACAATATGCTGTTTGCTTACTTGTGTTTTTAATAACTTTGCCTTTTTAAAGAGGATTTGCTGATGAGTAGGTTTGTCCTTCATTGTCAGAAAATTTGCAAGCATCTGACTTTATTTCGAAACAATTACTGGAACAGTTCTAGTGCTCATTGGTGGGAGAAACATCATTCTTTTAAATTATATTCCCTCGTTTGATCTGATTCTGGTACAAAATGGTAAGAAATGTGAAACTAAGCTGACATCTGATGACTGTGAAGGCCGATGAATGGGGACATCAGCTCTGTGTAAAATATGTGATCCCTCAGAGGTTCCTGTATTAACAGTGAGCTTACCACATCATCATCCACTGCATCATTTAACCTGACCTGACCCAACCGGTGGCAGCAGATAGCCCCACCCCTCTCTAAACCTGGTCCTACTGGAGCTTTCTGCCTGTTAAAACTGAGCTTTTCCATCCCACTGTCCTCAAGTGCTCAAAGGGGGTCGTTTGATAGCTGGGGTACAATACTAGATGCCATGAGGTCACTGTTGTTGTGATTTGGCACTATATAAACAAAAACTAGATGAATTTAATTCAAGAACTAAATAAAAGAAAAGCTCAAAAGCAAATAAGGAATAAAAGATGAATTTACCGAAACAATGACCAGCAGTCTATTTTTGTAAAATTAAATCTTATTAAGAAATCATGAGACATAGAGGGCTTTTACAGTTCCCATGCCAGAGAGGGGTGTAAGACTGCAACTCTGCTTCCTGGCCCCAACTCTGGATATTCTTGTGTTGGGCTTACAAAGGATTCAATTCAATTCAATTTTATTTATATAGCGCCAAATCACAACAAAAGTCGCCTCAAGGAGCTTCATAGATACAGAGAAAAACCCAACAATCATATGACCCCCTATGAGCAGCACTTTGGCGACAGTGGGAAGGAAAAACTCCCTTTTAACAGGAAGAAACCTCCGGCAGAACCAGGCTCAGGGAGGGGCGGGGCCATCTGCTGCGACCGGTTGGGGTGAGAGAAGGAAGACAGGATAAAGACATGCTGTGGAAGAGAGACAGAGATTAATAACAGATATGATTCAATGCAGAGAGGTCTGTTAACACATAGTGAGTGAGAAAGGTGACTGGAAAGGAAAAACTCAATGCATCATGGGAATCCCCCGGCAGCCTACACCTATTGCAGCATAACTAAGGGAGGATTCAGGGTCACCTGGTCCAGCCCTAACTATATGCAAAGGAGCAATCCACAGAATAAAAAAACACTGGAAATGAGCAAATGAGCAGATTCCACTTTCTAGGAAGCTCAGATCTTTGAATGTGTACAGAAAGATGTTAGAATAATTGCTAATAATAAGATCTTCCAGTAGTCTGTGGTAACAAGTGCCATCTACTCTGCTGTTGTCTGTTGGGAGGCAGCATTAGTGGCAGAGATACCAGCAGAGCTGGAACCATCACTGAAGACAGGAGGTCACTGAACAAACCTCCATCAGGGACAAACCAACAAATCAGCTCCACAACTCTGTGACAGCAGAGCTCCTTCGGCCTCAGGATGATTCGATGTCGCTGCCAAAAACAATGATTCTTATCGTTCTATAACAAACTGTTTAGTAACTCTTTGTTCTATAACAGGGGAACACAACTGTACGATGTGGGATGGATTCACACGTTTCTGACCACTTCTGAACTTTCTGGGTGGATAGTGATATCAATCCAAATAACAAGAAGAAAGATGGAGGAATGGCACTGCAATCCAAGATGTAACACTTGGAAGAAGTGGGCCACATATTGAACTGATATATGCTGGACAGGGACGTGACGTTCCACGTGGATTCTCGTCTCTTATTTTGGTTGGGTATCTACATTTAACAGTCAACTGATGCAGAGGTAATGTGTCGTCACTCATTTCTCTGAACAACTTCTGTGAACACACCATCTTACCAGTGAGGAGTGTATCGTTGTTACATCCTGTGAGGCTAT
Organism: Rhamphochromis longiceps; assembly: GCF_057381845.1. NCBI lineage: Eukaryota > Metazoa > Chordata > Actinopteri > Cichliformes > Cichlidae > Rhamphochromis > Rhamphochromis longiceps. The sequence goes on from NC_140567.1 coordinate 694,524, forward strand.
GGGAGTGTGTGGGCGTGGTGTTGTCTTCTCCTTCTCCTCCTCCTTCTTTCTTGCCCCTCCCCTTGTCTCTCTCTGCCCCTGCCTTCTCCTTTAGGACACACCTGCTGCTCATCTGCCCTCGTTACCACCAATTACCCTCAGAGGTGATAAGCTGGAGAAGAGCAGTGTGGTGGGGTGGGAGAGGCGTCCGGTGGATTTCCTCTGTGTTGGTTAGTGTGTGATACTGGTCTAGGTATGGAAAAGGCCTGCTGTGTGTGACCAGCCCCACCGTGCGTGGCTCTTTGTGAGTAGTTCTTAACCGAGCGGTGTTTTCCCTTAAGTGACGGCGGCCTCCATTAGTTTGTTTGGCCTGCCTGGGTATTGTTACTAGCAGCGTTGCTGTCTTTTTCTGTTGAAGCCTTATAGTTGTTTTCTTTGTTGAAGTGGTCACTATCTCTTTGGGTTGACCTGTCTGATTTATCATTAAGGCAGCGGTGCTGTCTCTTTTTGTTGGTACTATTTATATGATTATTGAGGTATTTGATTATAATAAAGATTTATTTTGTGCTAAATACCTCTGCCTGGCATTCTTTTCATTTCACCTGGATCCAACTGTTACTGCCCCCCACCCTCGTCGCCTAGCTTTTATGTGAGGACGTAACAATCGTGCTTACATATGAACCTTAAGCCTCAGATGACTAGAAAACTGAAAAGACTTAATAAAAAGAAGAAAGCATCCAGATGTTTAGGACAGGGAAGAACTAAGGGTGGAGCTGAGAAAATGAAAGGACTCCTACAGAAGGAAGCTGGTGGTCAGATTCAAGCAGAACAGCCATGAGGGATGTGTGGAGTGTAATGAGGAAAATGACCTGGTTTAAAGTGATAGACAACACTTGGCAGCTTGGAGAGAACAAATCAGCCAAACAGATTTAGTTCACATCCCTGCTGCCTCCTCCACCACACACTCATTTCTTTCAATGATTTTGCACTTCACTCTTTCTTCACCCCAAGTGAACTCTGTGGATCAGATCATCTAACAAACACTTCTTGCTTCACTGTGACTTGTGGCCAGGTTAGGAGACAACTGGGTAGTCTACACCAGAGCAGGGCTGCTGGCATCAGCCCCAAGGTTCTGAGAACCTGTGCTAGCCAATTATCTGTGATCCTGAGCCACATTTGCAAGCTGACTCTGAAGCAGAAGAAGATACGGTGATGTGGAAAACATTTATTCTATTCAGTTCAGCTTTATTTGTACAGCGCCAAAAGTCACAACAGCAGTCGTCTCATGGCACTTTATAATGTAAGGTAGACCTGACAATAATAGATACAGAGAAAAACCCAGCAATCATATGACCCCCTATGAGCAAGCACTTTGGTGACAGTGGGAAGGAAAAACTCCCTTTTAACAGGAAGAAACCTCCAACAGAACCAGGCTGAGGGAGGGGCTAATACAGGAGAAACCTGCTCTCTCTTTCTAGTCCCTGTCAGGACTCTTGCTGCAGCATTTTGGATTAACTGAAGGCTTTTCAGGGAGTTTTTAGGACTTCCTGATAATAATAATGTGGCGTGGGTGTGGTCTCTGGCCCGCTGCAGAGGAGGGGTGGCACAGTGACCTCCTGGGGTGGCGTGGAGGCGGGGTGAACAGGTGTGCTAGGGACGCCTGATTGATTGTAACTCTTGTTATGTTGCAGTGACAGTTGAGGAGGGCTGGTGAGCGGATGTGACAGCTGAGTGGGAGTGCCTGTGTCCCGAGCATGTGCCGAAACCACAGTGAACTGTCATAATACAAATAAACGTGCTGTCACCACCTTATGTATGTACGTTGGGGTCCACCTTCACAGTAGTCCAGCCTAGAAGTAATGAATGCATGAATTAACTGAACAAAAATATAAACGCAACACTTTTGTTTTTGCTCCCGTTTTTCATGAGCTAAACTCAAACTGATGAAAATTTTTCTACATACACAAAAGACCCATGAATCTCAAATATTGTTTTCATATCTTTATAAATTTGTGTTAGTGTGCACTTTTCCTTTACCAAGATATTCCATCCCACCTCACAGGTGTGGCATATCAAGGGGCTGAGTAGACAGCATGAGTATTGCACAGGTGTGCCTTAGACTGCCCACAATAAAAGGCCACTCTGAAATATGCAGTCTGATCAAACAGCACAATGCTACAGATGTTGCAACCTTTGAGGGAGCGTGCAATGGGCATGCTGACTGCAAACATTCCTGCAGTCAGCATGCAATGGGCATGCTGACTGCAGGAATGTCTACCAGAGCTGTTGCCTGTGAAATGAATGTTCATTTCTCTGCCATAAGCCGTCTCCAAAGGCATTTCAGAGAATTTGGCAGTACATCTAACCGGCCTCACAACCGCAGACCACATGTAACCACACCAGCTCAGGACCTTCACATCCAGCATGCTCACCTCCAGGATCGCCTGAGACCAGACACCCAGACAGCTGCAGCAACAATCAGTTTGCATAACCAAAGAATTTCTGCACAAACTGTCAGAGTCTGTCTCAGGGAAGCTCATCTGCATGCTCGTGGTCCTCACCGGGGTCTGGACCTGACTGCATTTCGTTGTCATAACCAACTTGAGTGGGCAAATGCTCACATTCAATGGCGTTTGGCACATTGGAGAGGCGTTCTGTTCACAGAAGAGTGCCGGTTTTCACTGTTTAGGGCAGATGGCAGACATCGTGTGGGTGAGCGGTTTGCTGATGTCAACGTAGTGGATCGAGTGGCCCATGGTGGCGGAGGGGTTCTGGTATGGACAGGCATATGTTATGGACAATGAACACGAGTGCATCTTATTGTTGGCATTTTGAATGCACAGAGATACTGTGACGAGATCCTGAGGACCACTGTTGTGCCATTTATCCATGACCATAACCTCCTGTTACAGCATGATAATGCACAGCCCCATATTGAAAGGATCTGTACACAATTCCTGGAAACTGAAAACATCCCAGTTCTTGCATGGCCAGCATACTCACCAGACATGTCACCCATTGAGCATGTTTGGGACGCTCAGCTCGGCGTGTACGACAGCGAGTTCCAGTTCCTGCCAGTATTCAGCAACTTTGCACAAGTATTGAAGAGGAGTGGGCCAACATTCCACAGCCCACAATCAACAACATGATCAACTCTTTGCCCATTGCACACCATTTGCACAACTTTCAGCAGCTTCATTGAGAATGCGGTATCATGGCCAGAGTTACCCCTTCTGTCAGCTGCAGGCATAACTAATCAATCACAGTGATCTTTTGTCAGAAAGGCTCAACAAGTCAAATCGTGGACTGAATTAAGACAAGCTGTATTCTTATTCTTACTGGTGTATCAAAGATTAGTATCAGCGCTAGTGACACCAACAGACTGAATAAGCCTCATGGGAAAGGCTGACTCTGTGACTGGTTGCAAACTAGACAGTTTAGAAGCTGTTATTCACCATGGATGATCAGGACAGCAGAGCACTTTTTCTGATTTATTGATGCAGCTTCCCTCAACGAAACAATATATTAGTGTCAAAGCAGAGAATAATCTCACAGATAATAATAATATATATTGATGAATATTATTACTATGAGTATTAGTTTTGAATTCAATTGTCTATTTGGTTTAATCCAGTTTTGTTTATAATGTGCCATTCACAACAACAATTACTGGTGAAGCTGAAGCTGTCTACTGGCTGGAAGCTTTCACACCTGTGCTGAATCCGCTTGTTATTTCGAGTGCTTAGCGGCTGGGTAGACAGGACAATCCCTCCAGATCGTCTCATCTCTGTCAGCGGTGTGGCTGCTCATGAAAACCTGTGCTACCAGCTCCCACAGTTCCTTAACTCTTTGTCCCCATCTGTTCCGCAGTTCCTTACTCCCTGAAACCGAGCTTATGTCCTGCTGTTATGACTTAGCTATTTCTCCAAGGAGCTCAGTTGCCAGCACCTGCCAACTCTCCGCTGCCAGACACTTTGTCTCACTGGAAATCCGCCTACCAACGAACCACCAAATCTAACGACATTTTCATTCTGATGTTGGCCTGGAATAACCTGCCTCTGTTTTCTCACAGATTCACCTCTCACTCCACTGGTTCCCCAAGACCATTCACTTAGTGTCCAAGAAACCTAAATTGTAAGTTGTGATTTGTTGTGTTTTGTATGTGTGTGGTGGTTGTAATGGCTGTACTGTTAGCATCTTGGACTTAAGGTCCAGAACAAATTTTGTCTTTGGGAACAATAAAATTAAAGTAACTGTTTAAACTGCTGTCATTGTGCCAAGTCTGTCTTTTGACCTCTGTGTTAAGCTACAGTATTGAGGCCTATACACACAGAAGGCATTGTGTAAAAACAAGACAAGATTCTGAATTTTACAAATCCAAATTTGATGTTACATTTTTGTGGAAAATTTGTCCTAAAGAAATGGATTGTGAAAGAAAATGAAGCCCTTTGTACTCGAGACCACATCTGGGGAGGAGGCAAGAGAGCCGGAGCACTGTGTAGCTGTGTGTCTGAGGTAAAATAGTCTCATTTTAGTATTTCCATATCATTGTATATTCAGTACATGTGCACATTTTGAGCTATGATCACACTTGTTTCCAAATGCAGTGGTCCAGAGGTGTGGACTCGAGTCACATGACTTGGACTCGAGTCAGACTCGAGTCATTAATTTTATGACTTTAGACTTGACTTGAAAAAATGTTCTAAGACTTGTGACTTGACTTGGACTTTTACACCAATGACCTGGGACTTGAATTGGACTTGAACCGGTTTACTTGAAAAGACTTGATATTTTACCCCAAATATAAAATTTAACATGCATATTATATAGAGATTGAAAATGTGACGTCATTCACGGGTAGAACCGCAAAGGATTCTGGGAACTCGTGGCAAGCGGTACTAGCGCACGCAGGCTTTCAATTGAAATCAGTCACACAGCGATAAAAAGAAACACAAAAATGTCAAGAAGCTGTTGTGTTATTAACTGCAATAGCCGGTCGCATGACAGCCACGAGAAGCTGACGGGTAAAGAGATCGGTTGTTATCGGATTACGTCGTTGAAGAGAAATTGTTCAAGCCATGTTTCCGAAGTAACAAAGACGCGACGGATGGCCTGGATCGCAGCCATTCAAAGATCAAATATAACGTCCCAGAACCCTCCAGCTCACAGGTTAGTCTGCTCCAAGCATTTACACGAAGGTCAGTGTTTTTTAGTAGTTAATACGTCATTTTCATAACATAATTAGTGATATAGGTTACAAGCAAGTCTGGCGCTGAACAGAAATTGTCGCGCTATGCTCCTTTATTTATTGTGCATAAATAGTGAATTGTCCTGACACAATATTGCGTTTCGCTTCTGTTATTATGGTACATTGACAAAAACATATACTTTTATTCACAGGATAAAACAGTTGTTTTGTATCACTAATTGCCCAGTACGATTACAGCATACAGTATTATTGTCACTGCTACATTTCTGTGATGGGTACCAGAAATTATTTCCATTACTAATTAATTACCGTTGAGCTCAAAGGTTATATTAATAAACGGTTAACGAATGTGTATTTATGACGACAATTTGTGAGACTGGTAAACTTATGATACGTACGATGGTCTTTCGTTCTACACGGTGCATTTCAAGGTCCTGCACCCATCCGTCGGTAAACTGTACCTGGGCTTGTTGCAGTGACCTGAAGTTACTAAACTTCATGAGTGTATGCACTCACTCCAAGAACCGTATGATTATAAATATGCATATAAATATGCTACGATGAGATAGCTGACTTCATCTAACTAGCAAATGTTGTCCAGGCTACGTTGGTGATACAGTTTTTTTTAATGTGTATGATATTTTTGTCATGCGATTTTAAAGCTGGTCCTACAACCGCATCCAAGAATAACATGCAGCTTATCTCAGAACTGTCGGTGAAAATTATTCTTGGAGCTAGGTTTAATTGAGCTGCATTTTAAAGAGGTGCAATTTCACAATTTGTGTATATTTTCTAAGTTCACTATTTTGTCATGTGTTGAGAAAAACACAGATTTTAAAATTACATGGTCTAATATTTACATTTAGCATAACAGCAACATTATTTTTTCTTTTTTTTTTTTTTAAAGACTCGAAAGGACTTGAAATTCAAAGTTTCAGACTTGTGACTTGACTCGGACTTTTACACCAGTGACTTGAGACTCGACTCTGACTTGCCTGACATTACTTGAGACTTGACTTGAGACTTGAGGATAAAGACTTGAGACTTACTTGAGACTTGCAAAACAATGACTTGGTCCCACCTCTGCAGTGGTCTGATTGGTCAGATCCATTTATTTGGATTAGAAATATTGGAAAAAGTCGATTTGATCCAAAAAAGATAAATGCCACACATTCGTCCTGCGTAATTATTCATTTGGTGACTGCATTAGGAAAAGGTGAGTTTGAAAAATATTTTTAACACACAAAATATTTACACTGATTTTTATGCATCCAGTGTAAAGAGGCCTTTATATACATATATATGTAAATCCCCCGCTCGCCCCTGCGGGCAGTCTTTATCCTTCAAGCTCGGGTCCTCTACCAGAGGCCTGGGAGCTTGAGGGTCCTGCGCAGTATCTTAGCTGTTCCCAGGACTGCGCTCTTCTGGACAGAGATCTCCGATGTTGTTCCCGGGATCTGCTGGAGCCACTCGCCTAGCTTGGGAGTCACCGCACCTAGTGCTCCGATTACCACGGGGACCACCGTTACCTTCACCCTCCACATCCTCTCGAGCTCTTCTCTGAGCCCTTGGTATTTCTCCAGCTTCTCGTGTTCCTTCTTCCTGATGTTGCTGTCATTCGGAACCGCTACATCGATCACTACGGCCGTCTTCTTCTGTTTGTCTACCACCACTATGTCCGGTTGGTTAGCCACCACCATTTTGTCCGTCTGTATCTGGAAGTCCCACAGGATCTTAGCTCGGTCATTCTCCACCACCCTTGGGGGTGTCAGCCATTTGACTTGACTTCCAGGCCATACTCAGCACAGATGTTTCTGCATACTATAGCGGCCACTTGGTTATGGCGTTTGGTCAAGTATTTGGTCAAGCTCATATGTTGACTGTACACATTTTATACAAGGTGGGGAAATCTAACATCGTCATGAAATTCTATGCTTTATCTTTACATTTGTATCATTTTTGAACCATGCTGTCCTGTGCTACTATTTTTTAAGGTATTTCTACACTCTGGTGTAGATTAGCAGATTTGTTTTCCGCTTATGGACGATTGATGAAGTACCTGAAACTACGGGGAGAACACAAAACATGCTAAATGAATAACCAGCAAGGACTGAAGGTGGCTGGATATACACAGATTACCTACACATAAGAATTAGCTGTTAACATGTGGAAGTAATGGATGAGGCAACACACCGAGATGCAATTATTAAAGGAGGAAGCAAAGGCCAACCAAAGGTAACATACTGCCAGAAACCTGAACAAAAACCCACCTATTGATTAGTACAGTGCAGATTAGTCTGATATATTCTTTGCAGTGTGATGAGTTCTCTGACTACTAGCCAGTGTATGAGACTAACCAGTAACCAGTAGTATAGTAAAAAATAGAGCATACTCTCTGTGTAGTCAGTGTGGTACTGTTGTATGCCTCTCGGTGGCATTACAATGACTTACTAGTACACAACTAGTACACAACGTTATTAACCTTGTTGTCTTCATCAACATCCTTCCCTCTCAACTACATCTTCCATCCATGTATGCTTCCCACCTACACTCACCTCCTTGGTTCCTACTACACATTTGCTCCTCCTACATCCCCCTCCTTTTAGCTGACAGTCTGACTTTCTCAAGAGACTTTTTATTTATCTATTAATTAACTTTTTTTTCAAGATGGCGGCGCACACTGTTGCAGCGGCTTAGGGCTCTCTGTCTCATTACGGCTCTGCTTTCAAAATTCGCTACACCCACCAGGGCCTCATAGACATCTGTGACCAGCATCAGACATCTGTTTCCTCGGACTTTCATTGCACTTACAACATCCCAGATCACCACCGGGCTCCCTGTGGATTGTTATCAGGTCTACGTGGCGGCGCAGACGGAGGCAGAGGAAGCAAAAGCAGGGCCGCAGGTTCGGCATCATGCTGAGGCTAAAACACCAGCCACACAAGCCACCTCTGCCGAGCCTCTCTCTCTCTCCAATGCCAGATCCCTCGTGCAAAAAAACCGGATGACCTGGAACTACAACTAGTGGGAAATCGCTATGTCCGTGACTGCTGTGCCTTGATCATCACCGAAACCTGGCTTCACCCGGGAATACCCAATGCTAGCGGTAAGAGCGGGGGGAGGGCTCTGTATTTACGTGCATGAAAGCTGGTGCAACAACGGGACAATTATAAACAGTCACTGCTCCCCGAACCTCGAGTACATGTCAGTAAGATGCCGGCCTTTCTTTCTACCGAGAGAGCTAACAGTAGTGATCATCACGGCTGTGTACATTCCACCCGATGCCAACATAAACACGGCGCTCTCTATCCTGCTGAACACCATTAACGAACAGCAGCCGGCCCACCTGGACGATGTTCACATAATTGCAGGTGACTTTAATAAGGCCGACATAAAGACTGTGCTCCCAAAGTTCTATCAGCATGTCAAATGTCCCACCAGAGGAGAAAACACTCTAGATCATGTTTACTCCGACATCAAGCATGCATACAGACCCATACCCCTCCCCCACCTCGGTCAGTCCGACCACCTCTCCCTCCTGCTCTCCCCAGCCTGCACCCCCCTCAGGCGCAGTGCCAGGCCCACCACAAAGACGGTTGCAACCTGGCCTGAAAATGCTCTCTCCAAACTACAGGACTGCTTCACAGAGACAGACTGGGACATATTTGAACACCAGGACCTAGAAACATTTACAGGATCAGTACTGGACTACATCAAGTTCTGTACTGCAAATGTGACTGTGGACAAAAGCATTCGGGTTTTCCCAAATCAAAAACCCCGCTCACTCCTCAAAGCCCGTGATGCCGCCTTCAGGTCAGGTGACAGAGCTCTGTACAGGGCTGCTCGAGCTGACCTGAAAAGGGGGATTAAAAAAGCCAAGTTAGACCACAAAAGAAACATCGAGTCCCAGCTGTCCAGCAACAACACACGGGAGGTGTGGCAGGGAATGCAAGACATCATCAAGCACAGAGGCTGTGAAAGCAGAAAACCTGAGTGTGCAGCTGGCAGAGGAAATAAACAGCTTCTTCGCCCACTTTGAAACACCACAACAGCAGCACTCATCTGCCTCAGCCCTGCTCCCATCCTCATCCTCACCCTCACCTGGTTCCTGCACCGCTCCACTCACTGTAACAGAGCACGATGTCAGACGTGTCCTCCTAGCAGTGAACCCCAGGAAGGCTGCCGGTCCAGACGGAGTACCTGGCAAGGTACTAAGAGCATGCGCACACTAGCTCAAACTCATCTTCACCAGACTCTTCAACCTCTCACTGGATCAGGCAGCCATCCCGTCCTGTCTAAAATCAGCCACAATCATCCCAGTGCCAAAGAAGTCTCCCATCTCCAGCCTGAATGATTACCGCCCTGTGGCCCTCACAGGTTATCATGAAATGCTTTGAGAGACTAGTCCTTCAGCACATCAAGGATTACCTCCCCCCAGAATTCGACCCCCGCCAGTTTGCATACCGTGCAAACAGATCCACAGAAGACGCCATCGCCACAGCCCTCCACGCTGTGCTGAGTCACCTAGAGCAGCGGCAAAGCTACGTCCGAATGCTCTTTGTGGACTAAAGCTCAGCCTTTAATACAATCATCCCGGACATCCTCATCACCAAACTGGTCACTCTTGGCCTCCCCCTCTCACATGTGCCTGGATAAAGGACTGCAGTTCGACCCACAACAACAATCTCATCCTCAAGTTTGCCGATGACACCACGGTAGTCGGACTCATCTCAAAGGGAGACAAGGCAGACTACAGAGAGGAAGTCCTGAAGTTGGCAGCCTGGTGTTTAGAGAACAACCTGGCACTGAATACTAAGAAAACCAAAGAGGTCATTGTGGACTTCAGGAGGCACAGCACTGACTTAGCCCCCTTTACATCAACAGTGAGTGTGTGGAGAGGGTCCACACTTTCCGGTTCCTTGGTGACTCAAAAACAGTCCCAAAGGCCATAACCACCCTGAACTAACACAAGCACCGATAACACCCTGCTACTGGGAATCTTTTAAATCGATGAATCCAGTTTGGTCAGCTGGAGAAGTCTGAAAAGTCAAATCCCTGATTAAAAAGTTGTATTTAAAAAGTCATCAATCAATATCTGAATGTTTGCATTTATAAATGTAATGAATTTGTAGTAAATAAGTTATTATAGTGTTCATGCATTCATACTTAGTTCATTCTTCAAAAATCTTTCAGCAGCTAGTTTTAAAGATGTGGTTTTACTGACCTCATTAAGTACTTTGTTTAGTGCTGCTGCTGCTTTTACTGATCAGTCATAAAATCCACTTATTCACGTTCAATTCAATTCAATTCAATTTTATTTATATAGCGCCAAATCACAACAAAAGTCGCCTCAAGGCGCTTCATAGATACAGAGAAAAACCCAACAATCATATGACCCCCTATAAACAAGCTCTTTGGCGACAGTGGGAAGGAAAAACTCCCTTTTACCAGGAAGAAACCTCCAGCAGAACCAGGCTCAGGCAGGGGCGGGCCATCTGCTGTGATTGGTTGGGGTGAGAGAAGGAAGACAGGATAAAGACATGCTGTGGAAGAGAGACAGAGGTTAATAACAGATATGATTCAATGCAGAGAGGTCTGTTAACACATAGTGAGTGAGAAAGGTGACTGGAAAGGAAAAACCCAATGCATCATGGGAATCCCCCGGCAGCCTACGTCTATTGCAGCAGGATTCAGGGTCACCTGGTCCAGCCCTAACTATATGCTTTAGCAAAAAGGAAAGTTTGAAGCCTAATCTTGAAAGTAGAGATAGTGTCTGTCTCCTGAATCCAATCTGGAAGCTGGTTCCACAGAAGAGGGGCCTGAAAACTGAAGGCTCTGCCTCCCATTCTACTTTTAAATACTCTAGGAACAACAAGTAGGCCTGCAGAGCGAGAGCGAAGTGCTCTAATAGGGTGATATGGTACTACAAGGTCATTAAGATAAGATGGGGCCTGATTATTTAAGACCTTGTATGTGAGGAGCAGGATTTTGAATTCAATTCTAGATTTAACAGGAAGCCAAAACAGGAGAAATCTGCTCTCTCTTTCTAGTCACTGTCAGGACTCTTGCTGCAGCATTTTGGATCAGCTGAAGGCTTTTCAGGGAGTTTTTTGGACTTCCTGATAATAATGAATTACAGTCGTCCAGCCTGGAAGTAATAAATGCATGAACTAGTTTTTCAGCGTCACTCTGAGACAGGATATTTCTAATTTTAGAGATGTTGCACAAATGGAAGAACGCAGTCTTACATATTTGTTTAATATGTGCGTTGAAGGACATGTCCTGGTCAAAAATGACTCCAAGGTTCCTCACAGCGTTACTGGAGGCCAAGGTAATGCCATCCAGAGTAAGAATCTGCTTAGATACCATATTTCTAAGCTTTTCAGGGCCGAGTACAATAACCTCAGTTTGATCTGAATTAAGAAGCAGAAAGTTAGCGGCCATCCAGGTCTTTATGTCTTTAAGACATTCCTGCAGTTTAACTAATTGGTGTGTGTTATCTGGCTTCATGGACAGATAGAGCTGGGTGTCATCGGCATAGCAGTGTAAATGTATGCTATGTCTTCTAATGATGCTGCCTAAGGGAAGCATGTATAATGTAAACAGAATTGGTCCTAGCACTGAACCCTGTGGAACTCCATAATTAACCTCAGTGTGTGAAGAGGACTCTCCATTTACATGCACAAACTGGAGTCTATTAGATAGATATGATACAAACCACTGCAGCGCAGTACCTGTAATACCTACAGCATGTTCTAATCGCTCTAATAGGATATTATGGTCGACAGTATCGAACGCTGCACTGAGGTCTAGCAGGACAAGCACAGAGATGAGTCCACTGTCAGAGGCCATAAGAAGATCATTTGTAACCTTCACTAAAGCTGTTTCTGTGCTGTGATGAGCTCTGAAACCTGACTGAAACTCTTCAAATAAGCCTCTGCAGATGATCTGTTAGCTGTTTGACAACTACTCTTTCAAGGATGTTTGATATAAAGGAAGGTTGGAGATTGGCCTATAATTAGCTAAGACTGCTGGGTCTAGAGATGCTTTTTGAGTAAAGGTTTAACTACAGCCAGCTTGAAGGCCTGTGGTACATAGCCGATTATTAGAGATAGGTTGATCATATTTAAGATCGAAGAATTAATTAATGGCAGGACTTCTTTGAGCAGTTTTGTAGGAATGGGGTCTAAAAGACACGTTGATGGTTTGGAGGAAGTAATTATTGAAGTTAACTCAGAAAGATCAATTAGAGAAAAAGAGTCTAACTTAACATCAATGGTACTAAGAGTAGCTGTAGATAATATTACATCTGTGGGATGATTGTTGGTAATTTTTTCTCTAATGATAAAAATGTTATTTGTGAAGAAGTTCATGAAGTCATTACTAGTTAACATTAAAGGGATGGTTGGCTCAACAGAGCTCTGACTGTTTGTCAGCCTGGCTACAGAGCTGAAGAGAAACCTGGGGTTGTTCTTCCATCCATCCATCCATTCGCTTATCCTTTTCAGGGTCGCGGGGGGCACTGGAGCCTATCCCAGCTGTCATAGGGCGAGAGGCGGGGTACACCCTGGACAGGTCGCCAGTCTGTCACAGGGCCAACACACAGGGACAGACAACCATTCGCACTCACATTCATACCTAGTGACAATTTGGATCCAGTTAACCTATCCCCACAAACTGCATGTCTTTGGATGGTGGGAGGAAGCCGGAGTACCCGGAGGGAACCCACGCAAACACGGGGAGAACATGCAAACTCCACACAGAAAGACCCCGGCCTGATGGTGGAATTGAACTCAGGACCTTCTTGCTGTGCGGCAACAGTGCTAACCACCGTGTCACCGTGCACGTGTTCTTATTTTCTTCAATCAGTGATGAATAGTAAGATGTTCTGGCTTTGCGGAGGGCTTTCTTATAAAGCAGCAAACTATTTCTCCAGGCTAAATGATGGTCCTCTAAATTTGTGACACGCCATTTCCTCTCCAGCTTACGAGTCATCTGCTTTAGGCTACGTGTTTGAGAATTATACCACGGAGTCAGGTACTTCTGATTAGACATAAGTACCAGTATAATGTGCAAAGAGCTCACAATGTAAGATCACTTCATAGCCATCTGTTTAATGCTTCGATTGTTCTGTCCCAATCGATATGCAAACAAATGGAGTTTTTGGCCTTGAATGTAGATATTGCTAATACTTTTTCGATAACCATTGCTGGGTGTTACAGGCCCCCATCTGCTTCAAAAGAGGCATTATCTTCATTAAAGCACCTTTTGGCTAAACTAAATTATACTGAACTACTAATGGCTGGAGACTTGAACTGGGACTGGCTAAATGCAACTTCTGGTGAATTTAAAGAATTCTGCGATTCAATTAATCTTACCCAGCTAGTCTATCTTCCTACCAGGCCAAATCTTAAATGCCCTGAAAAGTCTACATTAATTGATTTGGTTTTAACAAATGTACCTCATAAATTCTCTTCACTTGGTGTTTTCTGTAATGACCTAAGTGATCACTGTGTTGTTGCTGTTTGCAGAAATGCTAAAATTCCAAAATGTAAGCCACGCATAGTGTGCAAAAGGAATCTTAAACAATTTAATGAACAGGCTTTTCATCATGATTTGTCATTAGTTAATTGGGAAAAAATCGGACTATTACCAGATGTAGAGCTAGCTTGGACATATTTTAAGGAAAGTTTTATGGGAATTGTTAATAAACATGCCCCCTTACGGAAAGTTAGAATTAAAGGTCGAGAAAATCCTTGGTTTTCGCAGACACTCGCAGATAGCATACACAAGCGTAATAGAGCATGGGACAAGGCGAGACAAACAGATACTTCCACTGATTGGTCTGTTTTCAAACAGCTTAGAAATAAATGTACTTCTCTTATTAAAAAGGCCAAATCTGAATACTTTTTGTCTGTCACCACTGAGAACCTCAATGATCCACAGAAATTTTGGAAAGTAATCAAGTCTTTTTCCGCCAATAAAATGACTCAAACCTTTCCTAAATCTGTTGTAAAAGATTCAGTCTCAATTAATGATAAAACTGAAATTTTGAATTGTTTTAATGAACACTTTCTATCAGTGGGTTCCTTGTTTGCTTCTGCAGAAACTTTTTTAACAAATACTTGCCCAGAACTCTCTATGTTTTCTGGAGACTGTTTTAACTTTGTACCTTTTAGTGTTTATGAAGTGCATAAAGCTTTAAAGGCTTTGGATCACAGAAAACCTCCTGGTCCAGACTTGATGGAACCTTATTTTTTGAAGTTGGCAGCTGATTTTATTGCAGAACCACTCTCAATTCTATTTTATTTTTCAATTAAAACCAAAGAAATTCCAGCGGTTTGGAAATCAGCTTTCGTTTTGCCTTTATTGAAAGGAGGTGATCCATCGGTGTTGACTAATTATAGGCCAATATCAAATTTGTGTGTTTTATCCAAAATCCTGGAATCTCTAGTTTGTGACCAGCTGAAAGAGTTTTTGTACTCTAATGATATTGTCTCCAAATTTCAGTCAGGCTTCAGGAAAAAACACAGTACTAACACTGCCACTATGAAAGTGATAAATGATATTATTGTGGCACTTGATAAGAAATTGTACTGTGCGTCACTCTTTATTGACCTCTCAAAAGCTTTTGACACTGTTGATCATGCAGTCCTAAAAAACAGACTGCTCAGCCTTGGATTGTCAGAACATGCATTAGCGTGGTTCTCAAATTATCTGAAAAATAGAACCGAGTGCATTAAACTTGAAGGTCTTTGTGCTAAATTTGTTGCTGTCCACAAGGGGGTGCCACAGGGCTCAGTTTTGGGTCCCCTTCTGTTCCTTTTATATATCAATGACTTGGGTCAAAATGTCTCAGACACAAATTTGCATTTTTATGCTGACGACACAGTTATTTACTGTTATGGATCATCTCTTGCTCAGGCCATTGAAACTTTACAGAAAGCCTTTGTTGCTTTCCAGCATTCACTTATTCAGCTAAAATTAGTTCTCAATGCTGACAAGACTAAGCTAATGTTGTTTTCCAAGTCAAAGAAGGTCCCGGAGCCTATTCCAGTGGTGTCCACCATTGAAGGAAATGTCATAGAGATGGTTCATGAATATAAATACCTTGGTGTCTGGATTGATGACTCCTTCACCTTTAAACCACATATAGAGAGACTAGTAAAGAAACTGAGACTTAAACTTCGTTTTTTCTTCCGTAATAAGCAGTGCTTTTCTTTTGCAGTAAAAAAACGTCTTGTCACTGCAACCTTTTTATCTGTGTTAGATTATGGTGACATTCTGTATATGAACGCTTCTTCTTCATGTCTTCTAATGTTGGACACGATGTATCATGCTTCCTTGAGGTTTATTACCAATTGTAAATACCTGACCCATCACTGTGATTTGTACTTAAGAGTAAAATGGCCTTCTTTGGCCATTAGAAGACAGGGGCATTGGTACACTTTTATTTACAAAGCTATGCTTGGATTGCTGCCTCCTTATATTTGTACTTTGGTCACAAGGACAAATAGTGGTTCTTACTCCTTGCGCTCAAATGATCAGCTGCTGTTGTCTGTTCCCCTTGTCCGCACAGAGCTGGGTAAGAAAGCCTTTGTCCACTCTGCGCCTTTTTCGTGGAACATGTTACAGAAAGACTGGAAACTGACTGAATTGTTGTCTTTAAATGTTTTTAAAACTAAACTCAAAGGCCTACAGACTGCCTCAATAATGTGTAATTGTTTTGTGTAATTTTAACTTTGTTTGTTCGTATGTATTTGTCTTGAAATGTGCTGCCTCTTGGCCAGGACTCCCTTGAAAAAGAGGTCTTTGATCTCAACGGGACATTCCTGGTTAAATAAAGGTTAAATAAATAAATAAAAATCTGTTACTGTCACGTAACACTGGTGTTTACAGTTAGTTTAATTAAAGATCTTAACTGTTCTGTGTTTCCACTCATGAGAAAGTAAAACTATGTTTGACATGTTTTAAATGGAAGTTTCTATGTTTTACATTTGCATTGTACATATTTCAGTGAATCTATCAACCAGGAAATGTTTTGAGCAAAGTTTTTTAAAAGTATTGGTAAAAACTTTGTATTTCCCAGAGAAGACTTCTTTTTGTAGCAGCACAGCACTGAGTTCCTTTGATGCTCATGCAATTTTCTTGCTTGGCTAACCACAGTTGCAGTCATGAGCAGCACCACAGGGGGTCTCTCCCCTATTGCCTCCTTTTTCCACCCTCATCTTCTTCTCACTCACTTTCTCACAACACCTGCCCCCATTGTTTCCTTATGACTATTTTCTGGTGCTGCTTGATGAGGTCATTTAACGAGAACCTTCTACTGCAGTAATGCATTTCTATTGTTTTGTCCCAGTGCAGCATGATTCTTCATTGGTACATTACACTGAACACATCTTATGTGACCTTGCTCAGGTGATCTTTGTGAAGAGTCGGGGATTGGCGAAGGATGAAGGAAGACAGAAACAAGCAGGATTTGTGTTACATTCAGGTCATGTTTCATGTGTCAGTGGAGCTGTTGGGATTTAAAGTGTTCTACTGTATTATGCAGCTGTTGCCCAGCATTACCTACAGTATGATCCATCTGATTGGATTTGGAAGGAGATAAAACTCATCATTTTCCTTCATTATACCTTAACACAGTGGTTCCCAAACTTTTTTCGCTAGTCCCCCTTTGTTTTACAAGAAAAATGTTCGCGCCCCCCACCCCCGTGCGTGCACGCGCACGCGCACAAACACATCCTCCAACCAAACACAACCATATTTTGCTCCATTGCGGTTTATTTCACACCTCAAACATTTAGTAAACAATTAAGCAAATACAAGTAATTTTCAATAAATTGCAGGTAGTAATAAAATAAACTACTAACTCTTTTACGCTGCGTCCGCACCTACACGGGTATTTTTGAAAACGCAGCTGTTTTGTCCACGTAAACGGCGTTTCGAATCACTGAAAACGGAGATTTTTAAAACTCCTTTTTTGCGTTTACGTGTGGACGAGGAATACAGAGTTCGTCACGCAGCGTCAAACAGCTGTAGGATCCTGTTTGTCCGTGATTTGAACCGAGGGAACAAATCGTGTCAGGATCAGCCTGATGTTATTCGTATCCTGCTGTAACTTTACTGTATAAAGAGCAAACATCTCCAACATGTCAGGAGCAGTTAGTCATTACAACAAGTGTTTGTGAACTAAAGATCAAGAATGTGGGATCCTGTTGTCTGTGATTTAAACAGCCCAGCGCTGCTCCCGACGGAGGGGAAACCAGTTCTGCAGGGAGACCTACCTCAGCACCTGTGCAGGTGAAGCCAAAGGGAAGATTTGCTTCACCATGTTTTCTAGTCTTTGGCTCAGAATGAAGTTGGTTTGGAAAAATATTCAGCGACGCTTCATCTCCTGCTTTGCGCTTGTGTGGGCGCCCCGCGCTAGCAGTGTCCAAGCGTTTTGTTTTGTTTTCCCCCCTTCCCCCGTATTCCAGTTCCTTTCCCCCCGACCCACAGTGGCGGCGGCGTCTGAGAACTTCTGGAGATGGCAAGTGTCCGTGTTATAGCTGACGTCTGCAGTGTGCAGGGTGAAGAGGAAAGGGGCGAGCACTGTTCCTTGTGGGGCCCCGGTGCTACAGACTACCACCTCAGACACACAGTCCCACAGCCTCACATACTGGGGTCTACTGGTGAGGTAGTCGAGAATCCACGAGGACAGCTGATGGTCCACTCCCGCTCCCTGCATCTTCAGCCTTAGAACTGAGGGTTGTATTGTATTGAAGGCACTGGAGAAATGAAAGAACATGACTCTCACAGTGCACCTGTGCTCTCCAGATGAGAGAAGGCCCGATATTATATTGATTTGATATTGATGTGACTTTTTAAATACAACCTTTTAATTATGGGTTTGACTTTTCGGACTTTTGGCCCAACTGGATTCACCGATATGAAAGATTATTTGCTTCTCTGGTCTGCCAGACTTTTTGGTGTTTATAAGCCACACCAAATGTTTCTAAATGCATCTTTTAGGTCTGTTTATTCATAAAAGAATAGGCCATTATTCTATTCAGAGTTTATCATAACCCATTTGACCAGTCATTGGGTTGTAATGGGCCGCCCAGAAAATTATTTCCCGACAATAACTGGGTTGTTCCTCCCGTGTGCGAACGATGCGACTCACTCAATATAATGTGGCAATAATCAAAATGAAGTGCAGCAATGTCAGCGCTACAGGGCGCACCAAGTGATCGTCAGTTTTTATCACTTGGTCAAAGGCTGAGCCTAGTCAAGGCTCTTCCCAGAAGAGAAGGGCTTAGTAGGTAGAAACGGCCTCAGCAGCAGAGCGGGCTTGTGGAGGCAGCCCCATCGCCCCCCTTTCATGGGGCTGGGACCAGTTGGCCCATCACTACTGGCCGTAGCTGTTCCTGCGGCCATTCCGGTCGTGCTGCCAGGTGGTCCTCGGCGAGCGTCACCACCACCTCAAGGTGTATGCGAAGTGCCGGTCCTCCAGCCCCATCCAACCCTCTCGGAAGCGACGGCGATGATAAAAGTAAATGGTAAATGGTCTGTATTTGTATAGCGCTTTACTAGTCCCTAAGGACCCCAAAGCACTTTACATATCCAGTCATCCACCCAGTCACACACACATTCACACACTGGTGATGGCAGCTACATTGTAGCCACAGCCACCCTGGGGCGCACTGACAGAGGCGAGGCTGCCGGACACTGGCGCCACCGGGCCCTCTGACCACCACCAGTAGGCAGTGGGTGAAGTGTCTTGCCCAAGGACACAACAATCGAGACTGTCCAAGCCGGGGCTCGAACCGGCAACCTTCCGATTACAAAGCAAACTCCCAACTCTTGAGCCACGATCGCAGCGGGAGCAGCCAGAGAGTCCATTCCTCGGCCGGCCATCAACCTCTGCCATCGCTAGGAAGACCTCCAGGATAGCTTGCGCCCCCCCCCCCCATCCGATGTAGCGTCACCGGGAGCAGCGGTGGCAAGGAGCCAGACCGAGTGACAAGGTTCTCCAAAGCTTTAGCCTGCCACTCGGTCTGTGCCTGCACCTCCTCCAGCTGTTTGGGAGGCACAACTCCCTGCTCATTGTGCATTACCGCCAGCTCCATAACCACCTGAGCCAGGACCTGTGCGGGTCGGGGCTCCGACATGCGGACAGACGGGGTTTCAGCACCGCTGTAACCCTAAAGGACCCGGTCCGGCTCACAGAATGCTCACGTTTAGCTTTTTTATTTTATTCACATTGTCTGTGGTGTCACTTTATCATCTGACACTTTGCAGTGCTCTCTGCTGCAGCCGCTCCGTCCTGCTCTTCACTGAAATAGAAGACATGATTAGATGATGTTTGCCAGCTGTGAAAACCAGCCTCCATGACACCACTCCCTGAACTCGCTGCTTCACTCCTCCCCTGCAGCCAAGCCACCAACCACACCCCACCACAATACCTCCACTTTTTATATACATTTTAAATCGAACAATAGAAAAGTTGTAAAGTTTAATGTATTTTTTAAAAATGTTACACTTCACCGTGATACATGAGAAACAGCTTTTACAGCAAAGAGAGAATCTTCTGAAAAGCGTGGATCCGCAGTGATAGCTGCAGGGACAAATGCCAGTCGATCTAATTGGCAGTGGCATTTTGTTGATGTAGATGGAGACTCACTGTGACTACTGATGCAGAACAGTTGCTATTTGAAATACTGTTAATCTAAAAGAAATGCAGTGTTGTGTTCAGTCACTCGTATTTCACAAGTCTTCACATGTGTACATATCCACGGGCTAAATAATATTTTGAGGTTGATGTTTCAGTTTTTATTGATGTTGGAATGTGAAGATATGCGTAGCTTATTTGAGAGTTTAGAAATGCGTTAGGTAGGATGTGAATTATTGTAGAGACACTGACACTGCCCGGGATGCAATAAAGGCCTGAGTGTGACATGAATCTAGCAGTAGATTTCTAGGAGGCCCTCCCCCACTTTGAACTGTGAAAGTAAGACAAAGTTAATGTTGAGTGGAAATTCCCCAGGGGAGACCTGGGTGGGGTCTCAGTGTTTGTAATATGTTGACTCTGTTTTCTCTGTTGTGTAGAGGAATTAGGTGTAGCTTGGGTGAGGAGATTACTTTTATGACCGGCAGGAAGTCACGTACACAGAGACACACACAGTGCTTTGACTGTTACGACGCACCCACACCTACACACTCACTCACCTGCACTTACACAGACACACGGGTACGCACACACACAGGCACTCACGTGCTCGTGCACACACACACAGAGTCTCCAGCACACCATGGGGGTTTTATGACGGGGTCGCTTCTACAAAACTGTTTCACAGACAAAGCAGGGAAGGTCTGCAGAGGGACACCGGCCTTGCACGTCTCCCCTTCTAGAAGATGCTTAACTGAAGATGAATAAAGGTTTTGTGAGAATGACTACTGAGTCCGGTGCCGTCTCTGGATGCCCGAGGAATAAAAAGAACCAGGGTGACACTGATTTCTTAACAAATGACAGCTACTGTAAATACTTGTTTAATACAGTTCAGCATACGCAGCACACAGAATTACATATTCTTATGTTGCTCTCTGTTGTCCTTTTAAAGTGATCTTTGATTTTTTAGTTTAATAATGACTCATTATACACTTTTGTAGTTTGTTACAACTCTGGGACGCCTGCAGCTCGGCTAGGTTTGTTTGTAGCCTAGCTTCTTCTTCACTAGCAAGACTTGCAAACATGTTTTTGTAGAGAATTTAAGAAACTTTTACTTTTGAACAAGAACTTTTCTTCTTCCATGGAGAATGCCTCCACTTACCACAGCTGGATCTCAGAATTCTTCCCTGAGGTCAGAGGCTCGATTTCATCAAGAGCATGTGGAGAATATTCTCCTGTTTCCTGTTTGTATGGGATTTGGAGCACTGTGCCCTTCACCTCTAAGAGTTTAGCACTTGTGATGTCCACTTTGTAGGATAAACGTTGCTATGTAGGATTTCACTCCATTGTTTCCTCTGTACAGGGATGAAGACTCATCACTCTTAAAATACTTTGCTCTACTTGAGCAGTGGCTAGCACCTACATGTCACTGGTTACTTCAAGAGATTCTGACACCAGTATGGACAGAAAGTGCAAAGTTCATCACCTTTCTGTCATTCTAGACCAGGCTCTGAGTGTGGTCCTTCTGGGGTCCAGCCCCTGACACACATGTCTGAAAACTACTATAGCCAGGAATAACATTAGTCCAGTGGCACACTCCCTCAGCACAAACACACCGAAATGAAAGTGTTTCAGTTATCTCTGCTCACTCGGAGTCTCCTCTAACTTTCTATATCTCTTCTACAATGGGGACTGTAAGGACGGACGGCCTGGACCATTACTGTTGATTCCCCGGTGCTATCACTTATTGTGTTACTGGCTGTAATGTGGCAGGCATTAACTCTACTAGTGCTGACAGACCTGATCCCTCAGCTCACACATGAATCCATGAAGTTTTTGTGGGTGTTGACGACGTTATGGATAAACTAGTGTCTCTGCCAATCACAATCCAGAATCTGGGAAAAAAGTATGCGATCTCTACTCACTCCACAAGTGTTTTAGTTGTCTTCATATCTCACTTCTCCCAGGGTCCCGGATATACACTCAACAAAAATATAAACGCAACACTTTTGTTACTGCTCCCATTCCCCATGGGATGGACGTAGAGACCTAAAATTCATTCCAGATACACAATATAACCATCCCTCCCAAACAGTGGTCACAAATCAGTCCAAATGTGTGGTAGTGGGCACATCTGCCATATTGAGATAATCCATCCCACCTCACAGGTGTGCCACATCAGGATGCTGATCTGACATCATGAGTAGTGCACAGGTGTACCTCAGACTGCCCACAACAAAAGGCCACCCTGGAATGTGCAGTTTTTTGCGCTATTGGGGGTCTGGGGACCCAGAACCGGTCAGTATCTGGTGTGACCACCATTTGCCTCATGCAGTGCAACACATCGTCGCATGGAGTCTATCAGATTGTCAATTGTGGCCTGTGGAATGTTGGTCCACTCCACTTCAATGGCTGTGCGAGGTTGTTGGATATTCGTGGGAACTGGTACACGCTGTCGTATACGCCGGTCAAGCACATCCCGAACATGCTCAATGGGTGACATGTCCGGTGAGTATGCTGGCCATGCAAGAACTGGGACATTCTCAGCTGCCATCTGCCCTGAACAATGTGAACCATGATTCATCCGTGAAGCGCACACCTCTCCAACGTGCCAGACGCCATCGAATGTGAGCATTTGCCCACACAAGTCTGTTACGGCGACGAGCTGGAGTCAGGTCAAGACCCCGATGAGGACGACGGGCATGCAGTTGAGCGTCCCTGAGACGGTTTCTGACAGTTTGTGCAGAAATCGTTTGGTTGTGCAAACCAATTGTTCCAGCAGCTGTCTGGGTGGCTGGTCTCAGACGATCTTGGAGGTGAACCTGCTGGATGTGGAGGTCCTGGGCTGGTGTGGTTACACGAGGTCTGCGGTTGTGAGGCCGGTTGGATGTGCTGCCATATTCTCTGAAACGCCTGTGGAGACGGCTTATGGTTGAGAAATGAACATTCAATGCACGGGCGACAGATCTGGTTGACATTCCTGCTGTCAGCATGCCAATTGCACGCTCCCTCATTGCTTGTGGCATCTGTGGCATTTTGCTGTGAGACAAAACTGCACATTCCAGGGTGGCCTTTTGTTGTGGGCAGTCTGAGATAACAAGTCAACATGTAAAACCTTTTCTAACTTTTGTTTTAATGTCACAAACAAATCTCTTGGATGACAACATCTTGTTCCGACTGTCAAAACGGAAACTTTCTGACTGAGCCTGTGACACCATGTCCCAGTGACTTAGGCATGTCCCCCTACATACTTTTTAATTTTAATTTTTAATTGTAATGTTTTAATTAGCCTAGGTGCTCAGGCTGTGGAGCTGATATAACTAAAATTTTAATAACAACCACAAATATTCATCGTCTCTCTGGCTACATTTCTAGCTTTTCTTTTGAACACCTGCCATCCTGTGCTGTTAGTTTTTATTTATAGGCTATCTAAGGCTGCCGCTGTTTTGACTGAAGATTTCTGAGCATTTGCATTTATTATGAACAAATATGAGTTCTTACGCCACTGGATTTTAACCTAATCTTGCTTCGACTTCCTGTTCGCTCTTAGCTATTTCTACTCTTCATAGCCCTGATCTCAGGAATGTCTTAGACAATCATTAGACAGTTTCAATAAAACATGTAAATCTATTCTTTGTGACGATCCCCCTTCCAATAAAAAACAGTGGTTCAGGATCTACAGACTGAGGTCCATAACTGCTGGCCAACTTCACATTTGATTTAAATTAAATAACTGATACATGTGCAGACACAGAAAAACAGAACCCCGTGAGTGCAGCAATCAAACCATTACTATACAGTTTATTTTAAACTGCAGCTGAAAATCAAACCAGTAAAGGTCATGTACCATCTGGATTCTGCTTCACTCCATCCACACCTCAAGCCATGACATCCAGGTTTTGTATCGTGAGTAAATGTTATCTTGCGTGCTGTAACTGGCACAGATCTGATCCCTCCCACGTGTTTCTGGACCAGGCCTGCTTCTTATGTTTGTCCTCACACAGCTCCTTCCTCTCAGCCTCAGCATGGGCTGGCCTGGATGGAGGGGAAGGATTGTTGTTGTGCAGCTAGTATAATGTGCATTATACTTAAGATTTACAAAACAGTTAAAAGCATGATATTTCTACTTTTGGCACAAATACATTTGCTTACATTTGCTTAAAATACATGGTTTTGTCTTAAAATGTTCAAGCTATGTGCACAATCTGCGATGGTCTGTCCAGATCTCAGCCAGTATGAGTCATTTTGGTACTCCAGCTTGTAGTTAATAGTGTGACGCCTCTGTCTGTGGAAGGTGATGGAGTATGCCGTACTCGCGACATGCCAAAGCAATTGTGCTTGCTGATGGATGAAGTTTATCAGTGCAGTGGTGTCTGGCTGCTCACTGGCTTAAATCAATCTGTTTATTTGGTCTCTGTCAAATTGATCATCTGAAAATGCAAACACATTTCTCCTGAGCTGCATTTTGCTATTAGTTAAATCACAAATCACAAGCACAGCAGCATCAAAGTGCTGCTGCTGCTTTCTGAAACACCGTGCCTCAAAGTGTTCGATGAATTATCAAAAGGACAAGAAGTGAGAAAACATCATTTTCATCACAGCTATAAATCAGTTACTTCTAGGGTGACTTTAAAAAATGTTTTCCTTTTTTTCTCCAAAGGTTTACACTCAGGGCTGTTGCTTGACCTGCACAACATCCCCACAAAGGTCATCATGGAGGGAAGAAAACAAACATTTGCCCACAAAACTCTTGGTAGGGTTTGGTAATCAGAGGGCTCTAAGAACAGACACAGGAGAGGGTGTAGAGTGTTTACTGCAGACAGGCAGAAAGCTCAGTCAGTTGAAGAACAAGATGAAAACACAGTGACTAACCTGATGAAGAACAGAAGTCGTATTTGCCAGCTTTGTTTAATCTTCTGCTTTTGCTGTGCCAGTTAAGTGAACACAACTCATTAAGGTTAGAGATGTTTTAAATTCTCTCTA
This sequence comes from Rhamphochromis longiceps, assembly GCF_057381845.1. Classification (NCBI taxonomy): domain Eukaryota; kingdom Metazoa; phylum Chordata; class Actinopteri; order Cichliformes; family Cichlidae; genus Rhamphochromis; species Rhamphochromis longiceps. The sequence goes on from NC_140567.1 coordinate 719,345, forward strand.
GCTGTGCCTCAGCTTCATCAGTGGTTACCATGGTAACGTGGACAGCGTGGCTAGAGATCATCACCTGACATGACAGAATATTTTTCAGGAACCTGGTTCCTGGTAATTTATCATTGATGCTAAAGATAACGTATTTTACATAGCATGAGTCTCCAGCTGTAACTTCCTGTCCCATTGCAAGGAACAAGACAAAACTAAGCAAAGCAGCCTTTACAGGGATCACTGAAGTTTCCATAATTCATAATCCATTTGGATACAGGGCAGGTCGTCATGTGTTGCCTCTATGAGTTGAGATACCTTAGTTAAAACATCAGCTGTGTGTATTTCAGAAAACATTGTGTTGTGCTACAAATACTCGTACCTGTTTAGGGTGATTTTTCCAAGAGTTTGGTGCTGATTTGTGTTGTCGCACACTTTATACACAACATTTATTTCTGATGTATTTGTAACAATCTTTGGTTTGTACTCAGCAAACATGATCATTCCTGAGTGTTTGCTTGGTTTTTTCTGTTTGCAGATTGAGCGTTTGACAGTGACAGCACAAACGTCACATCCATTCACCCCCAACAAAGACATATAATAGTAGCAGGACACCGACTGCAGTAATGATGAGGAGGTTCAGAACTGACTGCAGCCTTTTAATGATTCCCCTGACCACTCTGTCAGTAACTGATCTGACCGTTTCACTTCCTAATGAATGCCCAAACTACAGCCCAGCACATCTGTCCTGATGCCTGGAGAGTTTTCCCCCAGTGTACGTGAAGCACATACATTTGCAGATACAGCGAATGACCTTGTCGATGCAGATAATGACGAGACAGCTGTGATAACAGTGAATTATCTCAGTAATCTAGAGGTAAATTGAACATTTTTGGATGAGATACTTATACAAATGTAAAACCTGACAAAAACAGGAAATGCTGACATTCAATAAGTTACAGAGTTTTTCTTCAGTTTGATTTAATGATTTTAAAAATTCAGTTGTACACTCCTTTGAAAAAAAAATGTTTCTGACACTTTATAGAAAACTCAAATGAAGTGACCTACAGAAACATCTGCTTTACGTAATCTGAACTCATGCCTTCTTTACTTAAAAGCTTGGTTTCTCTGCAGCATTAACATTTCATTACATATGGACAATGAAATTAAAAAAAGAGTGGGTCAGAAACAATGTGAAAGACCAACTTTGACAGTTGTTGCTTGTTTGCAGTTCTTGCTGCCAAGGGCGGCATAACTAGTTTGGTTATGCACATAGGGCTCTGTGAGTTAGGATAGGTTTTCTTCACTATCAGTGAAATCAACAAAAAAATGGATTTTTCATTGACTTGTGTTCTCTTTGTAAATTAAAAATTAACATTTGCTTGATGATCTAAAACATTTAAATGTGACAGATGTGGAAAAACCTAAAAGAAAATCAGGAAGGGGGTATATACAGACTGTAAATGGCTCCCTTTGTCTGATGGCACACATCAGTGCAGGAAAACCTGAACAATTTAGCTATTTTAACTATTTCCTGTATGATGTGGACGTTTAAACATTAGAAACAAATATTTTGCTAAGTCTTCACATTTACTTACACAGTGATTGCATCTGAGTCAGTGTTCTGCCACTGCAGCTCAGCACATCATCATTTATTTACTGTAATAAATAATTTAATCCAGGTGTGTCATCATGCACTTTTAAAGGCAACATTTGCCTATTTTGCACAAACGTGAGTAATTCATGGTCCTGCAAATCTGTCCATGTGCTAATGGGTTTCTGTTCAGACTGCATACAGAGAGAGATTTTCACCCACCACAAACATGCTTCCAAAAAGTCCTCTGACACTACACGTCACCGGACACGGATAATGTATGCATGATGTAAGCGTGTGGATTAGGTAACAAATGGGCCAGAATAAGGAAGGGGCCAGGAATGGGAGAAGTGCTGAAAACAACAATAAGCACACATCAAACGTACATGTAGACAGTGGACACCTTTAATTTTAACATTTGGTTACGCTTCAGCTCTTTGTTATCACTTCAGCTAGCTGACGGACCAACAACAGTATTAACAAGAGTAACCAGAGACCAAATGACAGCCATCTGACAACAAACACTCTCTGCAGGTAGACAGACGTCCATGGTTCCCATGGTAACCCCCGCCCCAGCATAAAACATTATGGGTCTCTCTCTCTGTCAAACAGTGGTCTATAAAAGCATTTGTTATAATGCACTGACGAACAGAAGGAACTCATTTATTCACATAAGTTCTGTAAAACATATATGATTCTTTTTTTCTAAATACATACATTTTCTATAAAATTAGAAAAATAGAGTGAAATATTATATTTAATGTAAAACAAGAAAAATCTGTGAAAAACAACCAGAACATTTTTTAAAGCATTTCACAAATAATGCAATGTCTGCTGAATAGATACAATTATTGACATAAATACATCTAAAATTAGATGCAATGAGTGACAATTAAAAGTAAAGTATAATTTCTTAATTGTTTTCACCTCAAATATGTTATATCATATCATATATATCAGGAAGTCAAACTGTAGCAAAGCCTGTTGATTTCCCCTCAAATGATGCCAAACGTCTGGGGAAATTCATCTGGGGATTGAGCACCAGAGTTGAGTATGTGAGCTGTGCCCATGAAAAAAAATGCCAAATAGACTCCATGGATTAGGAAAACAGTCCATGGGTAGATGCTGGGGGCGAGGCAGAGCGAGACAGCAGTTTAGGTAGTCGAGGCCTGTGAGAGCCAGATGGTTCTGGATGCTGGAAGGCCAGTGGCACAGATGGAAGGACTCTTCTGGAGGCTTGGGTGTCAGCCAAAGTTGATGGTGATGATGGAACATCTCAGGTGGTTGGTGTCGACAGTTAGATGCCTCCAGTGTCTGGGTTGAAGACCAGGGTGTCTACCGAGAACCTTGGGTGGCTGACAGGTGGGCGTCTGCGTCGTAGTAGGAGGGACATCTGGGGGGCTGGAGGCCGACGATGGTGACGGACACCCTCGCCACCCCCTAGTTTAAGACTCACCTACTTGGGTGTCTCAGCATGGGCTGATGCACAGGTTCAGTCAGCCTGGGACCCTCGGGCTCAGGTGGAGACAAATGCCAGTTGAAGAACGGGATGCCATCCCACATTTCCTCAATGACTGGGTGATAACAGACAACCGAATTAGACCATGTCTTATTGTCCACATACAGTACAAACCCATTCAGATGGGAGGAGAGAGTGATGTTAATAAATTCCCTGTTATTGCAAAGACAGCATTAGAACATTGTGTCTGCCATTGCAGCCTGTGGTGGAGTACATGTGTGAAAACTCCCCCTCCTTCTAGTTTGTATATGATACAGTCTGCGGCTACGTCCACACGAATGCGTTTTCTTTTGAAAACACATCATTTTCTCTCCGTTTTGGCCTCCCGTCCACACTGAGACGACGTTTTGCTCATGGAAAACGCAGCATTTTGAAAACGCTTGAAAACCCATACATTTGGAGACGGTGCTTTCGCGTCACAGCGTCGCCAAAAACGGAGACTTTATACAGCAGTTGTTCTGTTTGCTCTCAGTTCTGACAGCCCTATTAAAGATTAATATCAGTCTGTACATGCTCCAGATAGCTTTTCTTTAAAGTCTTTAATTCTCACTCACTTTTGGAACTTTGTACTTTTGTGTTACTCGCAGCAACAACTCCACCTCATTGTTAATCCATTTAAAAATCTCGGTGCTTTTCCTCAACATTTTGCCGCGACATTTCAACGAGTAAATAAGCGGCAGACAGAAAGGAGGCAGGCCGGATCTTCTTGCGTTTCACTGGACTGGAACGTAAGTGTTTTTGGCCTTTTCAATGTGGACGCACAACTCTGTGAAAACGACTGAAAACGTTTTTCAGACGACAACGCTGTTTTCAAATCTATCCAGGCTAGTGTGGACGTAGCCTAAGACCATGGTGGCAGCATCATAATAAAATGTCTTCCTCTTCCTCCTCACCTACATCCACATCTCCTATACCGAAGTCAGGCCTCTAACACATGACAGCGTGCATGAAAATGGTCATTTATTCCCAGTACTGTCACAGTTACTTATTATCCTCAGGTTAGACATCTCCAGAGAGCTGACCAGAGCCAGCTAGGCACCAACATCTGCTTATAAGATTACATTATGTCAACTGATGTGTCCCAAAAATCACACTTCCCCTTTGGTAAGTGCTTTGATTACATTTTCACATCATATGAGAGTTTATTCACTAATGCAGCTGGAACTTTAGCATTAGTTATCTGATAACTACTACTTCAGGATTGTTTCACCGTCACCTACAGTTTCTGTGCCCATCATCTGTTGTTAGATAGCCTCATGCAATTTTAATGTACTATTTACCTGCAGCTCCATGCTGACAGTTGTTTCAATCACCAGTTCTTGTTAGTTACCACTGAGAGGAAGTTTAAAAATCCCAGTTTGTTTATCTGATGGCCACATGCAAAAAGAAAACCATTGTTGTTGTTGTTGTTGTTGTTGTTACAACAACAATCATAACAGATGGACACATTCTATTAAATTTGTAGCTCCCTGCTAAATGCTCCACCACCACCTCTTGACTGTGACTTCTACCAGGACTGGGAACAGGGGCGGATCTAGAAGGGTGGCATGTGGTGGCAAGTGCCACCCTAAAATTATCTCTTGCCACCCCAAGTGCCACCCAAGCTTTGCATATGACAGTGTTGTTTATTAAAATAAGAAAGCATTAACAGTTTGAGTGTAGTTACAGTTAACAGTCAATATAAATGCTAGCTGAATAAAAACTGAATATATTACATAGTGTTACCCTTTCGGAAGTATACACCAGCTTTTAAATTTTAATTACAGGCCAGTAAATCCAGAGTTATAATTTAAAAATCATATATATATTAAAAAAACACCCAGCACGCCCCTGTGGGCGGTTTATCCTTCAAGCTCGGGTCCTCTACCAGAGGCCTGGGAGCTTGAGGGTCCTGCAGTATCTTAGCTGTTCCCAGGACTGCGCTCTTCTGGACAGAGATCTCCGATGTTATTCCCGGGATCTGCTGGAGCCACTCGCCTAGCTTGGGAGTCACCGCACCTAGTGCTCCGATTACCACGGGGACCACCATATATATATATATATATATATATATATATATATATATATATATATATATATATATATATATATAGTTAGCCAACTATATATATAGTTGGCTAACGGAGGGAGGTTAGCCGACTAACGGAGTTGCAGAAAGGTGCGACAAAGAAGGTGCATAAGAAATACAGCAAGCTGTCCATACCTGAGGCCTTGGAAACTGCCAAGCAAAGACTCATAGCCTTGGCCAGCCGCTTAAGGAGGTACACCAGAGAGATAGAAGGCAGGAGAATAAACCAGCTGTTCTCCACAGAACCAGCAAAGGTGTACTCTCAGTGGCAAGGGAACAATAATAATAAGAGAACAGCACCACCAAGGCTGGAGACGGAGCAATACTGGAAGAGCATATGGGAGAAGGACACAACCCATAACGGCAATGCTCAGTGGCTAGTGGATCTGAGGGCAGACCACAGCGACCTCCCTGAACAGGGTCCAGTAACCATCACAGTGGCAGATATCCAAGAAAGGGTCTCCAGTATGAAGAGTTGGACAGCACCAGGGCCCGACATGGTTCACGCCTACTGGCTAAAGAAGCTGACTGCACTCCACGAGCGTCTGGCAGCACAAATGAACCAGCTGCTAGTTAACGAGAGACACCCGGAATGGCTAACCGAAGGTCGGACGGTCCTGATCCCCAAGGACCCCAAGAAGGGACCGGTCCCCTCCAACTACCGACCATTAACCTGCCTCAGTACTACATGGAAGCTCCTGTCAGGCATCATATCGGCTAAGATGAACAGGCACATGGGTCAATACATGAGCGGGACACAGAAAGGGATAGGCAAGAATACCAGAGGCGCAAAACACCAGCTACTGGTAGACAGAACAGTCAGCCGAGACTGCAGGACCAGACTGACCGACCTGTGCCCTGCCTGGATTGATTACAAGAAGGCCTATGACTCAATGCCCCACAGCTGGATACTGGAATGCCTAGAATTGTACAAGATCAATGGGACCCTAAGAGCCTTCATCAGGAACTCAATGGGGATGTGGCGTACAACACTAGAGGCCAACTCCAAGCCCATAGCACAAGTCACCATCAAGTGCGGGATCTACCAAGGAGAAGCTCTGTCCCCACTGCTGTTCTGCATAGGCCTGAACCCCCTCAGTGAGATCATTAACAAGACTGGCTACGGATACCGACTACGGAATGGAGCAGTTGTCAGCCACCTCCTGTACATGGATGACATCAAGCTGTATGCCAAGAGTGAACGAGACATCGATTCATTGATCCACACTACCAGGCTATACAGCAATGACATTGGAATGTCGTTCGGACTGGAGAAGTGTAGTCGGATGGTAACAAAGAGAGGGAAGGTAGTCAGAACTGAGGGGAGTGAACTACCAGAAGGCAACATTGCAGACATAGAGGACAGTTAAAAGTACCTGGGGATCCCGCAGGCGAATGGGAACCATGAAGAGGCCGCTAGAAAAGCTGCAACCACCAAGTACCTGCAGAGGGTCAAGCAAGTCCTGAGGAGTCAGCTGAATGGTAAGAACAAGATCCGGGCCATCAACACGTACGCCCTGCCCGTGATCAGGTACCCTGCTGGGGTAATAGGCTGGCCAAAGGAGGAGATAGAAGCCACTGACATAAAGACAAGAAAGCTCCTTACCATGCATGGAGGGTTTCACCCCAAGTCCAGCACCCTGAGGCTGTACGCTAAGCGGAAGGAAGGGGGCCGGGGACTGGTGAGTGTCAGCACCACAGTCCAGGATGAGACAACGAACATCCAAGAATACATTGGGAAGATGGCCCCAACTGACCGAGTGCTCAGTGAATACCTCAGGCAGCAGAAACCCAAGAAAGAGGAGGGAGACGAGGAACCATCATGGAAGGACAGGCCCCTGCACGGTATGTACCACCGGCAGATAGAGGAGGTGGCTGATATCCAGAAATCCTACCAGTGGCTGGACAAAGCTGGACTGAAAGACAGCACAGAGGCACTAATCATGGCAGCACAAGAACAAGCTCTGAGTACAAGATCCATAGAGGCTGGGGTCTATCACACCAGGCAAGACCCCAGGTGCAGGCTGTGTAAAGATGCCCCAGAGACAATCCAGCACATAACAGCAGGGTGCAAGATGCTAGCAGGCAAGGCATACATGGAACGCCATAACCAAGTGGCCGGCATAGTGTACAGGAACATCTGTGCCGAGTATAACCTGGAAGTCCCGAGGTCAAAATGGGACATGCCCCCAAGGGTGGTGGAGAATGACCGAGCTAAGATCCTGTGGGACTTCCAGATACAGACGGACAAAATGGTGGTGGCTAACCAACCGGACATAGTGGTGGTAGACAAACAGAAGAAGACGGCCGTAGTCAAATGCAGAGAAAAACAAGTAATTTCCCCATGGGGATCAATAAAGTATCCATTATTATTATTATTATTATTATTATTATTATTAGTGATCGATGTAGCGGTTCCGAATGACAGCAATATCAGGAAGAAGGAACACGAGAAGCTGGAGAAATACCAAGGGCTCAGAGAAGAGCTCGAGAGGATGTGGAGGGTGAAGGTAACGGTGGTCCCCGTGGTAATCGGAGCACTAGGTGCGGTGACTCCCAAGCTAGGCGAGTGGCTCCAGCAGATCCCGGGAACAACATCGGAGATCTCTGTCCAGAAGAGCGCAGTCCTGGGAACAGCTAAGATACTGCGCAGGACCCTCAAGCTCCCAGGCCTCTGGTAGAGGACCCGAGCTTGAAGGATAAACCGCCCGCAGGGGCGTGCTGGGTGATTTTTTTTAATATATAAAGACATGCTTATATAATTATAATACTGTCGTCACGTTTTTTTAGGACAACGAGAAAACCGTAAAGAAAGAAAAAAAAAGCCACCTCTTTCCTATCTGTGGAAAAATGTACCATGTCGGCCAATTTTTAAGAAAAGTCAACATGTGGGATTTGGTTGTTTAGGAAGACGGGAAAGTTTTGGGAGTGACGGTAACGGCAGTGAGACAGAGCAAGAGGGAGAGAGAGATTTTAGATGTGGGAGATTTGCGACGTTTGGCGTGGAGTGTGTAGTTAGTGTGTTGTGTAGTCGTTGTTTGGTTTTGTGTGTCAATGAGGGCACTAATGAATGTCACAAAGGTACACTGCATTTGTAAATTTTCAATTCAATTTTATTTATATAGCACAATTTATATAAGTCACAACAGCAGTCACCTCAAGGCGCTTTATATTGTACAGTAGATCCTACAATAATAGATACAGAGAAAAACCCAACAATCATATGACCCCCTATGAGCAGCACTTTGGCGACAGTGGGAAGGAAAAACTCCCTTTTAACAGGAAGAAACCTCCAGCAGAACCAGGCTCAGGCAGGGGCGGGGCCATCTGCTGTGATTGGTTGGGGTGAGAGAAGGAAGACAGGATAAAGACATGCTGTGGAAGAGAGACAGAGATTAATAACAGATATGATTCAATGCAGAGAGGTCTGTGAACACATAGTGAGTGAGAAAGGTGACTGGAAAGGAAAAACTCAATGCATCATGGGAATCCCCAACAGTCTACGTCTATTGCAGCATAACTAAGGGAGGATTCAGGGTCACCTGGTCCAGCCCTAACTATATGCTTTAGCAAAAAGGAAAGTTTGAAGCCTAATCTTAAAAGTAGAGATAGTGTCTGTCTCCTGAATCCAAACTGGAAGCTGGTTCCACAGAAGAGGGGCCTGAAAACTGAAGGCTCTGCCTCCCATTCTACTTTTAAATACTCTAGGAACAACAAGTAGGCCTGCAGAGCGAGAGCGAAGTGCTCTAATAGGGTGATATGGTCCTACAAGGTCATTAAGATAAGATGGGGCCTGATTATTTAAGACCTTGTATGTGAGGAGCAGGATTTTGAATTCTGGATTTAACAGGAAGCCAAAACAGGAGAAATCTGCTCTCTCTTTCTAGTACCTGTCAGGACTCTTGCTGCAGCATTTTGGATCAGCTGAAGGCTTTTCAGGGAGTTTTTAGGACATCCTGATAATAATGAATTACAGTCGTCCAGCCTGGAAGTAATAAATGCATGAACTAGTTTTTCAGCGTCACTCTGAGACAGGATATTTCTAACTTTAGAGATGTTGCACAAATGGAAGAAAGCAGTCTTACATATTTGTTTAATATGTGCATTGAAGGACATGTCCTGGTCAAAAATGACTCCAAGGTTCCTCACAGTGTTACTGGAGGCCAAGGTAATGCCATCCAGAGTAAGAATCTGCTTAGATACCATATTTCTAAGCTTTTCAGGGCCGAGTACAATAACCTCAGTTTTATCTGAATTAAGAAGCAGAAAGTTAGCGGCCATCCAGGTCTTTATGTCTTTAAGACATTCCTGCAGTTTAACTAATTGGTGTGTGTTATCTGGCTTCATGGACAGATAGAGCTGGGTGTCATCTGCATAGCAGTGTAAATGTATGCTATGTCTTCTAATGATGCTGCCTAAGGGAAGCATGTATAATGTATTTTTTTCTTCTTTTGCCATCAGAATTATTGTCTAAAGGTGAAGAAAGATGCCCAACGGATTTACTTTACCAAATTGACCCTCCCAGCCTTGCCGTAATGGTCTATTTGATTCACCTTTTATTGTTTATTTTATTTATTTTTTATTTTCACTTGCTAAATATGGGACAGACTTGAATGAGGAAAAGAAAAGGGAGAAAGGAAGAGGGGGAAAAACAGCGGAGAAGAGGGACGGTGATAAAGGGCAAAAAAACAAAAACCAACTAAATTATGCAGACAAAAAATACATCTATCTATCAATCACATGGATCACCTGTTGAGAAAGAAAAAAGAAAACAAGCAGAAGAAAACGAGAGCAATACAATAAACAACATCACGATGATCTATGGGAATATAACAGTAAATAATAAATATTAAACATTATTGTACATCACGTAAGATCGACAGCGCACAGTGTGCTTTGAGGTAGGAGCCAAAAAGGGTGTAGTTTGTGGGTGTGATCACCCGTGTATACACCTGTGAGCATGGACGCGCTTGTATTTAAAAGGTTCCTTCATGTAATGATCTGCTAGAGGGTGTGTGTGTGTGTGTGTGTGTGGGGGGGGGGGGGGGGGGGGGGGGGGGTGGTGCAGCAACAACAACCTGTCCCTGAATGTGGAGATGACGGAAAAGATCATCATAGAACTCAGAGAACTCAGACCCTGCACACCACACTAACCATCAGCTGTGCTGCTGTGGGGAGGGTGGGCACCAAGTTCCTGGGTGTGCACATCTCAGAAGATCTCTCCTGGTCAAAGAACACAGGATCACTGATCAGCAAAGCCTAGCAACGACTCTACGTCCAAACTGAGGAGAGCAACAGCCTCAGCGTTTCTATTCTACACAGCGCACATCATTCATGCTTTGAAACGTGTATTTCAGCTGTTTACCTCAGCAGAATTGTAGACTGAGGACATGTTTATATTTAACTCATTATGCTTTAATATGATTTTTACTTTATCTGATTTTATTAAACAACATTTCAGGAAATGCCCAATTACTCCCTGAAGTTTTCTTTTTAGTAAAATTTTAGGCTTTTTACTAAATTCGTTTTGGGAAGATGTAGGTTGTGCTTGCTTAGAGCTCCAAACTGATCTGCCAAGACGACCCTACATGCCTGGCCTTTCTTCAGCACCTCCTCCTTCTTCTCCTCCTCCACCCCCTGGCTACATGTCATTACTGCCTGTCAGCAGCACAGAGCTGAAGCACACATGTCTTCATGTAATATAAGAGGCAACTGTGTCAACTGGTCGATAGGCTTTAATCCCCTTCGTGCTCTCTTCTCATCTCTATTCAGGTTTAGTCTCTGAGCTAAAAGTGCACTGCAGCTCTCATCTCAGTGTCCTTCGAGCTTTCGTTGTCAGCTGTGCATCATTTGGGCTGGCTAAACACATTTCTTGTCTCATTCTTCCCTGGCCTCAGCCCCTCTCCCTGCCACTGCTGGGTGTCATCCCGTTCTCCCGAGGCACTGGCATTGTAGTCACTATGATCCATGTAGCTTCCGTTTAAAAGGACACCTCAGACTGAGATACAGACCTGACATGCATGCTCTTGACCTGCAGCTTGTTTCATCCTTAAACTACTGCGTTTACTCACACGCACTTGCACACCATCCCTGGTGTCACTACCTGACTCACTGCTTTAGCTAAGCAAACGCCTCTGGCTTTTCTTTTTATATCAAAGTTGGAATAAATAAACCCAATTTCCCGGTGCATGCTGCGAAATGGTTGAAGCAGGTACTAAACACTGCCAGTGCTGCAAGACTAATAACTTCCTGCTTACCAAGCAGGTCACAGAAAAGGTCTGTCAGCCTTTTTGCTTCATGAAAATACTCCATGAGGCTGTTATTTTAAAACTTTAATGATTTATAGAAAAGCCTGTGTTAGTTTAACACAGAAATACTGCGTATGAGAGATACAGAGCCCTCCTACTTTTAGAAAAAGCTTTGGGCTGCTCTCTTACTTGTTTACATTGCATAAACAAGAAAGGTGAAAAATTAAAGGAAATACTGATCCTTTGACTGTTATGTTACTGGTCCTTTTCAAGCACTTTCCTCTTAGAAGAAAATGGTCTCTATAAATCAGTTCAAACCAATCCTGGGTGATCACCAAAATAAATGTTTCCATCCATAGGGCACAAGCATAACATATGCAGATAAGGATCTGTGCTAGTGTTTAGTCATGCATCCTGCTAATGCTGCTACCCCAAGTTAATAGTGATGGGATTTCCGGCTCGTTTTAGAGAGCCGGCTCTTTCGGCTCCGAACCGGCTCTTCAGGTTGTTTTGTTGCTTTAATTAATTTATTATTAACAATAATATAAAATTATGCACAAAATGAGTTACTAATGTAAAAAAAAGTGGTTTTATTTATATATGTTCATATATAAATATATACGGTGCCCCCTAGAGACAAAGCACGTACAAACTCTAAAACACATTTCTAGCATGAACTGAACTTCCAAACAGAGCTACTAGATCACGTAAATTACACAATTGAAAGCATGTGTGTATTGTTTGTGTATTTATACACAAGCACTCATATATATTCAAATAATTTAAACAAATGTTCATTTACCTGTTACTACCTCACACCAAATCCGGTCGTTGGTACTTGCTGGCTTGTGTAGCCATGAGGTAACAAAAGCTCAACACTGCCCCCTAGCATCCTGGAGCACTTCTGTTGTGTTTTGTACGTGCTTCAGAGTTCGTACGTGTTTTGAAGTTTGCACGTGCTTTGTCTCTAGGGGCCACCGTAAATATACTTTTATTTATTCACTCCACATAAAATGTAATAAATAAATCATATAATACAAAAACCAACTATTCACATTTCAACTTTTAACTATTTAAATTTTCAGCTTTTTCCTTTCACAAATTTAAAGTGAAACCACACAAAACACTGCAAATCACAACACAATTAAATATAAATTAAAATATGAAAACTAAAAGAACATGCATATTCTCTGTCATATGGACCTGCATGAATAAACTTTCTGAATCCTTTATCATCTGCAACTGAAAATAGTTGTGGATGATTACTATACCTTTCTAATGTGACGCTGTTGTCCCTGCTCTCTCTCTCTCCCTCCCGCTCTGTTCCTGTGCTACTGAGTGTAACTACCGCCCCTCCCCCCTCTGCCCAGCGCAAAGCACAAGCCTCGCACGCAGAGTGAAGCGGGAAAAAGTGCGAGAGAGAGAGGGTGAGAGAAAGAAAAAAACCCCCTCACGGCTCGCGATAAGGAGCCGGCTCGCGTCGTTCATGTCAAAGATCCGGCTCTAAGAGCCATTTCGTTTGCTACCGACACATCACTACAACAGAACTGCAGCACTGACTTGGGTAGCAGTGGTAGCAATGAATCCACACAGCTCAGTTTTCTCATTACAGTGCTTTAGTTAGGACACTCCAGGTTTGTTATAGCACGCTGTTGACTCCTTGAGATGTTATTTTTTTTCTTTATGCCATGTACAGAATATCTTGAATTTTTTTTAACACTTTATTTGTAGTTTTCCAATTATCATACATAGCATTATTATTATTTTACAAACAACAATCCCCACAGATCATAAAAACAGATAATACCAAGACAGGAAAAGGGAAACAAACAAACAAAAAATCAACAACAACAGGAAAAAAAAGAAAAAAGAAAAAAAAGGGCGGTGCACCTCTCAATTGTTTTTACAGGACTGTTCTAGGGCAAACAAAAACATTCAAGATTCCAGTTCCAGGCCAGGTAGATTGTTGACGTATGTTAACAGAGGGTCCCATGTTGTGTGGAATTTGCTGATGGATCCGTTGAGAGTACATCTGATTTTTTCCAGTGTGACATTTTGCATGGTAAAATGGTAAATGGCCTGTATTTATATAGCGCTTTACTAGTCCCTAAGGACCCCAAAGCGCTTTACATATCCAGTCATCCACCCATTCACACACTGGTGATGGCAGCTACATTGTAGCCACAGCCACCCTGGGGCGCACTGACAGAGGCGAGGCTGCCGGACACTGGCGCCACCGGGCCCTCTGACCACCACCAGTAGGCAACGGGTGAAGTGTCTTGCCCAAGGACACAACGACCGAGACTGTCCGAGCCGGGGCACGAACCGGCAACCTTCCGATTACAAGGCGAACTCCTAACTCTTGAGCCACGATAACATCCCTTATCCAGTGGTGGTGCGATGGAGCAGTAGTAGACTTCCATTTAAATAAAATCAGGTGTCTCGCTAATAATGACAAAAAGGCAATGACCCTCTGTAAATGGGCAGAGGGAACAGAAGTCGCGATACCAGAGAAACAACCAGAAATTGCCACCACGGGGCAAGGCGAGATGTTATAGGCATAGGCTTTAGAGATGACTTCAAAAAATGATGACCAGAAAGGAGCAATTTTCGGACAGGACCAAAACATATGAAGGGAAGTAGCTGGAGTCTGTTTGCATCTATCACATGATGGGTCTATGTTCGGAAATATTTTTGCTAGTTTAGCTTTTGAAAAATGTAACCTGTGTAACACTATTGTATCAGGGAGTGTCTTGAACATACAGAAGATGAATGGACCCTGGTAAGAGCCATACCCCACTCTTCGTCAGACAGCTGGGCACCCAAATCATTCATCATTCTCCCACTGTTCTCGAATGTATGAAATAGACAGGTTACAACTGTCCATGATATGTGAGTAAATAAACGATATTCTGCCTTTTTTCATCTCATTGACCCTTAGTATAGAATCCAAACAGGAAGGAGGGGGGAGAGTAGGAAAATTAGCAACCTTTTTACGTGTAAAATCTCTGATTTGCAAGTATCGCAAGAAATGGTTATTAGTCAGACCAAATTTTCTAGATAGATGTTCAAAGCTAGCAAACATATCATTAATATACAAATCCTCAATACTGTGAATGCCCCTGTCTACCAAATTTTGAAGCCATTGTCCACTAAGGATGGTTGAAAAAGATAGTTATGTATTATTGGAGAGTGAATAGAAATACTCTGAATACCCAGATGTTTTTTAAACTGATTTACAATGCGTAGCGATTGAGTAACAATTATGTTATCTTTAACATTATTAACTAGAGGTGGTAGGGGTGCGCAGAGTAATGCTGGGAGTGAATGCGGCCTGCTTGTGACCCTTTCAGTTGGTAGCCACGCAGGCATCTGATCATTCCAGTCCTTTAGCCATAAAGTGAGTGACAGGAGAACGGCGGCTAAGCTGTCATCCCTGATGGACAACATCTCCCACCCCATGCAGCAGACTGTGACAGCACTGAGCAGCTCCTTCAGTGGGAGACTGCGGCACCCACGGTGTGGGACGGAAAGATTTCGCAGGTCTTTCCTCCCCACTGCTGTCAGACTCCATAATAAAGACTTTAACTGATCAAGCACACACATCCATACATATGCAATAATACTAAGTGCAATAATCCTTTCTGTCATCGTTGTATTTTTACTCAGTTGTATATAGTATTTGTATTTGTATTCTATTTTTATCTTATTGTATATTTATTTTATTTTATTCTACTGTATATAGTATTTTATTTTATTCTATTCTGTACAGCTGTGTACTGTATTTATTCTTATTGTATTCTAATTTTTGCCTCATAACTTTTGCACTGTCCACTTCCTGCTGTGACAAAACAAATTTCCCACGTGTGGGACTAATAAAGGTTATCTTATCTTATCTTATCTTATAGAGAGATGGTATTGAGATTCGCCGCCCAATAATATGTGCGCAGGTTTGGCAGTGAGAGCCCACCTATATTTTTAGGTCTTTCTAAATTCTTTTCTTATACGAGGCGGTTTATTATTCCATATAAATGAAGACACCATTCGGTTAAATGACATGAAAAAAGTCTGTGGTATGTAAACAAGTAACGCCTGAAATAAATATAGAAATTTTGGCACAATATTTATCTTTACAGAATTGGCTCTCCCAATGAGAGATAATGGTAAAATAGACCATCTTTTAACATCTTGTTTGCACTGTTCCAACAGAGGAGTGAGATTACTTTTAAACAGACAGTAATAGGATTTGGTGACTTCTACACCCAGATTTGTAAAGGACTCGGTAGACAACTTAAATGGCAGATTGGGGTATTCTCCTGCATTATAGAATATCTTGAATTTAATATGACTAAAACAATAACAACAATACACGTAGTGTGGTTCAAAGCTGACGTTTGTTACTGTGCAACCAAACTCTATGTGCTTACAAATGCAAAACATATTCTTTGCATGAGTAAGTATGTTTGTGTTTATGCCCATGATAATCCATCCATGGGTGGTAGGGCTCACAGAATGGTTTGATCAGGATGGAAACTATGCTTATCATAATCCACGGTCTTCACGGGCATCACAACTCAACCTTTCAAACCAACTGACCACCTCTATGAGATACTGAACCAATATTTTAGACAAGCTCTCCACCACAATCATCAAACCGCCAAATGAGGGAAGATCCTGTTCTCCAGTAGAGTCCCAGCACTGAAGCTGTTCTGATTGCATGTGGAAGCTCACATAAACATACTTGCTGTTATCGTTGGATTTTTTTTTAGCACATGTTATTTCATTAAGGAGAGATCACTTGGAAGAATTTGAACATAATTTATTGAGATAGAGAAATAAATGTATTTTACAATTAGACAATTAGACATCGATGACCCATCATGGCAGAACAGAATCCCAGCAGCGATAGGATTTTAATACAGGAACGCCAGGATTGTAGATGCTGGTGCTGGTGCAGAGGTGAGGCTTGGATGGCTCCAACTGAGGTGTCTGTGAGATGGAGATGGGAAGGAGGTGGTTTCCACTAACCGGATTCTGAAAAGGAGAATGACAGAGAGCACAGAGACTTTAACTACGCAAAGTGGATGCTGATTGGCAAGAAGATGACTGGACTAGAATAATGATAACAGAATCAAAATCTATTTATTGTTATGTAACAAGTACAATGAAATTAGGTGCAGTCCCTGCGGTGTCAAGGAAGAAAAGTTTAAATAAAATTACAAAAGAATAATATAAGTATGAGTTAGAACACAATCCTTCAGTATAATAAATAAAACCTTACTGCACATATAACACTATTGCACAGGATGCCAACCATAACAGCATCGAGACTGACAGTGTGGGAAAGAGAGAGTGATACAGAGAACAGAAGAGCAGACTAACACCCAGGAACGCAGGCATCCCGGCTACCATAGGACAAGAGGCAGGGTACATCCTAGACAGGTCGCTGGTAAATATTGACTAAATCATTTTTAATTTCAGTCCGAATGTGTAATCATTGTAATAAGAACTAGATATTGATCTTAAAAATGGCTTCCAGTTACATTAAAAATGGAAAATTGCTGTCTCAGTATACCCAAAAACATTAGAAGCCACTGACATCAAGACAAGAAAGCTCCTGACCATGCATGGAGGGTTTCACCCCCAGTCCAGCACCCTGAGGGGGCCGGGGACTGGTGAGTGTCAGCACCACGGTCCAGGATGAGACAACGAACATCCAAGAATACATTGGGAAGATGGCCCCAACCGACCGAGTGCTCAGTGAATACCTCAGGCAGCAGAAACCCAAGAAAGAGGAGGGAGACGAGGAACCATCATGGAAGGACAGGCCCCTGCACGGTATGTACCACCGGCAGATAGAGGAGGTGGCTGATATCCAGAAATCCTACCAGTGGCTGGACAAAGCTGGACTGAAAGACAGCACAGAGGCACTAATCATGGCAGCACAGAAACAAGCTCTGAGCACAAGATCCATAGAGGCTGGGATCTGTCACACCAGGCAAGACCCCAGGTGCAGGCTGTGTAAAGATGCCCCAGAGACAATCCAACACATAACAGCAGGGTGCAAGATGCTAGCAGGCAAGGCATACATGGAACGCCATAACCAAGTGGCCGGCATAGCATACAGGAACATCTGTGCCGAGTATAACCTGGAAGTCCCGAGGTCAAAATGGGAGATGCCCCCAAGGGTGGTGGAGAATGACCGAGCTAAGATCCTGTGGGACTTCCAGATACAGACGGACAAAATGGTGGTGGCTAACCAACCGGACATAGTGGTGGTAGACAAACAGAAGAAGACGGCCGTAGTGATCGATGTAGCGGTTCCGAATGACAGCAATATCAGGAAGAAGGAACACGAGAAGCTGGAGAAATACCAAGGGCTCAGAGAAGAGCTCGAGAGGATGTGGAGGGTGAAGGTAACGGTGGTCCCCGTGGTAATCGGAGCACTAGGTGCGGTGACTCCCAAGCTAGGCGAGTGGCTCCAGCAGATCCTGGGAATAACATCGGAGATCTCTGTCCAGAAGAGCGCAGTCCTGGGAACAGCTAAGATACTGCGCAGGACCCTCAAGCTCCCAGGCCTCTGGTAGAGGTCTGTAATAACCCACCTCCCTTCTGTCTACGTGTTCAGCCATTAATCTGTTTAAATCACATTTATTTTCCCACACTGTCAAACTGAATAATGACATTATCATTCTAGTCCAATCATTTTCTTGCCTGCCATCTGTGAGCCAATCATTCACAGTTCCCTGTGCTTAAAAAAATGTAGCCAATATAACATGGCTGATAAATGTAGACAACTGTGTGGGGAAAACTGCAGTTCCTTTACATGCAATAGCCACTACATCCTATCCCAGGAAGAGACAGGATGAACACTGGACGTGAAAATTCTGCAAATCACATTTGTGGAGTCTTTCTTCGTTATTCTTCTAAAGTGTTTCATCTTTATAATGTTGACTTTTGTTGCTGCTTTGATGTAATTGTCTTCTTTATCCCTGTTTCTACTCCCCTCAGTTGTTCACTCTGTGCAAAAAACTGGGTTGGTGCAAATCAAGTCTTTTTCTGCACAATTGAATAGACAGCATGCAGTGCTTGCACCACTCATTGACGTGGTGACCACATTTAAGAGAACATTTATTTAAGAGTGACCCTGAGCAGAAACACATGCATCTCTATAGTGCCAGAGTCAGCTATTTCTGAAACAAAACAGTCGAGAGAGAAGTGAAGAGGGCAAATAAAGACAGGTCACAGCATCTTTGTCTTTATTCCTCCTGCAGCTCTTTGCTATGATTTTACCTGTCTCTTACAGATGCTGAACAGTGGCCCTCCAGCTCATTAAGACTGAACTGTCTGTTCAGCGTGAACCTTTACTGAACAACACAACAGAATAGGTAATCACACAAGGATGAAGTGAGACATGCCTTGCTAGCTGAGTGACAGCTGCTACTGCTCAGTATGAAAAAAGAGTGAACATGACTAAAGCTGAAGCTTCTACAGTCTAGACATGGTGTTACCAGTGTGGAGCTGGACTGCACCAGAATCTTAAACTGTGCCTCCATCATAGCTGACAGATCAATAACAGTAAAAGTCCAGATCACCTGGGTAATGTGTACAGTAAAATTTGCATTATTATATATAATTAATATGTCGCACAGGTTAATAAAAATAGCTGCAAATGGCTCCCATAACCGATGTTATGGAATTTCCCACTAATTAGCAGCAAAAGCACCATAAATGGGGACTTTTGAATGTCACAGTCACTCAGTGAGACTTGGACTGCTCAGCATCAGGCAAAAGGAGCAGAGAAAAAGGAAACAACAATAGAAAAGTTAAACTTTAATGCTAGTAGAGTAGCCAAAAGGCGATGCATGATTGTGATAAAAAAAAAATCAGAACAAGATGGCGCCGAGTATGGCAGCCTCGTCGCGAGCTCCCCCAAGCAACAGCTTTTTTCTGTGTTTAATTTTACTTTTCCTTTATTTTTTCACGAGCAGCACGTCTCCTTGTGTACGACCGACAAACCTTACTGGACATAAAAGACGGTCTTTCTTATAACTTTCCGGAGTTCAAGTTTTGCAACACGGACGCTCCGTTTGCAGACCCCCCATTCATCTCACCTGAGACGCCTTTGTTCTCTGGCCCTGGAGGCCGCAAACGCCGACGCAGAGGGAGAAGATCTGGCGTTCTGGTTCGACTGAGACGGCGCACTAACAGACCACCGTTACCCAGTTTATTACTGGCTAATATGCAGTCTCTGGAGAACAAGCTGTGCGAGCTTCGGGCACGGATCTCATTCCAGCGAGAGATGCGGGACTGCTGCGTGATCTGCCTCACGGAAACCTGGCTATTGGACAAGGTACCGGACTCCGCAATACAACTGCCGGGGTTCTCCGTGCACCGCGCGGACAGGTCACAGGATCTTACTGGGAAAAGCAGAGGCGGTGGTGTGTGTTTCATGATCAACAACAGCTGGTGTGATTATGCAAACGTGCACCCGGTCAAATCCTTCTGCTCACCGGACCTGGAGTACCTGATGATTAAGTGCCGGCCATTCTGGCTACCGAGGGAATTTACAGCAGTGATTATTACGGCTGTTTACATTCCCCCACAAGCCGACACTGACGAGCACTCAGGGAACTGTACAGCGCGATCAGCAGCGAGGAAACCGCACACCCAGAGGCAGCGTTTATCACAGCCGGAGACTTTAATAAGGGAAACCTGAAGAAAGTCTCACCCAAACTCCACCAACACATCCACTTTAACACTCGTGGAGACCGGCTACTCGACCACTGCTACACCTCTTTCCGGGATGCGTACAAAGCCCTCCCCCGCGCCCCATTCGGCCAATCAGATCACCGCTCCATCCTGCTCCTGCCCGCCTACAGGCAGAAGCTGAAACAGGAAGCTCCAACCCGGAGGGCGGTGCACTGTTGGACGGACCAATCGGAGTCTGCGCTGCGGGACTGTTTTGATCACGCGGACTGGGAAATGTTTCACGTGGCCGCCAGAGACATTGATGAGTACACGGACTCAGTCTGCGGATTTATCAGGAAATGCGTGGAAGATGTCGTCCCATCCAGAACAGTTAAATCCTTCCCAAATCAAAAACCCTGGATTAACGGAGATGTTCGCGCGGCACTGGCGGCACGGAACACCGCCTTTGCCTCCGCGAACACATCGGACTACAAACACGCACATTACCAACTCCGGAAGACGATCAAAGCAGCCAAACGTGAGTACAGGGACAGGGTGGAGCAACAGTTTGACAACCCTCGGAGTATGTGGCAGGGACTAAACACGATCACAGACTTTAGAGGGAAAACCAGCACACCGCAGACCACGGCCTCTCTGTGTGAGGATCTAAACGTATTCTACGCTAGATTCGACACAGCGAACACCATGAGACCGGACAGTGTGCGCACCGCGGATGACGTCAGTGCGCACACTGTGTCTGAGGAGGATGTGCGGAAGTGCTTCAGGAAGGTGAACGCACGCAAAGCTACTGGTCCGGACGGGATTCCCGGCCGCGTCCTCAGGTCATGCGCGGCTCAGCTGGCTGGAGTGTTCACGCACATCTTCAACCTTTCCCTCTCTCTGTCTGTAGTCCCAGCCTGCTTCAAAATGGCCACCATCGTCCCTGTACCCAAATCCTCCACCATCTCCTCATTGAACGACTGGCGACCTGTAGCCCTGACCCCCATCGTAAGCAAATGCTTCGAGAAGCTGGTCAGGGACTTCATCTGCTCTGCACTACCCGACTCACTGGACCCTCTACAGTTCGCATACCGCCACAACAGGTCCACTGATGATGCCATAGCCCTGACACTACACACTGCCCTGTCACACCTGGAGAAGAGAGACACGTATGTGAGAATGCTGTTTGTAGATTACAGCTCAGCATTCAATACCATCGTTCCCTCGAAGCTGGACAGGAAACTGCAGGATCTAGGACTGAGCAGCTCCCTCTGCAGCTGGATCCTTAGCTTCCTGTCTGACAGACGCCAGGTGGTCAGACTGGGCAGCATCACCTCATCCCCCATCACACTGAACACTGGTGCTCCACAGGGGTGTGTACTGAGCCCTCTGCTGTACTCACTCTACACCTACGACTGCACGGCCACTAACAACTCCAACATCATTGTGAAGTTTGCGGACGACACTACAGTGGTGGGTCTTATCACCAACAGTGATGAGAGGGCTTACAGGGAGGAGGTCAGCGCCCTGACCCACTGGTGTCAAGACAACCATCTCACCCTCAACGTCGCAAAGACAAAGGAGTTGATAGTGGACTTCCGGAGGTGCAGAGAAGTACACACCCCCATCACCATCAACGGCGCTGCTGTGGAGAGAGTGAGCAGCTTCCGCTTCCTTGGTGTACATCTGGCTGAGGATCTTACGTGGTCAGTACACACAAACAAAACAGTGAAGAAGGCGCAGCAGCGCCTCTTCTTTCTCAGGAGACTGAAAAGATTCGGCATGAGCCCCGCATCCTCAGGACCTTCTATCACTGTGCCATTGAGAGCATCCTCACTGGATGCAT
The DNA here is from genome assembly GCF_057381845.1 of Rhamphochromis longiceps. Taxonomy (NCBI): domain Eukaryota; kingdom Metazoa; phylum Chordata; class Actinopteri; order Cichliformes; family Cichlidae; genus Rhamphochromis; species Rhamphochromis longiceps. The sequence continues at coordinate 741,290 of NC_140567.1, forward strand.
CACCACCTGGTATGGCAACAGCACCGCCTACAACTGCAAAGCTCTCCAGCGAGTAGTGCGGTGCTCTGAACGGATAATTGGAGGTGAGCTTCCCTCCCTCCAAGACATCTACAGGAAGCGGTGCCTGAGGAAAGCGGGGAGGATCATCAAGGACTCCAGTCACCCCAGCCATAAACTGTTCAGACTGCTTCCATCAGGAAGGAGGTTCTGCAGCATCCGGTCCCGAACCAGCAGACTGAGAGACAGCTTCTTCCATCAGGCCATCAGACTGCTGAACACGTCATAGACACCTCAGCTTCACTACTGGAACTTCAACATTATGCACTCCATACTGTACAGTAATGCCACTGTTTTGCACATGTCTCACTCTGTATATTTTTATATATTTTATTTATTGTTTACTCTATTTAATTTGTAAAATATGTGTACACACACACACACACACACACACACACACACACACACACACACACACACACACACACACACACACGTAGAAAAATATTTAGTATACACATCCAGAAATGCATATACTATTATATATTGTACATATATTTATTAGTTTCAGATGTAGCCATTCTTGTATTTTGCTTGTTTACATTATTGTATTTTGCACAACTCTGTTGCTTGTGAAGCTCGCACACAAGAATTTCACTCACATGTGCTGTACCAATGTACCTGCACATGTGATGTGACAATAAAAGTGATTTGATTTGATTTGATTTGATAAAGGTGCAAAATTAGATACCGTGCTAGTTAGGGATGGGTATCGAAAACCGGTTCTTGTTGAGAACCGGTTCCCACCAGAGGTGGGACCAAGTCATTGTTTTGCAAGTCTCAAGTAAGTCTCAAGTCTTTATCCTCAAGTCTCAAGTCAAGTCTCAAGTAAGTCTCAAGTCTTTATCCTCAAGTCACAAGTCAAGTCTCAAGTAATGTCAGGCAAGTCAGAGTCGAGTCTCAAGTCACTGGTGTAAAAGTCCGAGTAAAGTCACAAGTCTGAAATTTTGAATTTCAAGTCCTTTCGAGTCTTTAAAAAAAAAACGAAAAAATAATGTTGCAGTTATGCTAAATGTAAATATTAGACCATGTAATTTTTAAATCTGTGTTTTTCTCAACACATGACGAAATAGTGAACGTAGAAAATATACACAAATTGTGAAATTGCACCTCTTTAAAATGCAGCTCAATTAAACCTAGCTCCAAGAATAATTTTCACCGACGGTTCTGAGATAAGCTGCATGTTATTCTTGGATGCGGTTGTAGGACCAGCTTTAAAATCGCATGACAAAACTATCATACACATTAAAAAAAACTGCATCACCAACGTAGCCTGGACAACATTTGCTAGTTAGATGAAGTCAGCTATCTCATCGTAGCATATTTATATGCATATTTATAATCATACGGTTCTTGGAGTGAGTGCATACACTCATGAAGTTTAGTAACTTCAGGTCACTGCAACAAGCCCAGGTACAGTTTACCGACGGATGGGTACAGGACCTTGAAATGCACCGTGTAGAAAGTAAAGACCATCGTACGTATCATAAGTTTACCAGTCTCACAAATCGTCGTCATAAATACACATTCCTTAACCGTTTATTAATATAACCTTTGAGCTCAACGGTAATTAATTAGTAGTGGAAATAATTTCTGGTAGCATCACAGAAATGTAGCAGTGACAATAATACTGTATGCTGTAATCGTACTGGGCAATTAGTGATACAAAACAACTGTTTTATCCTGTGAATAAAAGTATATGTTTTTGTCAATGTACCATAATAACAGAAGCGAAACGCAATATTGTGTCAGGACAATTCACTATTTATGCACAATAAATAAAGAAGCATAGCGCGACAATTTCTGTTCAGCGCCAGACTTGCTTGTAACCTATATCACCAATTATGTTATGAAAATGACGCATTAACTACAACAGCAGACTGACCTTTGTGGAAATGCTTGGAGCAGACTAACCTGTGAGCTGGAGTGTTCTGGGACGTTATATTTGGTCTTTGAATGGCTGCAATCCAGGCCACCCGTCGCCTGTTTGTCACTTCGGAAACATGGCTCGAACAATTTCTCTTCAACGACGTAATCCGATAACAACCGATCTCTTTACCCGTCGGCTTCCCGTGGCTGTCATGCGACCGGCTATTGCAGTTAATAATACAACAGCTTCTTGCCATTTTTGTGTTTCTTTTTATCGCTGTGTGACTGATTTCAATTGAAAGCCTGCGTGCGCTAGTACCTCTTGCCACGAGTTCCCAGAATCCTTTGCGGTTTTACCCCTGAATGACGTCACATTTTCAATCTCTATATAATATGCATGTTAAATTTTATATTTGGGGTAAAATATCAAGTCTTTTCAAGTAAACCGGTTCAAGTCCAATTCAAGTCCCAGGTCACTGGTGTAAAAGTCCAAGTCAAGTCACAAGTCTTAGAACATTTTTTCAAGTCAAGTCTAAAGTCATAAAATTAATGACTCGAGTCTGACTCGAGTCCAAGTCATGTGACTCGAGTCCACACCTCTGGTTCCCACTGTTTCAATTCCTTGGAATTGTTTGCCATTTTTGCAAACGATTCCCTTATCGATTCCAGTCGCCCCGAATGACGTCACCCCGTTACGGAGCGTCATTTACCTGGCAGGAAACACGGCGCCTAAGCGGCTCAAACGCTCAAAAGTTTGATTATACTTTACGAGAACGGATGACAACAGGGCAACTTGCAATACTTGCAGAGTAGATATTTAATTTAAGGGAGGAAACACTACGAATATGCAAAAGCATTTGCTCACAAAACACACGATGACCTTAAATGAATGTCGTGTTTTTAATTCCGCTCCCGACTCGTGAATCTCAACCAGCAGCAGCGGTAACGTTTGCATGTCCTCTCCCGTTAATGCGGCAGGTAAATAATCAACTAACAGTGCATATTATTCAATTCAATTCAATTCAATTTTATTTATATAGCGCCAAATCACAACATAAGTCGCCTCAAGGCGCTACATAGATACAGAGAAAAACCCAACAATCATATGACCCCCTGCTGACCGTCTTCTACCGCTGCTCCATTGAAAGTGTGCTGACATATTGCATCGGTGTGTGGTTCTCCAGCTGCACCACAGCACACAGAAAGGCACTCCAGAGGGTCATCAACATGGCCCAAAAAATCATTAGACATCCTCTTCCCTCCCTGAAGGACCTGTACAGCACTCGCTGTCTCAAGAGGGCACGCAGCATCCTACGGGACTGCACACACCCAGGACACCGGGTGTTTAAGCTGCTGCCGTCTGGCAGGAGGTTCAGGCTGCTGAGGTCCCGAACAAATAGACTCAAGGACAGCTTTTACAACAGGGCAATAGCCCTGATCAATGTAAATAGCTGACCTGACTGGATACCTCCCTGGACTTTTTAGGGGGAGGTAACAATGTTTAAAACGATAACAATAATATTTATATTTATAACAAGGTGCAATAATAATTAATGTGCAATAATAACAGTGTGCAATACACATACACTTATTCTTCTTTTTTATACTAAGTTAATATACTGTGTTGTGTTGTTTGTTACGTTGTGATGTGTCATATCGTGTCGTGTTGTGTTATATGTAGTGCCGACGTAGGACAGTTTTTCCAATTTCATTGTACTACTGTACTATGTATGACTGTGCAATGACAATAAAGAGTTATCTTATCTTATCTTATCTTATGAGCAAGCACTTTGGCAACAGTGGGAAGGAAAAACTCCCTTTTAACAGGAAGAAACCTCCAGCAGAACCAGGCTCAGGGAGGGGCGGGGCCATCTGCTGCGACCGGTTGGGGTGAGAGAAGGAAGACAGGATAAAGACATGCTGTGGAAGAGAGACAGAGATTAATAACAGATATGATTCAATGCAGAGAGGTCTGTGAACACATAGTGAGTGAGAAAGGTGACTGGAAAGGAAAAACTCAATGCATCATGGGAATCCCCCGGCAGCCTATGTCTATTGCAGCATAACTAAGGGAGGATTCAGGGTCACCTGGTCCAGCCCTAACTATATGCTTTAGCAAAAAGGAAAGTTTGAAGCCTAATCTTGAAAGTAGAGATAGTGTCTGTCTCCTGAATCCAAACTGGAAGCTGGTTCCACAGAAGAGGGGCCTGAAAACTGAAGGCTCTGCCTCCCATTCTACTTTTAAATACTCTAGGAACAACAAGTAGGCCTGCAGAGCGAGAGCGAAGTGCTCTAATAGGGTGATATGGTACTACAAGGTCATTAAGATAAGATGGGGCCTGATTATTTAAGACCTTGTATGTGAGGAGCAGGATTTTGAATGATGCATTGAGTTTTTCCTTTCCAGTCACCTTTCTCACTCACTATGTATTAACAGACCTCTCTGCATTGGAGTCTATTAGATAGATATGATACAAACCACTGCAGCACAGTACCTGTAATACCTACAGCATGTTCTAATCGCTCTAATAGGATATTATGGTCAACAGTATCGAACGCTGCACTGAGGTCTAGCAGGGCAAGCACAGAGATGAGTCCACTGTCAGAGGCCATAAGAAGATCATTTGTAACCTTCACTAAAGCTGTTTCTGTGCTGTGATGAGCTCTGAAACCTGACTGAAACTCTTCAAATAAACCTCTGCAGATGATCTGTTAGCTGTTTGACAACTACTCTTTCAAGGATGTTTGATATGAAAGGAAGGTTGGAGATTGGCCTATAATTAGCTAAGACTGCTGGGTCTAGAGATGCTTTTTGAGTAAAGGTTTAGCTACAGCCAGCTTGAAGGCCTGTGGTACATAGCCGATCATTAGAGATAGGTTGATCATATTTAAGATCGAAGAATTAATTAATGGCAGGACTTCTTTGAGCATTTTGTAGGAATGGGGTCTAAAAGACACGTTGATGGTTTGGAGGAAGTAATTATTGAAGTTAACTCAGAAAGATCAATTAGAGAAAAAGAGTCTAACTTAACATCAATGGTACTAAGAGTAGCTGTAGATAATATTACATCTGTGGGATGATTACTGGTAATTTTTTCTCTAATGATAAAAATGTTATTTGTGAAGAAGTTCATGAAGTCATTACTAGTTAACGTTAAAGGGATGGTTGGCTCAACAGAGCTCTGACTGTTTGTCAGCCTGGCTACAGAGCTGAAGAGAAACCTGGGGTTGTTCTTATTTTCTTCAATCAGTGATGAATAGTAAGATGTTCTGGCTTTGCGGAGGGCTTTCTTATAAAGCAGCAAACTATTTCTCCAGGCTAAATGATGATCCTCTAAATTTGTGACACGCCATTTCCTCTCCAGATTACGAGTCATCTGCTTTAGGCTACGTGTTTGAGAATTATACCACGGAGTCAGGTACTTCTGATTAGAGGCCTTAGTTTTCACAGGAGCTACAGTATCCAGAGTCGTACGTAGTGAGGAGGTGAAATTATTAACAAGATAATCGACCTCTGTTGGGGTAGCATTCAGATAGCTGCTCTGCTCTATGTTGGTACAGGGCATTGGAGATGATAACAGTGGGTGGATTATATTCTTAAACTTAGTTACAGCGCTTTCAGAAAGACATCTACTGTGATAAAGTCTACTCTCCACCACTGTGTAATCAATTATTGTAAATGTAAATGTTATCAGGAAATGATCAGACAGGAGAGGGTTTTCAGGAAACACTGTTAAATGTTCAGTTTCTATGCCATATGTTAAAACAAGATCTAGAGTGTGATTAAAGTGGTGGGTGGGTTCTTTTACATTTTGAGAGAAGCCAATTGAGTCTAATAACAGATTAAATGCCATGTTGAGGCTGTCATTTTTAGCATCTACATGGATGTTAAAATCACCCACAATAATTATTTTATCTGAGCTCAGAACTAAATTAGATATAAAGTCTGAGAAATCAGACAGAAACTCTGTGTAAGGCCCAGGTGGACGATAGATGATAACAAGTAAGACTGGTTTCTGAGTTTTACAGCTGGGGTGGACGAGGCTAAGCATCAGGCTTTCAAATGAATTAAAAGTCTGTCTTGGTCTTTCATTAATTAATAGGCCGGTGTGAAAAATTGCTGCCACACCTCCCCCTCGGCCTGTACTTCGAGATTTCTGGTAGTTAGAATGACTCGGGGGTGTTGATTCATTTAAACTAATATAATCATCCTGCTGCAACCAGGTTTCTGTAAGGCAGAGTAAATCGATTTGTTGATCAATTATTAAGTCATGTACTAACAGAGACTTGGAGGAGAGAGACCTAATATTTAATAATCCACATTTCACTGTTTTACTCTTTGGTTCAGATGTGGATACTGTATTGTTCTTTCTTTGTAATTGTTTATGTTTAAGTTGTTTGTTGCTGGTTTTTAGTTTGTTTTTTGTCTGTTTGGAAGCTGACACAGTCTCTATGGAGATGGGTTTTTGGGGGGGTAGCAGGAGGAGAGAAGCTGCAGAGAGGCGTGTAAGACTGCAACTCTGCTTCCTGGTCCCAACTCTGGATAGTCATATTTTGGGGGGTTTAATAAATTTGTCCATATTTCTAGAAATGAGAGCTGCTCCATCCAAAGTGGGATGGATGCCGTCTCTCCTAACAAGACCAGGTTTCCTCCAGAAGGTTTGCCAATTATCTATGAAGCCCACATCGTTTCTGGGACACCACTCAGACAGCCAGCAATTTAAGGAGAACATGCGGCTAAACATGTCACTCCTGGTCTGATTATGTTAGTGCGATCTGCCTTATTACAAACCTGCCATTACTGTGCATTTAGGTGACCATGATGAGAGACAGAGTCTGGCTCAGATGCTGGCAGTTCTCGTTGCAGTCTGCCGGTAGCGTCTCCTTTCAGGCCAGGATAGACGAATGTCACCGAGCAGTGACTCAGTTTGTGGTCAAAGGCTTGCACCCGTTTGCCACAGCAGATGATTTTCAATAAGTGAATGTGTTTAATTGTAGGCAGGGACATTACTGGATATTCTTTTGTAATTGCTACAGAATAATTGATGTTATACTTTGTTATTGCTACTGAAGAATATTTATTTTATTATTTTACATTTACAATATTTTTTCCTGGGGATCCTGTGACACCCCATTGAAGAACCGTAGGCTGTGGATCTCTTAAGATCTCACTGTTGGGTTTGTAAGGCCATGTTACTCCTAAATTTCTATCTTGTTCAAAGAGAAGATATAAAACAAAGTTCTAAGCTAATCGACCTTAGTGTTCTCCTTTTTTAAAAAGAATCAATAAAGAATCGAATCGTTAAACAGAATCGAAAATGGAATCGGAATCATGAAAATCTTATCAATACCCATCCTTAGTGCTAGTAGTGATACAGGCTATGGAGTCTGAGGTTTCTTTGAGGCCTCCCTCACACGGACACCAGTCAGCGACCATCCAGGGAAAAGTCTTTTGTGAAAAGTTGGTACACAGTTGCTGGTGATGTTTGGTAGATGCTAGCTTGCATAGAGGGATAAAGTGCTGATGGTTCTTACGTAGCACATTTCTACTACTGAGCAATCAAAGCACTTATACAACTCACCAGTGTTGGGCAAGTTACTTTGAAAAAGTAATTAATTATAGTTACTAGTTACTTCTTCAAAAAAGTAACTGAGTTAGTAACTGAGTTACAAGATTAGTACTTAATTACTTGAAAAGTAACTATTGTGTTACTTAAACAAAAGGTTTAACCCTGGGGTCCAGGGTATAATCGGCCATTTTTGACCACTTCTGATGTTTCCTCTACATTTCACCTTTCACCTACATTTCCTTTGTCTTGTTTGGTTCATTCTTTTCAGCACAACCTCACGTGTCTGAATTTAGTCATGTTTTCATTTTGACAAACTGTATTAACACAACTGATCTAAAATCAGACAAAAAACACAAAATCAGAGTAGAAAGTTATATTTTTTACTGTAACAGCCACAAACATGTTTATTGAATCATATTTCATAACTTTAAATGTAAATATAAATTACAATTTTAAAATCATATTCACAAGTTTTACAACAAAATTACTTGCAGCCATTTATATTTTACCCTTTTTTTATAACCACTTCAAACTGTTTACAGAACAATCAGCTGTTCTTCAATAAGATGCCACACAAGTTATTTGTACCACTGCAAATATTTCTGTCCACTATAAAGGAAACATCACAGCCTGATACCTGCAGGTCTGACAGCAGCAGGTGTGTCACTCCTGTTTCTACCTGGAGACAGCAGTCGCCTCATTGTTCTGACACACGACACAGAACTATCCACAACACTACACACTAACTACACAAGACAGCACACTAACTACACAAGACAACACATTAACTACACAAGACAGCACATTAACTACAGAAGACAGCACATTAACTACAGAAGACAGCACATTAACTACAGAAGACAGCACATTAACTACACACTGCAAACACGCTAAACGTCACAAATCTCTCACATCTCAAAACTCTCTCTCTCTCTCTTTTCCCCCTCTTCCTAAACAACCAAACGTCATGTTGCCATATCATCATTTTTGATTGGTCGATGTGGTGCATTTTTCCACCAACATTAACACTAGGAGTCCCAGGCTTCTACCTTTCTACCTTTAAAACCCACCACCAGCCAAATGGCTGGTAGGCTTTTAGCTAGGCTTTAGCTTCAGCCAAGTGGAAGCTAAATTGGCTAGTCATTCATATGTAAATTAGGTTGTTAGCTGGGAATTCTGGAGGGAGGGGAGTGGGGGTGTGTGGATGAGGGGGTGGGGGAGCTGCTAAAAGCTGTGAACTTCCTTTTGTGTTTCATCTTGATGCATTCTCAATCATCCAGGGAAATAAATCTCCAAAAGTCACCAACTTGGAGTGTTTCAGTTTGCCATCTTAGGGAGAAATCAACACACATGGGTGTATGTCCTTTGTTGCTGAGATTTATTGATAAAAACAGTACAAAAAACCAACCATTTGTACACATGTTTACAAATAATAATAAAAAGTGAGTGAGTACATTTCAACATTTTCAGCAATCACTCACAATCCTGGCACTGCCATGGTATCTGTCGTCTGCATTTACCACATGTGTATCTGTAGCAGTGAACACATCGCACAGTGGCATGATTGTTCTTGCATTTGTGTTTGACCTGACACATGGCTCTTTTTCCAGGACTAGGTGTGGAGGGTTGTGTCCGAAGCAACTGTTCTTTTCTTGCCTTCTTCTCAGCTACATGAGAGTGAGCCAACTCTCTTGCAAGCTCCACCACATTTACATATGAATGACTAGCCAATCCACTAGTGGATTGAGGAATTTCCCTGCGAATCTTGTTGACTGTGCCGAGGATGGTGGTTTTCAGTCTAAGAAGTTTTTGCGCAAGTGAAAGCGATGTGAAAAAATTGTCCGTGGTAACATTTCTGCCCTTGTCTAGGAATGGTTCCATCAGCCTCATTACTACATTTTCAGAAAGTCTCTCCCCAGTGGGACGATTGGGGTCCTTGCCAAGATATGGGAAGACATTGCAAATGTACTTGGATTTTAGGTCGCAAGCCACCCAAAACTTGATCCCAAACTTGTCAGGTTTACTTGCAATATACTGCAGGAAACAGCACCGAGTCTTTGATGGGAAAAGCTGTTCATCAACGGTGATATGTAGACCAGGGTTGTAGCACGTGATGCAGTTGGTGACCAATGATCCCCACACACTGGAAATTGCAGCGAACTTATCAGTCTTTGCTCGATTTGCTCCATTGTGGCATCAATCAGACCACTGGTATAATGTTGAAATGTACTCACTCACTTTTTATTATTATTTGTAAATATGTGTACAAATGGTTGGTTTTTTGTACTGTTTTTATCAATAAATCTCAGCAACAAAGGACCTACACCCATGTGTGTTGATTTCTCCCTAAGACGGCAAACTGAAACACTCCAAGTTGGTGACTTTTGGAGATTTATTTCCCTGGATGATTGAGAATGCATCAAGATGAAACACAAAAGGAAGTTCACAGCTTTTAGCAGCTCCCCCACCCCCTCATCCACACACCCCCACTCCCCTCCCTCCAGAATTTCCAGCTAACAACCTAATATACATATGAATGACTAGCCAATTTAGCTTCCACTTGGCTGAAGCTAAAGCTTAGCTAAAAGCCATTTGGCTGCTCTCCGGGTTTTAAAGGTAGAAAAAGCCAAATGGCAGTCCGTGCCAAGATAGCAAGGAAACATTGAAACACTGTTGAGTCAATATCAGGCTGTGTCATTGAATCAACGTTGAAGTGTGACGTTGACCTAACGTCACTCTTGCACCCGTTTTTAATGTTGAAACAACGTCAGGTTTTGATGTTGAATCAATGTTGAAACCTGACATTGATTCAACGTTGTATTTTCTAATACTGTTGACATTGAAACAATGTCAGATTCTGATATTGAAACACTGTTGAGCTATGGTGTTGATTTTCCACCTCTGTCGCACAGTGGCTTTTTATTAAAACAACAGTTAAATCATGACTGGAAATCTACCTCTCTTTATAGGTATTTTAACCAATACTAAACTACTGCATGTTTCCATCAATACTTAAACCACCTAAACACATAATTGTACTTATTCCTCAAATTGGACACCCTTTATAAAAAACAAAAACAAATGTCTCACGATGTATCATGTCAATATTATTATCCTAAAATAAGAAAGCATTGCATGTGATGTAACAGAGAAAAAAAATAAACAAAAAAGGTCAATAGGCATGTTTCGTTTGCTAAATACTTTATTAAAACACAGTTTTCTATTTACATTTATGTTTAACATAAATTTGTAATTTTTTACTCCGGGATGGGGATGCATGATGTGCGTCCTGCACCACCCAAACGATCTGGGGCGTACCGGAGCCATTTCTGCACTGCTTGTGCAAAGACAAACTCGGACATAGAGTTTGCCCCTAACTGCTGCGTCAGGCAATCTAGGACAAAAATACACACACACACACACACACACAAAAAGTGAATTAGAGCACATGAATAAGCTCATGTTATAGCACATGATAAATACTTTTTTGCCCCACTGTAACTGTCTTCAGCGGGGAGAAAGTATGTAAACTCCTAGGCTGATAAACATGAAAGTCACCAGGCGTAAATCTGCAAACTGCCGCATTTGATTCCCAAAGAGCTATGAGCGGAAAAAGTGATAAGTCTTAGCATGGTGTGCCGTGTATCCTTTAAAACAAAATAAACATGGGGTCCTTGGGCTGTACAAACTACAACCCGAGGACTAAACAAGCCAAAGACCAAAGACTCCATCTCCAGATTAACCGGACATGAAAGTCTTGTTATTAAGAAAGACAAAGTAATATAGCAAAAAAACGGTAAAACTTACCAAATATGCATTTGCAGAGTGCTGTATCTTTAAATGCCCTTTTTTGCTTTGTCTGGTCCTTGGTTTTTTTCCCTGCCCAGTTTAGTAACGAGGCCAGCTCGTTTGTAATGGCATAAGCCATTACACGGCAGACTCGCACCTCCAGTGTGGTCCCTCCAATCAAGGCAAGGCGTCTCACCTATAGACACATTTCAATAGATGGAATTAGCGTGTCTCATGTCTTAAATGTGTATGCAAGTGCTTGTGTGTTTAATCAACAGGCCGTTGTTATGTATTTAAATCACAGCTATTACACTTTATAGTTACAAAGTGTACATAAACTTTATATACTTACCATTGCCTTATTTGCCTCTATTGATTGAAGAGCTGCCTCTGCATTGTTTAGCTCCTCCATGTTGTGCAAGGGCAAATCCAGAGACAGTACCCCAGCATCTACCGAATCATTGCAGCCGGTATTGCGGATGGCTCTGACCTCATCACGCAGTTCGTTCACAGCTCTCGTCAGGTCTGACAGCATAGTTAATATCTTTTGTGAGGTCGCATCTGTTTAAAAAAAACAAAAAAACAAAAAACAATTCTAGAAAGATTAATGGCTTAAGCAGTGAGAGGCAAAAAATTAATATATCCATAAGTGACGGTGTAACATTCTGCATTCAAGTATAAGTTGTTCTAACTCACATATATTTGATATTTGTATACGGTATGTAGCTTGCCATCACCAGTGCGTGAATTATGTGTGAATGGATGGATGAGTGAATGTGTAAAGCGCTTTGGGGTCCTTAGGGACTAGTTAAAGCGCTGTACAAATATAGGCCATTTACCATTTATACCATGTAAAATGTGAAATTCCAAGATTTTCGAACTTGCCTTGTAATAGTGGCCTCACAGAGTCTCTGGAATCTACAGAAAAACAAATCACAACAAGATGACATTCAGGAGTATAAACTGGTGTTTTGAAGATAAGAGTACAATGACATTGTGATTCAGCTTTAAAAGTATTTTAAAAGCATACTGTCTACAGGGAAGTCCTCGACATCAGACTCTGCATGCTGGGGAGATCGCAAAGCTGTGTCGGTTTGCGTGTTGTGCCGTGGTGGCGAAAGGTGCCGGAAGCTGGGTGGGGCATTATGATGCCTGCTGTCAGTGGGCTGGGGGGAAGACTGCGGAGTGGTGAGGGCTGTTTAGAAAAAGATAATTTTTTTTAATTATTTAAGAATACAGACAACTTGTCAAAAAAGTTTCCTTGTGTCACACACAGATATGTACAAAGACACTAGACAGTATTTTATTACCTGGTATTTTCACTCGAGGGGCCTGGGCAAACCGTTTTTTTGTGGGCTGCTCATCCTCTGAGTCACTATATGTGTACACGGGATTTGGTCTAAAGAAAAAAAAAGTTGAAAACGGTCATAGGTAATTATAAATGTGCGTTTGGAATATTTTTTCCTAAAGTTACAGTTTGATTTCTAACAACACACACATGAAACGGAGATGTGCAAGAAAGTACAGTATACAAGGAATTTTTGAAGTGCACAAGTGTACACGGCTTCGCGTTTTTAAAAAGTTTACAAGCTTCCACTTTTTTGGACTATATTATGTGGTGATATTGCAGTATGCAAGCACCACAGATAAGTATAAAAGACAAGATCATAAATTCTTAGCAATCACAGATATGTTTGTGAAATAAAAATTTTTTTACTTGTGCTTTCTTTTATGACTGGTCGGAGTTTCAGCTTCGGACTGAAGGTCAGACGTATCACAGTGTTCACTTAGATATTTCTGAAGACTGCGTTCTGCTTCGTGAAATGTGTCTGGAAGTACAAACACAATGTATGGCCAGACATAAATTAGGACACGAAAAACTTGTTATTGTTACATTTATACAACACCAATCCAGATGATACCCACCATGGCTTATTAGAAGTCGGACTGGTGCATAGGTGAGCCATGTTGCACCAGGATGAACTCTCCTCTTTACTGCGTCGTGGATCCTGAATGTGTCTCGCGGAGGATATGGAGGCCATGACAATTTCTCCCCATTTATCCATGTACTAGGGACTATTTCTGTACCACCAGTGCTGAACTGCACAATGCACCAGTCTTTCATTTTTATCTTTTTTTTTTGGAGTCCTTTTTGCCCTGTCTAGTATAAACAGGAAACAGATAATTATAATATATTTTTCATAGTCACTACAAAACTTGATCTATTGACTGAACTAAATAATAAATAATAGCTTAAAATGTATATAGGCAACAATTACAAGCACACACGATAAAACAAACTTTTTTTTTTATTGACTGCATGATTGGCAATGCAATGAAAGCTGTGTTGTCTGGACAAAGAAAATATTTGGCAGTAATATTATTGAGCTTTGTAATGCCAGGTCTGCTGTTCAGCTGCGACACTCTGTAGCATCCAATTCTGGATGACGGTAAGGGGTACTGAAAGTAAGACTCTTTGTGACAAAACTTTTGGAAAATAACAAATGTGTCACCATCTACTTTCACAATGTTGCGGATTAAAGCAATGTCATCGACTACCTGCACACAGTTGTCCCCATCCCCAACAGACAAGATGTACTTTTCTGTCACTACTTTCTTGTACTGCTCTGAATGGTGTATCGGAGCCACAAGTGGACCATCATAATGCTGATGCATTAACTTTTGTGCTTTTCTTTGTGGTGCTGGCTTCACATCCGGTTTTTCAGAAAGTCTTTTTACAATTTGTTGTAAAGGCAAGTGAGGCTTTCGCAAGAGATGTTTAATCTGGCCTAAGTAATTTTCATAGGGGAAAGCAGCAATGTTATCTAACGGGCCAAAGAGTCGATATTCTTCTGACAGGTGTGTCAGCTGGTGTACGTTGTATGTGATTTCATCCCTACCATACAATTCGCCGAAGTGAGAAACAAATGACACCAGGAATTCTTTGGCACAATCGACCATTTCATTAGACATAGAGGGGGATAACAGCAGATGCATTGCTACAGAAAACAACATAAAGTTATCATAGAACTCAACTGGAATGCTATTCCTAAGCACTACGGGCCCTGTGTACAACATAAAATTTCGCAACTCTGTTGCTTTCCATCTATCAATTTCAGACAATTCCCTGGGCTTGCGGTTAAACTCATTTGGTGTATAAGGTCGCAGAGCTTTCAACTTTTCTGAAATTTCACCTACTGTTCGACTGGACAGCCTTGTTGCAAGTACTTTGCCCTTTATCCACAAGTATATAAGTTTTCTTGTGACTCCAAGACAACATAGATGCATATAATCCAAGGGAAACATTGTTATCATCTTAACCATACCAGCTAAAGGAGACAATGTTTGATTCAAGTGGTGGTCTTCATCAATCATCAACTGAAAATCTGCATCCATTCTAAGCTTTGCATTAACTTCTGGGTACGTCATTTTGTTCTTCCATTCACCTGCTTGAACACATTTATCACAACCAGAATAACCATTATGAGCCTTTATGTTTTTAATGAAAGCTCTTGCAGGTGCATCACACACAAATGAACATACTTTAACTGTTATCTGGCAGCTATTGTAGATAATGCCATACTTCAAAATGTGCATGAGGTCCTTCACAAATGGGTCCAAGAACTGAACTACACTTTTTGGCTTACCCAGACCACAGTAGAGACCAACAAGGAATGGTGATTTTGTGTAGTCAACATTTGCAATTGCAAGAATTGGCCAGAACTGAAGTTTACTGCTTTTGAAAAGGGGTAAACCATCTATATTAAACTGCAATTTTAAGTCGTTCAACTTGGCAGGCAAGATCAAGCATTTGAGTCGAGAGACCAACCCTTTAGCCAAACCAAAATGATGGTATTCCCCACCATCCATTTTTATTGTGTTTATTTGACCTTGCGTTCTGAGAACTGTCCTGGCATCTTTTGGTAGGTCTGGGTGAGATACACGCAAAATTCCCAAGAGTGCTGTTACTGCCACCAACGAGACTGAAAATGTAGAAGCCCAGTATCTTAAACTTGTTATTAAGAATTCAGTATTTGGCGCTTTGTCATCAGCTTCAGCATCACTATTATCAGAATCAAACGGTGGAGCATGGCAACCAAAGCTGTCAAAACTAAAGTCACAGTCATTATCCTTGTCGGGTGATACATAGGTCTCACATACTTCTGAAATCTGCTCATAGTGACTGGTAAATACTTGACTATCTATACCTGGGTGACAACAGTGGGACACACCAGACTCTTCTGCAACCTGCGGTCGCTTAACTTCGACTTGTGCATTGCTGTTTTGTTTGTGTTTTTCAGCAACCATCTCTTTAAAGTGCCTGAGTATATCGGACTCTGCTGCCTCAACCATTTTCCGTAATTTGCGCCTCCTTGACCAGCGTGATGTCATTGTCAGTGTATATCAGATTAAACAAATAGTGCTATATTTGGAAATAGCCAAAATAAGCAAATTGTTTAACACTAGGAATTTGAGGACGTGAGCTTCTTACTTATCGATGGGTGGATGGTAGTTACCAAATCAGATCTGTAAAAAAGAGGGGAAAAGGGAACAATGTCAATAAAGAGGGAAAACTAGATACAAAGACGGCTCAGAGAAGCTATTTTCTAAAACTCCGTTTTTTGCATTTACGTGTGGACGAGAAAAACAGAAAAAACGCAGCGTCAAAGGTGTGCGCCTTTTTTGATGTCACACTGTGCACCACGTTATTGTTTCGGTGAAATGAATTTCTACAATACTGTTACTGTTAATTGTACTCTCTGCAGTGTTTACATGCTTACATATACACACACAGTTACTGTCCGTCCACACATACAACTCGGTTCTGCTTCTATGCCCCATCTTTGTTTACCATTTCCCACCGAGGCCTCTAGACTTCTGATTGGCCAACATTTCTACACGGTTAGGAATATAGCGCCACCTGTTGCTTTGGCATGTTCCTAGCAGCGTTTTCCTTCATTTCTGCCTTTACGTGTGGACGGGATTATTTTTTAAAACGAAAACGGAAAATCTCAGTTTTCAAAAAGTTTTCAGCGTGGAACGTAAAGTCTGAATTGAGTGCGAATCGAAGCGGGTGCTCACCAATCATTAAAAGTAACAAAGTCATTGAACACATTTATACAGTTACCTTTACGTTTATCAATCATATATCACAGATTTACAATTTTTTGTAGTACTATGCTAAAAAGCAACTACAGAGTGAAAGTCTGGGTCAAGCGCCGAGGCGACGGCAAGAACAAAGGAACCCTCGAAGCGTTAAAGCTAGTTTTGTAAGGGAATATAACGGAAAAGTATGAAACGAAAATGTTTTCTTTGTTGATAGACTTTGTTCGCAGTGCAATTTATTTGTTGCCGGATTGTAAGATGAAAGTAGACACAATTTCGGGCTCCCACATTTTATCCGAAACTTTACATTAACAAGTTTTTTTTTTTTTTTTACTGTTATTCAAATGCAACCGTGGAAATAACGAATAGAACAAAAGTCATTCATTCTTACCTTATACTAATCGTGGTGCAGGCCAGTGCAGTGCATGAACTGATGCCTTCTCCGGTCAATTCCGCTGAGAGTAAATCTAATGTCCCGCTCTACTGTACAAGACAATGGTTACCTGGAGGGATGTACCAATGTGATAGGGGTGCTGCGGAATAGTCCAAGTGGTTGCAGCTTTAATTTCCCGCTCAACCATAAATCGATGGTTTTTCAACGTGATTGTTGTCACCTTGTCAACTATAAATAGATCAACAATCAACGATGACAGAACAACAGTGAATCAATGTTATTTCAATGTCAGTGTCAGGTTTCATCAGTATTTCAATGTTGTTTCAACATTGGTTTTGTGTTGACATTTCAATCCTGACGATTCTGATGGTTCAGATGGAAAATCAACATCTGTTCAATGTCTCCTTGCTATCTGGGTGGTGATGTAAGCGCTAACGGGCTGTTTCTTGTTTGCTCATAAGCAGAGAGATCTGGCTGCGCTGTCCTCAGACAGTAAACGTGACGAAACTATTGAGGAAAAAACGCCGTATAAATTGTTTATAATGACTCTGGTTTTACGTGTCCTATCAACACAGTTTATAAACTGGTATATGTCACCTTGTTGCTTTGTCTTTAAGTGGTCATGTGATTGACTGACCACGACTACTTTATTCTTCCTCAGTCAAACAGCAGCACTCATGCCATTGTTTTCCCCCCTTAGCTCCAGGTGTTGTGCCAAAAAGTGATTGCCGCCTGCAGGAGCGCGCAGCTGCTTAAAGCTACTTCCGTGCAGCTGATATAAGGTGCAGTAAGCTGAACACAGCTTCAACCGACTGTTTGTTTAAAAATAGTAACGCGACCGCATTTTCTTGTTAATAACGGTAACGGCGTTGTAACGATGGAAATAGTAATTAGTTAGATTACTCGTTACTGAAAAAAGTAACGCCGTTATTCCCATCACTGCAACTCACCCATGTCTCATTTATCCCCTTTTTCTACTAAGTGCTTTCTATCGAACATTCACACTCAGTGGATGCATCGGAGAGCAGCTTGGGGGTTCAGTATCTAAGATCTAAAACCACCTGAAAGCCTCCTTGTAGTTGCTTTGGTTCCTAGTAGCAGTTGCCAGTAACTTGCGTGGTAGATGCCAATTTGTGTATAAACACTACAAACAACACAAAAATGGAAACCTTTTGTGTCGTTTGCAGTGATAACTTTTACTTTGAAGGTGAACATTCAGTGTGTTTAACAAGAGCTTGAGAGGAGCTTGTCCATTTAGTGCTCGGTGTGTAAGTGTGAGAATTTAAAATCCAATTGGAGCCAGTTTAAAGACAATCAAATAAGTACAATGTGACCTTGTTTGCTTGCTGGAGTGTGCTGGAGTCTGGCTGCAGGATCTTGTATTGCTTGGAGACGTGACAGAAATTATTTGTCTAAGCAGGTGTTACAATAATCTAATAAGGATATAAACGGATTTCCAACAACGTTTTCTAATATTTTGCTTAAAAATGGTAATTTTGTAATAGTTTGGTGGTAAGATTTCTAACTAATGAATTCTATATAGAGAGGGAGAGAATGAAGTGAATGACTCAGAGCTCTGAGGGAAATGAGGAACCACAAGGAGAATCTGGATGTTAAGTCTGTCACCTTATTTACAAAATGATTAAGAAAACATTACAGTGATCACCAGAGGCTTTTTCTTCCCCACCTTTTTATTATGGCTAATGAGACTGTTAATATTAGAAGATGTTGTTTCTGTCAGTGAAAGCTGTGGTCTTTCACAGTCATTCTGCTTTGACTCATTTTGCAACCACATGCATAATAACAATGTTCATGAAGAAAGTTATCAAGGAGCTCAGCCTGATCATCGAGAGAAGCTGAGAAATAAAAAGTAGAAAACTTAGAAATGACATCACTTGTCATCAAAACTGACAATTTCTGTCCAAAGTGTGTCCTGCAATATGAGCGGGCCCAGATATCTGCTGAATGAAGCTGAAACACTCCAAGATGCACAGGGCCGCCTCAGCAGTACTTTCCAATGAAATATCAACCTGAATACTGACGTCCCCGACAATGATGATCCTGTTCAGGTTTAGTGTTGAAAAATAAACGATGTAACTGATCCAGGTGGACAATAAATGAATCCTGTCTGCTTTTAGTCACAATCAGCTTAGATTAGCTATAAGAGCTTGTAGGGATTGTGCGGCATAGAAATGTCTTTATAACAGTAACTATAGTTCAAACTCCAGATGTGCGACTTCATTCCCATGCTACCACATCTCAGAGACAAACAGAAAACCAGTTTCCCTCAACAGAACAAGTCATTTAAAATAAAGCAGTCACTGATTACCATCATTTTAGTGGAGAAGTCTGTCGGAGCAGGTGTAGAAACCAGGTCTGGGACAGAGTTCACGGAGTAAAGCTGTGTAGCAACTCTGTGAGGAGCTGTAGCTGTCCACACCTTCAGAAAACAACCTGGGTGGGAACTTTGAAATATCTCAGGCCAACTTTCCTGTTAGCAGCCCAACAACAAAGCTCCCATCAATCCGCGTCTCCAAAGTAACAGCAGAAGAAACCTGCTGCTTCGTCAGTATATTGGGGTTCAGTATCCTTCCCGAGGATGCTTAGGTATGCAGCCTGGAGACTGGAACAGCCAGGGATGAACCCCCAACCCTCATGGATAATGTTAGCAAATGTGAGACCAATGTGAACCAAAGCTTCTTAATGAAGACCACCATGCTTTTGATTCTCCACAAAATACAAGTTCATCATATTTATTATTAATATTAACTTTTAATTAGACAAAGTCTAATTCCCAGGTCCACAGCTTCCAAATGAACGTTTGTTTGATTTGAAACAAACAGAACAGCCAACACAGTGTTGTCACTGTGTTGGCTATCAGGTGAAATTCAGCTTCCAACTGTTTGTCTGTCTTTGCTCGCTGATTGGTCTTTAATGAGCGTGTTGTATGGTTGAGATGGCATGGACCAATCTCCCTGAAAATATTTGTTGTCTGCAATCTACAACAGCAATGAAAATTTCCACAACCTGCAATTTCACATAATTATTTTGGCCAACATCACCTAGGTGTTTTTGTTTAGAGGGTGGCAGAGAGGGAAAAGCCTCCCCCTTTATTTTCTGTCAGGCACTTTTTCTCTGGCTCTGGGTGTCATTATCAAATTGTGCTCTTCATTTATGACCAGATAGAAAGAACGCATATTTTTCTGTATGAAAAAATATTTTAAAAAATCTAAAAACTTTATATTATAGCCTGTTTAGTAGAATACCATCTATCTATCTATCTATCTATCTATCTATCTATCTATCTATCTATCTATCTATCTATCTATCTATCTATCTATCTATCTATCTATCTATCTATCTATCTATCTATCTATCTATCTATCTATCTATCTATCTATCTATCTATCTATCTATGGGACTGGAACGTGATTTCCACAGGTCCACAGTCTAGGTTGTTGTTAGCCGGCCTTAGCAGTGTCTCCCACTGGGAATTGGGGACTTCTAATTCATATTTGGTATGGATACTCCTGCACGCTATCTCAGCCACTTGGTTGTGCCTCTCAGTGTGAACTTTTCCAGATTCCTCTTGATCTCAGCCTGAAACTTGAATCCTTTCAGCTGTGGGAGACTTCTGTAGATCGATGGCTTTGGGGCCTGTTCTTGTGCTGCAGGAGTGTTGTCGTTTAGGCTGGCATTTGTTTAACCTGTCCTACATCCTTAGCAAGCTAAATCATGATCTGAGTGCCATGTTTTGCCAAATACATTTGCTTTGCCAAGAGGAGCTCTACAAACTCTCTATAGGCTTCTGTTGTTAACCAATTCTTTTTCATTAGATTGTTTTTGTGTTTGTTCTTTTTAAAATTCAGATTAATTTATGCATTATGTAACAATGCCAGAGCTGACAGAAACAGAAAGTAGAAGGAAGTGCGATTTTTATTTATCTATTGAAGAAGCTTTAATGCATTGTTTCTAAGATCAGGGTGGCACAGGCATACGTTAGCTCACTGGTTTCAGTGATCCTGGTCGTGGTGCTGGTGAGCAGAGCTGTGCTCACATCAGTCATTGTTAATTCAAAGTGTTACTGCTTGATTCAGTATTTTTGTGATTTCATCTAAAGTGAGGGACATCTATGCTTTACAAACCATTTACAAATGAAACTGGAAGGTCAGTAGGACCTCAAACACATCTCAGCTGTCTTCACAACAGGAAAAGGGACCAGGCAAAGCATAAATCGATACACAACATGCAAATATTTAATGCAAAAGTAAACACAACTCACCTGTGAGCCGAGTGTGACTTTGTAGAGAGCTGGAGCCACAGCGTACGTTAACTCTTCATTTAAAAGAACAACAATAACATAAATAAGATCAGCACAAAACAACAGTGAGTCACAAACAAGCGTAAACATCATAAACAAAATGTTCATCAAACTGTTACATTGTTACACTGTAATTACTGTTACCTGTAATTCCGATCACATTTTGTGCACTGCCATTTAGTTTTATATAGAAGTGCACTCTTCCACAGTTGCTGTGTTTTCTTATAATGTAAATAGAATAAAAATATCCTTCAAAATTATTTGTTAGGGCAGCTCATTTATCATCGAGTTATCCAGATAAAACTTTTGACAAATATAATCTCCTTTCAAACAGACATTAGTTTAAATGTATTTTAGCTCCCCAGACCAGCGATTCTTCAGCCTGCATTACAATAAACCTCAATATAAACATATACAAACTGTAGTTTTTTCCATAAATATATGGACAGTCACAAAGTTTTTGCAAGTTCTCCTCTATACATGAAGATGTGTTTGAAGTGCACACCTTCATCTTCAAGTGGTTTAGTAAAACTATTGTTTTAATAGTTTAGGAATTAAAGACATATAGTCCACTATTTCCAAAGGTTGAGTGGACCATCATTTTATTTAACGATCTGTTGTATAATAGAATAGAATAGAATAGAATTCAACTTTATTGTCATTGCACATGCACAGGTACAGGGCAACGAAATGCAGTTTGCATCCATCCAGAAGTGCTTTAGTGATATAGATATATTACAATATATATTAGCAATAATATAGATATGTGAGTAATGCATAGATCACAGTCCACTGAAGACTAGCCTGTTTTTTTGGCTTGAGTAACTTGTATTTTGCAGCATGCTCATGCTGCTGTGATCAGTGATAATCTAATGATGACCTTAAATTGACTTTCACAGAATTTAATTCCACACTTGGGATTAACTCCTGATATTCTGACGGCCTGATTTGTCGTGCCATAATAAGTAAACAAATTTCACCTGTAAAAATGTTTGTTAGTCGGCTGTACACACCTGAGTCTGTGAAAATCAGACGCTGTCTATAAGAGTGGCTTTGATTTCTAAACAGGAGATACAGTGTTTCTGTTAAACGCTTAATTTAACTCTGCTTGGTTTGTTTGCTGGTGTCGAGAGGCAAACATAAAGAAATGTGAACGTTGTCTAAATACTGAAGAACCTAACTGTATCTGTTTGGCTGTGAATTTATTCTCACGCTTTTGCCTGAGTTGTGTGGTATTTGACGCTCCCCTGCTCATGGGGTTACAGAAGCCTGCTGTTTAGCTTCATCACCACTTTCATGTTCTGCAGTACGTCACAAGACACGGGCTTGATGTCAGTGACATAATCATCATTTTGTTGTTTTGCGAAACGAACCAGAGAAGTACACTTCACACAGGAAAGGGAGCAAATTTAAGTTTTGCTGAAATGTTCCCAAGTGTCAGCATCTCAACATAGTGGACTTTCATGTTGAACTATAATTGGCATCAGAGTCTCAGAATTGTTTCTGGATGCATTGAAGTGAGAAGCGAAAACAAACAAGTATGACAGAAAGAGTGCACTTAAAATATCCCCCTTTATACCTGCATGAATATTGAATGATGTACAGCAAAAGCACATTTTTTAGATGTCCCTACAGCTAAATTTGGTTTCTGTGATTAAAACAACTGCTTTACCTGAGAAAAGGCTTGTGAATGCTTCATGTATCCACACCTGTCTACACCTAACTAACATACCTGAAAGCACCAGATTAGACACAGTGGCTCTGCAGACTCCTGATGGACTGCAGGGATTTATTGTTAAAGCAGTACTGTCGACACTGTATCTAATTAGCAGCTAGTGTTGAAGGTCAGTACTTGTGTACTATTTAGCTCTAACTATTGGCTAGGTTTATGTTTATCCCAATGACTGTATCGCCAGTGTTTCTTATTTTTAGCACGTTGTTGTTTATTGTTGTGTTATTTTAAACTACACCCTGATCAGTAATACACTGTCATGGCGTCTAATGGCAGAGAAAAAGGCAGCCTCTAAAGCATGATCAGAAAAAGGCTAATTTGTCTTATAAAAGCCTTTATTGTACACTTATGGTTTTGCACAGGATCACTGAGAGCAGTTGGCACAGGGGGAGTCACAGAGGTTAGTTACCTGTGCAGAGGAATGACTGACACTGGGCCAAGTCGGCCATGTGCGTCTCCAAGTAAAGGATTGTGAATTTCCGAGTTAGAATTGTGTGACTCCCAGCGGAGCATTATGAAATCATAGTGTGCCTCTGAGCTAATGCTATATATAAATTCATGCTCCAGAGTAGAGTTTCTAGCGTGTGTTTATTTAGGTTGCTGCTAGCCCTCGGTTTCTCACGAGTGTTTTTGAGTTATTCCTTGTTAAGTTGAGCAATTCTAAGGTATTATAGTTCTAAGTAAGCACTTTGAGCACCTCTCACTGCCGTTCGCTGTTTACATTAATTGCACCACTGTAAATAAAGCTTTGTCACCCTCAGTCCCAGCGCCTCCGAGTGTTGTCTGCCTTAGAGTCCAACTACAGCAGCTTATCCCTACTGTATATTCGGCCTGTCAGCTCTTATAATACTTGTGGCAGATGTTTAAAAGATACATAGCACTTTTGACATAATTACATTGGTTGTATTTTAAATTTTGGTGCTTATTGAATCTCTTGTTCCATCATCTATTAAAAAGCGACAGTATTTCAATCATGGTGAATGAATTTGATCACACACTAACCTCTCTCGAGTCACCTTTCAGGTGTGTCTTCAGTAGAGACCAGCAGTTCTTGTAATGTTAAAGAAGCTGCTGTTTGTCTGACTTCTGACAAATCTAGATAAGTCCAGCCCAGTGTGGCGATCACATGCCTCTATTTCCATTATGGTTATTTTGGTATTGTTTGTTAAAGTTTACAGTTATATTTTAAATTTAAGCAACCTCCAATGACTGTTTACAAATATGTAAAACATGTTTACATTAGCATGGAGCTAAACTTATCACTTTGCTACCAATTCAAGTTTTCTGATTTCGACCTTTAACCAAGTAGTATCAGATGACTGAACCTGACCATATTCCAAGTGAAAAGTTCAATTTAAAAATGGCCCCACCTCAGACCCCAACTTCATTCTTCAGGATAAAAATAATGTATTTTTATTCCTTAATAAATCTACTTAACTCCTAAAAATAAATATTTGGCATGAGAAACAAATTTTGGGGGGTGTCCAGTGCCCCGTCTGGCCCCCTTTGGTGGTGCCCCTGACTGAAAATGTAGAAAGAATTTCAAAAACATTGTGAAACTAAAAAAACAAAAAACAGTGTTTTTGCGAAATCATCAAACATCTAGGTGTAAATGGTTTGGACCAATCAGCCTCAAAAAGCTAGTTGGTTTTACGGCATCTTTATCTGCTGTATGATCTCGATGTCCTAGTCTTTGGAAACTCATCAAACCTTTAACTTCCATCTACACCCTATAACTTTACATTTTAATCTCACAAACCTCTAATGTCGTCGGGTGAAATCTAACAATGTTTGAGCTCTGTTTAGCGGTCTGTTCAACTTCCTGTTTTATTTTAGACTCCCATCTTAAAAAATAAAGTCTAATGGGTTGGTTTAAAACTTAGACTTTCCATATATAAGAGTACTTTAGCAGGGCTATAGAACACATTTGTGTGAAAAAGAATATATTAATAATGACCCCTTTTAAATCTGACACTTCATGAATTTTTCCATGTCACAGTGTCAGCTGGAGAGAACTGCAGAGCAGATGAGAGCAGAGACATAGCTGAATCAGAGGTGGGCTGAAAATACACTCAACAAAAATATAAACGCAACACCTTTGTTACTGCTCCCATTCCCCATGGGATGGACGTAGAGACCTAAAATTCATTCCAGATACACAATATAACCATCCCTCCCAAACAGTGGTCACAAATCAGTCCAAATGTGTGGTAGTGGGCACATCTGCTATATTGAGATAATCCATCCCACCTCACAGGTGTGCCACATCAGGATGCTGATCTGACATCATGAGTAGTGCACAGGTGTACCTCAGACTGCCCACAACAAAAGGCCACCCTGGAATGTGCAGTTTTTTGCGCTATTGGGGGTCTGGGGACCCAGAACCGGTCAGTATCTGGTGTGACCACCATTTGCCTCATGCAGTGCAACACATCGTCGCATGGAGTCTATCAGATTGTCAATTGTGGCCTGTGGAATGTTGGTCCACTCCACTTCAATGGCTGTGCGAGGTTGTTGGATATTCGTGGGAACTGGTACACGCTGTCGTATACGCCGGTCAAGCACATCCCGAACATGCTCAATGGGTGACATGTCCGGTGAGTATGCTGGCCATGCAAGAACTGGGACATTCTCAGCTGCCATCTGCCCTGAACAATGTGAACCATGATTCATCCGTGAAGCGCACACCTCCCCAACGTGCCAGACGCCATCGAATGTGAGCATTTGCCCACACAAGTCTGTTACGGCGACGAGCTGGAGTCAGGTCAAGACCCCGATGAGGACGACGGGCATGCAGTTGAGCGTCCCTGAGACGGTTTCTGACAGTTTGTGCAGAAATTGTTTGGTTGTGCAAACCAATTGTTCCAGCAGCTGTCTGGGTGGCTGGTCTCAGACGATCTTGGAGGTGAACCTGCTGGATGTGGAGGTCCTGGGCTGGTGTGGTTACACGAGGTCTGCGGTTGTGAGGCCGGTTGGATGTGCTGCCATATTCTCTGAAACGCCTGTGGAGACGGCTTATGGTTGAGAAATGAACATTCAATGCACGGGCGACAGATCTGGTTGACATTCCTGCTGTCAGCATGCCAATTGCACGCTCCCTCATTGCTTGTGGCATCTGTGGCATTTTGCTGTGAGACAGAACTGCACATTCCAGGGTGGCCTTTTGTTGTGGGCAGTCTGAGGTACACCTGTGCACTACTCATGATGTCAGATCAGCATCCTGATGTGGCACACCTGTGAGGTGGGATGGATTATCTCAATATAGCAGATGTGCCCACTACCACACATTTGGACTGATTTGTGACCACTGTTTGGGAGGGATGGTTATATTGTGTATCTGGAATGAATTTTAGGTCTCTACGTCCATCCCATGGGGAATGGGAGCAGTAACAAAGGTGTTGCGTTTATATTTTTGTTGAGTGTAGATATAAGAGCTACTGACTGGCTAATTCCTCTTTGTAAATGCAACCCATACAAATATTATTTCTCTTTGATTACAGCAGAGACACAAAGAAGAATTGAACATTTTTTGAAACACAATCATAGCAATGATTTAGATCACTTATTATGTGGTTAAGTGTAATTTCAGATATCTTTACATATTAGCTAGTTGATTTAACTGAAAGCAGCAGACACACTCTGCTGACCTGTACACCCGGGATCATTGACTGTGGTGCTGTTGCTATTGGTGCCCACCTGCCTCTTTCTATCTTATCTTTTTTCATGTTCATCCAATAATGGAGTCTGCATAGGGTATCTTAATCCCTGCTTGGAAAACATGTAAAACTCTGTACTGCAGGGGTGGTGCTGTCACTTGGTGTTCGCTCTCTCTGCTGTAGAGTATCAGATGTGTCAGATGTTCAGTTACTCCTCAGCCTCCTTTAGCAGTAATGACACTTGTAATAAATGTAGCCTGTTTGCAGCTCAGGATCACTGAATTGGAGACTTGGCTTCGCACCCTTGAAAAACCCATAGCCCATAAACCCCTGTAGCCTGTGCAGCCAAAGGTACGTGGACTGATTCTTATTTAGCACTTTTCTACTCTCCCGGAGTACTCAAAGCGCTGTATACAACGTGCCTCATTCAAGCACTTCTAAACTCAAGTGCAATCTAACTACATTCACACTCCGATCAACGCATCGGAGAGCAACTTGGGGTGAGTGCCTTGCCCAAGGATACTTGGCATGCAGACTGGAGAAGCCAAGGAACAAACCACCAACCTTCCAATCAGTAGCTGATCTGCTCTACCACCTGAGCCACAGCCAGTCCCCTGGCAGCAACAGGATGTCTGGGTGACGGTGAGGAGGAAGCGTGGTCTTAAACAGAAGCCCCAGGTACACCACCAACCTGTTCATGTGTCTAACCGTTTTTCCCCGCTCAGCGACGCACCTGCCGGTGGAACTTTAGAGGCAACTGATAGATAGCGACAGGCCAAGTGGAAGGCAGCTCGGGCAGTCGCTAAAGCAAAAACTCAGGTGTGGGAGGAGTTCGGAGAGGATATGGAAAAAGACTTTCAGACTGCCTCAAGGCGATTTTGGCAAACCGTCAGGGGACTCGGGAGGGGAAAGCGGTGTGCTACCTGCACTGTGTATAGTGCAGATGGAACGCTGCTGACTTTGACGAAGAACATTGTTGGACGATGGAAGGAATATTTCGAGGACCTCCTCAATCCCTCTGGCACGTCTTCCCTGGAGGAAGCAGAACCTGGGATGAGGGGGACGACTCATCTATCTTGGGGGTGGGGTCACTGAAGCAGTTAAACAACTCCTCGGTGGCAGAGCCCCTGGGGTGGCTGAAGTCTCCCCCGAGTTCCTGCAGGCTCTGGATGTTGTAGGGCTGTCTTGATTGACATGCCTCTACAATGTTGCGTGGAGATCAGGGGCAGTACCTCTAGATTTGCAGACCGAGGTGGTGGTTCCCACCTTTAAGAAGGGGCACCGGAGAGTGTGTTCCAACTGACAAGACACGCTGGAGAGATTATATCTCTCGGCTGGCCTGGGAACGCCTTGTTCCCCCGGACAAGTTGGAGGAGGTGGCTGGGGAGAGGGAGGTCTGGGATTCTCTGCTCCCTCTGGGCTGCTGGGTGGGATATATTCTCTGTCTCTCTCACCCTTTCTCTCTCTTTGTTGTTGTGTGTACACTAACCACACCCTGTGTTTTAGAAGTGGGTCTTTCTCCAGCTGCAGGCAGTCAGCACCTGGGCTGGTTTCCTCACCTGTGGGTGATTGTGTCATCAGCTGTTCCTGATCAGCCAGGAAGTCGTGAATCTTTCTGCTTAGGACCTACAAAATCTTTCTGTTGTCTTTTGTTATTGAATTTTTCACTGTAAATTCACTAGCTGGGCCCACGTCCTCATTTTAGGTTTGACAGTGTTTTAGTAGGTAAAGGTGATGCTTTGACACGAATTGAGCTGCGGTTTGGGGAAGCCCTTGAAGGGGACTGGCGACGGTTCCTGGGCCTGGCAGATCCCCGTGCGCTAAATAGAAATGAAGAAGTTAAAGAATGGAGAACAAGGAGGGAGGGAGGGGCACGTAAACGAGAATGAACAGCTTGCAGAACTGGGGGAACCTCTGTAGATGACAACCGGAAGGAGCGTGTTTGGAGGCGTGGTCCTGCTCTTGAAATTCTGATACATAATCTCCAATAAAAACACTGAGTGATAGGATGTCATGTGAAAGGATGGCTCTCAAGCACCTTTTACGTGAGGTGTTCTGCATCAGACTCAGAATCAGAATACTTTATTGATCCCAAGGGGAAGTTATGTAAGTGTTCCAAGGCAACCCCAGGACCCATGTGTTTGAGTATATGTTAGAGTAACTGGTGATTCAAAACCAGCCTTAAGGAAATGGTTATCTGTTTCTATGTGCTGGCTCATTCATATGCTGTATCCTTATGACAGCCAGAGGACAGGGTCCAGCAACCCGTTGACAGATGGATCAATCACCATCTGTCAATGGGTTGCTGGTATAATCTGGTGTTGAGCAGTGGTTTCTTGATTCAGACCTAGTTTCCCCAGCAAATGTCTCTACAGTTCCATTATCTGGGCCACTCTATATTACAGCCCTTATTGGCAGTATCTTGGCCATGTGACTCACCAGACATCTCCACTTCATCTAGTCCTGTCAAGAAATTATCACGAATATCTGCGGTATTTTGTTTTCTCTGCACCAAACTAATAGTGTCTACACTATTAGTTTTGGGGCTTCAATAAAGAACTTTACTGGACCCAATTCCTACTTATAGCAAACACTTGGGCTATCCTGCAAAGACATTCCTTTGGAAAAGTAGTCTAAAAATCATGTCCATGTTTTATTGGTGCCTTTGAAACGGGGTTTAAAGTTGCTAAAAACCACAGGGTGGTTACATTCTGTCTCATAATGGAAACTGTCTCCATCAACTCACCTTCCAATTTCCCTCCACCTGCTTGATTGACATGCAGCCATCCTTTATAGTCAGAAGACTATATTGACTGTCCATCGTAGGGGCTGGGGTCTCCACCATCTAGTTCACTGGACAGGTTATGGCTCTTAGATCTAAGCTTTCCTACCTTCCCACCCCAGTGAAATCTCTAAGTTGTCATCCTTCTCTGTCAGTCTCAGCCTGTTTCCTCCCTGTGCTCAGTTCATCATTTGTGTGCTAGCCAGCTACCTTGCTTTTTTCAGTTTTGGATACCTGCCTGGTGTTGCTGTTGTAAAATCCCCACAGCATTCCAACAGCTCTCATTTTGAGTGTTGATTAAGGTCCAGGTTCTTACTTCAATTTGTCACCTGTCTGTAGCAGAGGAAGTAAGTGTATATGAGTGGATTGATTTATTTACACAGGAATGGCCCTTAAGGTTTTAATTGCCATAGGCAAGATTTTACACTTCAGCAAGACTTAATATTTACAACTTTCCCCTCTTTTCTTGTAAAATAGTAGAACATTATACTTCATCACACTTCTGAAAAGGGCATCTGTGTCTCAGGTCATAGACAAGGTTGTTCACTTAGCAGCTCAGTCACTGTTGTCTCCATATGCCAGTTTACTACTGGAAGAGATAAACTGTGTGTATGAACAGGTGGATAAGAAAAATTTTATAGTGAAAATTAAATATTGCTAAATTAAAACCATCCACTGCTGCGGTTTTTGTGTGTTCCAACAACACAACAAACCCAGTTGATTCCTTTCAAAGCTGTTCGCCTACAGTGGATGGACAAGACCTGACGCTAATGGGTCTGCTCTCAAAATATTACAAGCAGTACTGTTGAAGTGACAAACAGCAATGTCGCTGTTTGTCACCCAGCTGCTGAGTGACTGCTGGAGACTAGCATCTGAGGATACAGTACATAAGCTACGTTTGTTACATCTTTGACACACTCAGGAATGACGCTGCATTTGATGTAATCACAGAACTATTATGTCACCACATTCCTGTAGATGTTTGCGCCACTCTGTCATGCAGCGAATGGATATTAAAAGCTCTTTATAAATGCACAGCATTTACTGTGTACTGTTGTGTGTTACAACGATGCCCTGTTTCACAAAAGAATGAAACATTAAGAAAGATTTTAAAAAAGGAAGAGAAAAATATGAATGTCCTGCACGGAAATCTAAAACATTTGATGTTTGCTGTTAGTCGGGGCTTATCACCTTCACTCTTTTTCTGAGCACTATGTAGGTGTAGTTTAGTGGTGACTGGAGGACATGAGGCTGACTGTGAGGGGTTATGCTTTCTGCTTAATGAGTAATATTTCTGTTACAGGCAGATAATTTTGCATTTACAGTACGGTAACATTTTTAGTGGCTACGGTATTAAACAACTTCACCTTATTTCATTTAGCTAGGTGTGTGTGTGTGTGTGTGTGCGTGCGTGTGTGTGTGTGTGTGTGTGTGTGTGTGTGCGTGCGTGTGTGTGTGTGTGTGTGTGTGTGTGTGCGTGTGTGTGTGTGTGTGTGTGTGTGTGTGTGCGTGCGTGCGTGTGTGTGCGTGTGTGTGTGTGTGTGTGTGTGTGTGCGTGTGTGTGTGTGTGTGTGTGTGTGTGTGCGTGCGTGCGTGTGTGTGCGTGTGTGTGTGTGTGTGTGTGTGTGTGCGTGTGTGTGTGTGTGTGTGTGTGTGTGTGTGTGTGTGTGTGCGCGTGTGTGTTTGTACTGTGTGTGTGTGTGTGTGTGTGTGTGTGTGCGCGTGTGTGTGTGTGTGTGTGTGCGTGCGTGTGTGTGTGTGTGTGTGTGTGTGTGTGTGTGCGTGTGTGTGTGTGTGTGTGTGTCTGTCTCAGTTGGCAGACTTTTCTTCCCCCAAAGCTCTTAATTTTGTTTCATGTGAACTTATTTCTAAATCTTTCCTCACTGCTAAGAATCATTGCATAAGAATAAATTCTATGATTTTTGTATTAAACTCATGTAAGATGTTGTGTAATGTGTTCATTGTGAACAGTGACAGGGAAGTCAACAAAAATTCTTTGTTATGTTGACTGTAACATAGCTGTTTACGTCTTCTTAAGGCAACCAAATAGTTGCCTCAAAGTGCTTTATGCTGTGAGGTCAAGAATAATACAGAGAAAGCCCCAACAGTCAGACGATCCTCTATAAGTATTTGCTGATGGGTGGGAGACAAGGCAACAGACACACTGTGGAAGAGAGCCAGAGATGAACTAATGATTCAGTCACAGTGGTGTACAAACACCGCTTTGGAAAAGAGGTGAGTGAAGAAGAAGCCCCCAGCAGCCTCGATCTATTGCAACATAACTAAGGAAGGGTTCAGGGTCACTTGGTCGAGCCCTAACGACGAGCTTTATCAAAAAGGAAAGGTTTAAGCCTGATGTTAAAAGACAGATCACCTGAATCCAAACTGGGCGCTGGTTCCACAGAAGATGGGCCTGGAAGCCCTGCCTTCCATCATACTGTGTGATACCTGAACAACCACAAGAAAGCCAGCAGTCTGAGAGCAACGTGTTGTATTGGGGCGAAGGATTTTAAATTCTGTTCTGGATTTTGGAGCGATCCAGTGAGATCCGTGTTCCATCAAATATCGGCTAGAAGACCGCACTTTGCTAGACCCATCCCTGTGAGCCTTGTGGTTATCTTGATTGGTTTTTGATCGGTTATGCACTTGTGTTGTGACTCGGTGCTCTATAAATAAAACTGAATTACACTGAATTGGATTTGCCCCTGTTTCTGGATTCTGTTACACTTTATGCAAATCCAGCAAATTGAATTTGCTTTTGCACTTTTTAATACACTGAAAGTAATAAAGACAAAACTTTCTTTTATACCTCGTCCTTTTATGTTCAGTCTCTGTGGGACATAAACAAGTTGATTCATACAGAATCAACAAGATCAGAAAAATCTTCAGTGTGAAGGAAAATCTCAGCTGATCAAGTGACATATTTTCAGCTTGCCTGTGTATAGGAATTTCTTTTATTTATGTATTATTCACATTATTTTATTGTATAATGCCTTGGTGCCACTGGACTTTAGCATGTCTCGCACTCATGCAGTTTATTTAATGGAAAACTTCCACAACACCTGTCTTGCCCAGTGTAAACTGTTTGCATCTTTGTATGTGATTCTTCCACATGAAAGCTTTGCTTTACTTCACTTTGATCACTCCACAGCACTAGGACCAGTCATGGGTAATACTACTTTCAGGCTGCTTATGACCTGTGGTGCAGCGGTTTAGCACTATTTCCTTGTTGGACTAAGTTGGTCTCTTTGGGCCACCCAGCTTCAGTCCAAAGACATGTGAGAATAAATGGTGATTCAGAATTTGCCCAAAGTATGCAGGCGACAGTGAGAGGCTGTCTTTATGTGTTGTTCCTGGACCCAATGATACCTGGTGGATTGGCTCCAGCACACATATACGGATTGTCACGGTCCTCCGTGTCTCCCCGACAATCTCTCTCAGGATTGTTATTGTTAGTCTCTCTCTCTCGCTCCTCACCTGAGTGGAACTCACTGCGGGCTCCCGCCTTTGAGCCATGCACCTGCAACTAATCACTCACCCGCTGCATGTCCAGCCACTACTTAAGACGGCGGCTTCTCATCGCTGGATGGATGTGCGACTCTCATCGGTGTAGCTCCAGCGCATTGCTGCTTTTCATGTGTTTGTCTCCATCAATCGCCTCTTAGATTCAAACCCGTGTTTTTCTTTGCACGCAGACCTTCCTGGACCCGTCCCTGTTTGCTGATTTACCGAGTGTGAGTCAGACGGATCGCGAGTGTTGGCAGAGTGACGTGACCCTTTCTTCTCCTGGATTTTCCGGAGCCCATTCCGCCTCACATTGTATACATCAGTTGGTGTTGCGTAAATAAACTTCGTTGTTACTTTAAGGTCTTTCGGTCCTGCGCTTGAGTCCGCTCGTTCATGCTTGACACGGACGGACATATGGATGCTTGTTTTAGGCAGCAGTACGTAGTTACCAGCAACTCTACATACAAATACACTGGAGTTTGAACTTACATGAATAATGTTGGGCTGCAGATTAATAGAGTGCACGATGATTACAAACATGTATGAAGTGTTTTTAGCTGGATGAGTCACAGTATTGAGGTCAGCTGATCAGTTTGGCCTGCTGCTGGGTTCCACTCCTAGTAAGACACGGCTTAGCAAATTATACTGTGATACTGGAACTCCGACAGTTACTGTAAGAGAAGAGGGGCTTTGCAGAAACTGCAACAGTTATATTACAGCACGATCAGGCTGACCTAAAGTGAACACTCTAATCAGGACAAATACAGGCTCTGTTCAGTGACAGATGGGAAAGCAACCTCTTCACAGATTCAAAGAATTCACTAATAATAAAAATAATAACAGGCTCCAGGTCCCATCAAAAATCTGTAGCAGTGGTCTGCAGCAGCTCTAAGCATCTCTTCTAAAGGGAAGAGGAAACAAGGAAAAACACAGGTTCAGAGGCGGGTTTGAGATGCTCAGAATCTTTTAAAAATATATTTTTCATTTTTTAAAAGAATCATATGGAAAAGCTTAATGCAGAAGACAGCTAACGATTAGTGGCTGAAAGCCCACCCTGACTGCAGACAAACCCCTGATGACCTGGTGATTGTGAAGACGTTAATACGTCGATTGCTTCATTAAAAAAGGTCCTTTCAGAGGCTGTATTGTCCCCATTACCTTCATTTCTGGAAGCCAGCATTAATCAGTGATCACTGCAGCACTCTGTCAGACAGAATTATTCATCTCTAAATAGTATTTTCTCATATCCTATTCTTTTTTATCTTATTCAAGGGTTTCAGATGCCTTTTATGTCCCATGGGTAAGAGTAGTGGAGGTTGTTGGATCACAGAGCTGTCATTGACTATTTATTTGTAGCCCCCACAATTCAACTTTTCATGCTGCACACTGTGGTGGGCAGGAGGGGAGGGGAGCAATCAAAGCTCCCTTTCATTTCAACTCCAGACTGTGGCTTCAGATCAGGCCTTCATCACTGCAGGGATGTGCTCCTCCACCACCAAATTGTACGTCTGTGATGGTTGCAGTTATTTCTGTCTGATGGACTCATTTTGTTCCCTCCATTTCTCATCCTGCATTTTGATTGGCCCAGAGCTAAAATACTGTTTATATCAAGCAGTGAATTCAGGAATTGGATCCAAAAAACCACAAACAAGAAAGGACACAGCAAAGCATGGGATGTAATTATGTCTGTTTCAATGCAAATCAAGATGTGTCAGCATTTTCCACAAATTATTTTCTCTAATGCTGACATATCATCACATGCTTCTGGAAGGAAGGTGTTTGCTATGCCTGCGGTGCAGGTGTTTCTGTCAACACACACATGTGCACACATGTCTGTCTATCTAAAAAACAGTAATAATAATAATATTTATATTTATAACAAGGTGCAATAATAATTAATGTGCAAAATAACAGCGTGCAATACAAATACACTTATTCTTCTTTTTTATTACTAAGTTATTATACTGTGTTGTGTTGTTTGTGCTGCGTTGTGATGTGTCGTATTGTGTCGTGTTGTGTTACATGTAGTGCCGACATAGGACAGTTTTCCAATTTCATTGTACTATTGTACTATGTATGACTGCGCAATGACAATAAAGAGTTATCTTATCTTATCTTATCTTATCTATCTATCTATCTATCTATCTATCTATCTATCTATCTATCTATCTATCTATCTATCTATCTATCTATCTATCTATCTATCTATCTATCTATCTATATAGACTGTTGATGTCGGTGTAATAAATATATTATGTATGTATATGTATATCTATAGATATATAAATAATGGTTAGAACTACGATCCAGGATGAAATTAAAGATGAGTACACCAGAACGATGGCCACAACTGATCTTGTGATTAGTGAATACCTCAGACAGCAAAAACCTGAGAAAGAAGAGGAAGAATCATGGAAAGACAGCCCCTGCATGGCATGTACCACCTACAGAAGAAGTGACTGATATTGAAACATCCTACCAAAGAAAGGACAAGCTCGACAGAGGCTCTACCAAATCAGGCAGGACCCCGGGTGCAGGCTGTGCAAAGATGCCCCTGCACATAACAGCAGGGTGCAAGACGCTACCTGGCAGGGCATACATGGGACACCATAACTGAGCGGCTGCCATATATAAACAGGAACATGTGTGCTGAGTGTAACCTGGACATTCCAAGGTCAAAATGAATCACGCCCCTAAAGGTGGTTGAGAATGACCGAGCTGAGATCCTGTGGGATTTTCTGGAGCTCCTCTCTGAGCCCTTCGTACTTCTCCAGGTTCTCGTGTTCCTGATGTTGTTGTCTCTTCATATCGCTACATCTATCACTACGGCTGTCTTTGTCTGCTTGTGCATGAGGGCAGCAAGTGATTAGCATGACAAATATTCAGTGACGTATAAATGTAGGTGATTGCAACACATGATCATTTTTTATTGCAGTGTGGAGTTTTTCCTGGAGTTTTGTCATAACACAAAATAGTTGACAAATCTCAATATGACCTTTTCATTTGGCCAACAAACATACTAATGTTTCTGCCTCATGGTCTTCATCAGATCATAAAACCAAAAAGGTTTTGGTAATTTGTGGAAATAAAATCACACGATAATTCGCCTCCTGGTCTCACATCCAACAACGCAATAACAGTTACACAAACACAGCAGTGTGAATGCGTCTGAGGTTATATTTTGGATTGACTGATCGCTGGAAGAGTTACATGTTCATGCTCAGCGAAACATAGAGTTGCAGAGCGGCCTTGTTTGGCCCCAGGATAGTGTTTGGCTATGGCATTCTTCCCAGTATGGATGGCTCCCAGTACGGATGGCTCCCAGTACGGATGGATGTTTTATGTTCTGAAATTTATTGTGTGCTCTTTGTTTGTCCAATGTAAACTTGGACACAGAAGCATTTAAGAATTTAGATGACTGCTGTTGAATTGCAGTCATGTTGTACATTGTACTGCAGAATAGATTAGAAGTATAATGAGGTTTGGTAGCATGTCTGCCACTGCAGGAACCTCAGCGTAGACACAGAGGAAACAGTGTTTGCAGGTCATTGCATGGTTGTGTGCCGCTTTGTACGACGGTGCCCAGCTTTAGGTTGCTGTTAGAGCTTCGTCAGGAGTGACCCTGAGGCATGGGATACACATCAAACTGTGACACCTCTGGCTTGCTGTGGCAGTCTACACAGAGCTGTATAGACCCATCTTTCTTCATCACAAGAACAACATGCTCTCTGTGAGCCATCTATTACTCTCATATCCAGCACAGCATGTTGGGTAATCTATAGGACCCTGGGTCCATCTCATCTCTGCCTTTCACCCACACCAGGGTGTCTTCTCCAGTGCAGGTGTCACGCCTCATTGTCACATAATGCTATGACTGTACTGCATCAGTGCACACCATGTGACCATCAATTTTTAACACTTGGTTGAGGCCAAGCTATTGTGTCATCACAAGACTGCTTCCATCATCGTGGCACAGACTCCACATGACCCTAACTATCATGAGTGCACCCTGAACTTCTCCAGGACCCCCTGAACTATCATGTGCATCTCTCACTCAGATGTCCCTGACTGCAGCCTCCTAGCTGGTGTGTCATTGGGCTCCTGGGTGAAGGCTAATAGCCGATCTTCTCTCCCCATACAAGAGTCACAGAAGCAGCGAGGATGTCCTCCAGGGAGATGCATCTCAAGCTACTGTTGCTGCACTGCTACCCCCTCCCAGTCCATTGTGGCCAGCTCTGCTGCAATCTGTGCATCGCTTGCAACCGCCTCATGGGACGGGGCCGACGTCCTAGTGTTGAGGCTACCTGGAGGCCAGTGTAAATGTCTGCCATTGTCGAAACGCCGTGACATAAACAGACGAAACAGCACTTCCAGATCATTACATGATTCATCGTGGTTTCACAAAGATTTTGCACTGAGCTGCTTTGTGCAACACTGACACGTTAGCTTCAGGTTGCTGTTGCAGCTTCCTGCTGCCATCTCCAATCACCACGGCGGTCTGGCAAGGAAGGAGCGGCTAGCAGGTCCCGCAGGCATGCAGCGTGGACGTTAGCTGGGCAACTTGGAGGCCAGTCAGTTAGAACAACAGACTTTTATTTGGCATTAACTGAAGACCATAAGATCACACAGCAAGGTCTCCACGGCTCTACGCATTCATACAAACATGTTCCAGGGTTAGGTGGTTCCTGCTGCCAGCCCGTTACAGTGGTGAGGTCTCTCTAAAACAGATGCACGGAGAGCAGCGTGCTGGACTGTAATGGCTGCCCCCGCCCTCACTGTAGGAGACTCCAACTACTACAGTAATATGACGACACCCCGTAGAGGTGCTATGCCATAATAAGGGTTGTTACATCACACACATCTGCCCCAGGGCACTACTGTAAAATAGGAGACACAACTGGCAGCTGTGCCAGTCAGACACCCTTAGCACTGCCCCGAACCAGGAAACAAACTCTGTCACGACAGGACTGTTTGAGTGAAAGGATAAATGAGCTCTCAAAATGACAGAGGGGGAGATGGCTCTCCTTTTAAGATGTGCCAGTGCCAGTTATGTTTCTGATTGCAATGGTTAAACTCAGCGATGAAAGTCATTCTTTCTTTGTGGCAGTTGGGATTTTAGAGCATGTTGATGCTCTGTCGATGATGGAGGGATGGTTCTTTCTTTCTTTGGATCTTGATTTCCTCTCCTTTGCCACACTGTTCCTCCTAAGGCGTGTAAATTGCTCACCCTGCCATGTTTTCCATGGTGTTGCTGTAGACAAGAGTTACTTTCCACCGATTTCCATAGAGAAATGGTTTCTGTTTAACGATGGCTACATCTAAAATACTTACAGTGTTTAAGTCACATGTCATTTCTACATCTTTCTCTTTGATCTGAGCCAGTTCACATTAGTGCTGTGGATTGTCTCTTCCTCCCACTGTGCCACAATCAGGGATACATGTGTTGTAGCAGCTGCTCCCCTTAACCTGTACAAAGTAGCTGACCTGAGATAATTATCTGGTAAAACTACAGTGAGCATTTGTAAAAATTTGAGTAATTTGTTGGGGTGTCGTTGGGAAAGATATAAAGCTGTTTCATTTGGGATGCAATTATAGACTCTTCCATGGATACGAGTATTGTGGGATTGTCTACAATGTAACCTTCCACGCAGGTTAGTGAATCTTTTTCTTTCTTTCAAGAA
This sequence comes from Rhamphochromis longiceps, assembly GCF_057381845.1. NCBI lineage: Eukaryota > Metazoa > Chordata > Actinopteri > Cichliformes > Cichlidae > Rhamphochromis > Rhamphochromis longiceps. The sequence continues at coordinate 779,754 of NC_140567.1, forward strand.
GGACGGAGTTGATGCTACAGTATCATTCAGGTAATCCACACACTTTGTTAGCGCTTCTGTGGATTATTCAACAGCTCTCGGTGGGAATTATTTACATTTTTGCATCTTTGGATTCCCATAAATGACTGAATATTGTTCTGAGTAAAATTCAAACTCACAGCGAGATCCACAGACATTTAATTTAGTGGATGACTTCTAAGCTCTTCATAGTTCTCTCAACATTCAAAAGCATCTGAGTCCACTAACAGTTTACATCCATGATCATAATCACCCCTCTAGTCTGCAGATTGGATTTCTTTATTTGACTCAGTTGAAGCATGAAGCTCAGCCCTGGCGAGCTATATTTTAGTCCTCTGCCTCTTTTATTTATGTTCTTTTGAGTAGTTGGATCTTCTAAGCGACTCGTTTCACTGTTTTTGGTTTAAAGGGGAATTCAGGCCCAGGTTGTTTGCACATTGCTTTTTCATTCCAAGGATTTTCAAGGACTTCAGTACTTTTGTATTCATTTGACCATTTTGACATTTATTTTTAAGAAACAGCTTTCACAATTGTGACCAAAATGACACATTAAAAACATCAGAAACACATCACAGCAGGCAGCAGTGATGTGTAAAACAAACATGAGTGGGTCGTATGTGTGAGACAGTCAGCTTGTGTTACAATACAAAGCTGAGAATGTGAGGGTGCTTTGGTGATGAGGCTTCACGGTGTGCAGCGTCTCTCTAACGAGTCAACGCAAAGATGATGTGATGCTAGCATCATGTCCATGTGCTCAGTACCTTCTTGGTGCAGAAATGTTATATTTTCCTAGTTAATCTGCTTTAACAACAACAATGAAAATCATTTTTATTCTTTACTTAATTTAAACATGTTGTACATTCTGTTTTGTTTCTTCCAGAATTTTTATTAAAAAGTTTCACATTTTTACTTTCATAGTAAGTTGGATATTTTATTTTATCTGTGTGTACATTTATTCATTGTTTTGTATTTTCACAGTTGGTTTAATTATTTTAAACTAATATTTTTGGTTATTAAACAGGTAAGTTGGTGCATTCCTGAAGCCAGTGAATTCTGACAGTGTTGATGGGGAATCTTGCTGCTGACAAAATGTTTTCATAATGACTGTCACATTTTTAGTGCTGTTATATGGAAAATCTAAAAAGGTTTCCCATCACTGTTACTCTCAGCACTGCAGTATAATTGGTATATTTAATGTAAGGTAATAAAAAACGACCCTCTGCCTTCAGTTTATAGAACTGATAGGAGGCTTCATTGTGTTCTTTCCACAAGGAATAAATAGTAAACATGAAACACAAATGCAAAATTAATTGTGTCCTCTCTTGCATTAAGTTCTACAAAAACCATATGGTACTCTTAGCAGTTAATTTAGGAAACTTCTACTTTTTTAACCACCAAACACTGATTTTTTTTTTTTTACGATAAAATGTAATTTACGGAGTAAGTATTTTCCACACGCAGTGCACATTTGAAGCGCAAATATGTGACCGGACTGAAGCAGCCAGCTGCGCTGGGTCCACCAAGCTCAGTATTAATCCACTAAACACGGGGCTCTGCAGCAGCGAGGCCCCGCGATAGAAAATCCCTTCTTTAAATTCCTTTGGAAACCTCACTGTCACAGTTTGAGATTCAACTGCACACTGCTGCATGAAATGATACCTGCGGGAGAATAAAGACAAAGTAGCTCTTAGTACTTAATGAAGGCAATCTCCATCCCATTGTGATGCGCATTTATTCAGCCTCGTGGCATATAAGCAATCTACGGGATCAGGCTTACCGAGCCGGTATGTCCTGTGGTCACTGCCACAACCCCAAACTGTAAGGTGTAGGCATCTAAAGGATTGGAGCCTCAGTCTGAGCTGACAGTCGCCCCGCTGGGGGAAGCTGCAGACGGTGAGCCTTCAGTCCGGAGCGTCCCCCTGTTGCTTTAAGCAGTGCGTCCTGCCGTCCGACAGGAGGCGTGTCTCCCCCACGGCCGGAGCTCAGCGCTACCAGATGAGAGCGCGGGGGAAGCGACACGGTTCTTCCATAGAAACAAATCAACTTCTTTGTGCTGCTTTGATGACTCTTCTCTGCTCACGCTCTGTCTGAGGTAGGCACGCTTTTTTCTCCAAACTTTACACTTATTTCACGATCCTCTGGATTTGTTCAGGAACAGGTCAGGTCCTGTGGAAACAGATCAGACCCAGGTAGAAGCTTTTTCGCGTCGTTTTCCAACCTCCGCCGCTGACGCCTCAGGCGCGGTTTGAAGTTGGTCCGTGCACTTTATCCAGACACCTTTAGAAAGAACGATGTCCATGTCTCAAACACGGCTCGGATTTGTGCTTCAGAAACTCTGAAGGAAAGTGACCTCCCATGTTTATGCACGACCTCTGTGTAGAGACGCTTGTCACCTTACGACTACCTCCTCCTCTTTCTCCTCGTTCTCGGCCTGGTGCTCTTACTGCTGTGGGCTCGTAAGACATTACAAGGGTCGTTAAATTTCCACCATGATCCACTTTATGAATGATCCGTAAATAACGTCTCTAGTTCGCGCGGTTTGATGGAAACTCAGGAGATGAGCCGCACATTTGAAACCCACAGTCCACAAGCGCATTAGCTGTAAATCAACTTTATCATCGGGCAGTGCTGCCGGTGGAGAGGCTCCTCTCATGCGCTCTTTACGCCCTTTCCAAATGCACAAAGGGACATTTGTTGACCTGCAAGTCTGTCTGTGAAAATAGGAGAGATCCGGATGAGTCTGTGTGCTGGTGCCAAGTGTGAGGTCATTTTTACCTGTACAGTCCAGCACTTCTCTACATTAGCTTGTAAAGCTGCCTCTTGTTTTTCTCCCGACCTTTGTGTCCAGCTTTTAACTCGAGGTTGTAATTTCCTTTTGATTTAGCAAACATAGTAACGTCCTGTGAAATCTGAGGATGAAATGACAAACAACGTTACAATCACAGCCAATATTAATACAGCAGTAATATCAGTTATTTGGTGTGACAGGTGAGGTGTAATGGCCCTCACACAATATTCACCAGAATCGTTTTACATTTACCTTCTGCACACCCACCTGCATGTCTATAAATGGCGGGCACAGCAGTAGTTTTCTGTGTTGCCTACAAAAAATGATTGCAAATATGGAATCAGACGCTTAGGAGTAACAGGATAACCCTGACCCAAACTATGGATCATCAGTCCAAACAGAACATCTCTGCTAATTAAGGAGGCAAGCGAGCAGAGGAAGCTGGCATCATAACGGGAGCATATGTGAAAGCCAGTGATCTCCTGCTGAAGCCTCGGTGAAATCAAGCCTCTGTTCGTGGTGCTGAAACACACTCGGAGTATCTCCTGCTTTAACAAACATTCTCTGTTCAGGTGCTGAAATAGCCGCAATGAAAAGCTGGATGTGAAACACAGGCGGTGTCTGCGCTGTGGAAAACTCAAAGCCAGACTAAAGTCCGTGGCCTAAACGTTAAAGCCCACGGAGAAAGTCCGTGTTAGCACTCCGTCATCATTACCTTATTTACCTTGTATTTTCAGTAGTTGGCAGCTGGGATTGGAGCGAATATATTTTTATTTAATGCATTTTAAATTATCCCCACTTCCGTACACCTTCGCCGCGTCTGCGTTTATAATCTATAAATTTCGGAAATTATGCAGCACATTAATATGATGACTGAAATTCTAACTGAAAATTTAGAAACAAATACATTTAGTTTTTTGGGGCTTTTTTGCCTAAAAATCCTGTGACTGTTGTTAAAATGTTAGCTGAGTATATTGTTTCATTTCTAAATGCCATCCGAATAGAGAGCGTTCCAGTCACACGGACTTCACCTTCAATAATTCTGTGCTGCTATAAAACGACAGTGCCTCCAGAGTCAGGCACGAAACAGGTGAAATGTAAATTTGATATCGAGGCTTGTGTCTAACAGGTTGCCCAGTCTCGGTCTGAGAAGAATGAATTTCAAAAAAGGAAAAGTAATTCCAAAGACAGAAGTCGAGTGCTGAAACACCGGCGCGCCGAGCGCAGCCTATTCATCACGCTGAGTTACAGTGACAGCTTTGCTTCACACATGGAGCCCACGCAGTCCGTGCTTGAATGACTTCGATCAAACACTGGCGATCATTTCGAATTCATGGCTTGGCTTTTATGGGGCTGTGCACGACGGTGTTCGGCCGACGCAGATTGAGCCGAACCGGAGAAACGTCAGCGCGGCGGCTGGCAAGCTGGCCGGGGATACAGCAGGGAAAGGAGTGCGGGAGGTATGGCACTTTGGGTAGGGGACACAGATCCAAGAGTGAAGTGTGAGCAGCCCCGTCCATCCTATGCGCTCGACGTCAGATGCTGTGCGGCAGTGCAGCGGGAGGAGCTCGGACTGGGGAGGCTGCTCAGACCGCTTCACTGTCTTTCACTCTCACTTTGTCACTTCGGTAACCCCCCACCCCTCCCCCCAGCCCCAACTCTCACCCTCTTCTATCTCTTCCTTTGTCTTTCAGTAAATGGATTTCCCCGCCTAGCATGGATGCCCCGACACCACCACCTCCACATTCACCATCCTTTTCCTCAGCTGAGGTCTTTTTCTTCTTGGCGCAGTGAGCTGGACTCGTACTGATTTTTCCCCTCTTGCCAAATGGATGTGGGAAAACCGCTGCTCAGCCCGCTGGTGAAGATCATGCCTTGATCTTACAGCTGCCTGAATTCACGTCGTTTGGGTTAAAGAGAAAACAATACAGAGGAATATACCGATCCAGGGATTTAAATCCAGCGCACCAAACAAGCACCATGAAGATCCCCCACCTGATATTTAAAGCCAGGCTCAGGTGCACCGTCAAGCTTCTACTGCTGCTAACACACTGTGTGGGGCTTTTACATGGGATGCCACATGTCCTGAGATTTGGTAAGCTGCTTCTTTTCTGTCTTCTGTTCAAAAGTTTCACTGCTGTGTTTTCACCCCATAAATGATGTTGCTCCATCCCCACCTGTTGGAGACTCGCTGTTTCTCCCTGTCCCTGCTCTGCTCTTCTGACTGTTATTTGCAGAGTACCAAGAAATTTGGCGTAAGGGTCGTGTGTTCAGAGAGTTGGCACAGACCTGCTGCACAGAACGAATTTATGAATGGCCCACAAGTTTAAGGGAGTGGGCAGTGTGTAACAAAATTACCAGCGTAAACATTCACAGATGTTAACAGGAGTGATGCGCTTATCCCACCCGTGTGTTTAATGAGGTGATTTCAGGTGTGATGTACTGATGTGGTGATTTTTGTGAAATTACACTTATTATTTCTTTTATACAAAGAATAATATTCATACACTTTAACTCCGTGCTGACGCTCAGAAACACATCTGGATGCTTTAGAATACAACAAAGGAACCACATGTGGTTTTTCTAACACATTCATGCTAAATGATACGCAGGCAGGACATCTTCCAACCCCCATGATTTTGTAGCTGCATCATTTTATTACATTAAATTATATTCTCGAATTATTTTAAATACAAGTTGAATTGACTAATTTACAGACTTGAATGCGATGCTTGCAAAAGCTTAAAGCCACTGATTTCACCGAACAGTGTGGCTAAAATAGTGACGAAAATAATTGAACAAAGGTCAACTTTTTGTTGAATTTCATCCATCAGGTCACGGTGAGGAACAGACGTAAAGCCACATACAAACACAGACATACGCAGAATGCACAAAGTGTTTTAACATAAACGTGCTTCTTCTTAACAACATCACGCCGTTTATTCACTGAAAATAAATATAGTAAAAGGATCCTGTGTAATTAAAGCCACGGTGAACATTTCTTGAATTCATTAATAGGAAGTGATGAAGTGCAAATTGATTTTCTGCTGGTGGAGCTGTGTTGGATCTACACGACACACGTGAAGAGAACGAGGAGACTCTGGGCTCGTCGGTGTGTCTTTGCATTACGCTGACTGCCTCCCACACTTATTCAGTGCACATGTAGAGTGGACACAGAATGCCCCATTAGCACCACAGTCCTTTACTGCTCTGTGATTAACCGGCCTGTGGGACAGGTTGTTGCTTTTTTGCCACCCGCCGGCCACTTGTGTGTGCTCAGGAGGCATCAAGCTTTCATTACAGAATGCAATGGACCTGCTGAAACATTCAGTGTAAGCACTGCATCAAATATCCATTAGAGTCCTTTATCCTGGGACAACACAAATGTACATTAATATTAAGCATGCTGTTTGCAGATAGGTGGGCAAACTTGTAAAAAACACACTAAATAACCAGCCGTCAAAATCAAAGTTAAAGATGCTGCTGACGAACCGCAAAACATGCTTCCCCATGGTCCAGCTCATCAGCGTCTGTCAGTGGACACACTTCATATCCCTGCGTTTTGTGTTTGAGATTTGAATTTTCAGGCTCTGTGTCAGGAATGACGTCATGTTAGTCGCAAGACATATTGAGACTGTCACAGAAGACACAGGCCCAGTGATGACGACATGTAGAACTATAGGGGCCCATTAATTGCATTTTTTTCATGCATGTATTCCCTAAGGCTCAGTGCATACTGACGTTTTTCCCTTAGTCCTCCCATATAGTCAGATTTCACCAAATAGAGAGGTTAACCCTGCAAAAACTCAACTACAGTTACAGGTTTAATGCACCTTATTATCAAACAGCAAGGAAGACATGTGAAAGTCCAAAGTCCATACATGACAAAATTCTGGAATCACAGTGACTGTAAAGCATTAACAGTAATCATCATCATCAAATGATCCTCTCTGAGGATGATGCTGTTATTGCAGTCACCTTTGCTTGCAGCTTCTTTGTAAGTCGCCCTGCATAGCTGCACACGTATATGTACATAGAGACGGGAAGAAACCTGGTGGTTAAAACAGAGCTAACTAAGATATCAAACAAGCAGATGAAATAAAACAGGTAACGGCAGGAACACAGTCCCAAGCAGGTACAGCTTGTGGGATGTTAGCAGGCTAGATTTCATGAACACGGTGGGTCAGATAACTCCTGAACACTCGGTATTACTCCACACTTCAGCCTATGTGAGCTGGAACAGCAGTTACAGCAAGTAGAAGCTCACAACCAATTCAGCACATTTAAGAGTCGTCACTGTTAGAAATACACTCCCAAAAAACCAATAGAGTAAAGCTGCCGCGGCTGGTGTGCCCGGCTCCTGGGAGAGCAAACAGACGTTACAGGAACACTGAGTTCTTATAAAACCTTTGAAACAGAACTTTTAAACGCTTAAAATTATTTTTATCCAGCTGAGCAGAGAACAGAGACATTACATCGCAGCGAGACTTTAAATGTGATCGTGTGTCTTTTGAAGACAGACACATGCTGACAGAAACCTCGTAACTGAATTTTCCCATGGCCCATTGAAGCTAAAGCCCGAGTTGGATCAGCTGGAAGCACTGACCCGTGATGACATGGGACCTAGTATCTGTGTAACATTGACTCCAGCCTGCTGCCTCTGCTGAGATGTCCCAGAGTTTTGAGGAGATGTAATGCACACAGGTGAGGTCAAATTGGATTACCTGTGTGTGGAAGAAGTCACATTCAGGGGCACCTCACAGAAATACTGGGGCACTGTGTTTCATACGTTCACCTCCCGAGCTGGTGTTAGAAAGCAGACGGCTCTACCACTTAGAAAAAGCAACATTAACAGAGAAGTTTAGGTCGAAGAGGTGCTCCGACTATAGAAAGTTGTCAAAATAGAGCATTTTTCATCAGTCGTACAAAGATCCTCAAATCTGAAAGAAGCGAGTTGAAATTGGATTTCTGTACAGTAAAGTTTGCACCGTGCCTCTGTTATGTCTCCAGCATGGGTGTTGAGTATGTTGCATTGGCTGCACTGGTGAGCATTAGTATGAAGGTCAGTGTTTAATGGGCCATACAAGCTAAATGCTGCAGGTCAGGGCCAGACCTCACTCCCCGACAAGCCTGACTGTCAATAAGTGAACAGAAGAGTAGACCTGGCCTGGGCCTCACTCATTGCAAATAAAATGATTTGCAGAGAACCAAAAGATACTTGAAAGTAATGTACAGCAAAGTGTGCTGTGCAATATCGTGTCAGAACCAAACAAGCTAATTAATGTAGCGTTAGGTGTGTTTTTCCAGGAATATGACTGATCACAGATGTCACTCCAAAAGCATTAAACTGTGTTTGGATGCTCAGCTGAAGGATGGGATTTCTTCCTGTTTCTATAAAGGAGAATGGCAGTCATGGAGGCTGCACAGACAGCCAGGAACTACGTCAAACATTTGGACCACGAGCAGTAAATGAGCTGCTCTCTTTATGGCCCACCACGATATTTACTCTGCGGCAAATAAAGTCTGTCGAGCAGGTGGTAACAGATGGTAGAAGAAGAGAAAGTCTGATGACAAAGAGAGTTAACAGAAGTGAAAAGAGTCTGAGAGAGTCACACATAAGGAAATATGGTCGTCTCTACACGGTGATAACCTGAAAGACTTCACACCCGATCCCGAGGGTGTCGTTAGATGAGCAGTGAAAAGAGGACAATCGTTCTGAGCAGCCTCTTTATGGCCTTTGGACATGGAGACGATGGACAGGACAGGCTGGACCTAAACAGACCAAGCAGCTGTTGAACAAAACAAGCAGCTGTTTTGTTCAACAGCTGCTTGTTTTAAATCCACTGTGGTCGTGTCGAGGCCAAACACAGGAACAATCAAGTCCAAATATAAATGTTTCCTTTCTGTACTCAAATAAAGCTCAGTGCTGACGTCTGTGTGTCTTTATCATGAACACGTGTGTGTGTAGCTCTGATTGTGTGTCAGTGATTCAGTGTCTTGCCGTGACTTACAGGCTTTGTGTAGTGAGATGTAATCATGTGAGCCGAGTCTAAAGTGTGAAACAACGACAGCGTGTGATTTCTCTATTACTTCATTTTTTACGCACATGATTTTTTTTTAACATTAGCATCAGAGGAGGTCAGAGGTCAGTGAGACTGGAAAAGTGTGCCTTAAATACAAATGTATTATTATCATATGTAACAACCAGTGCTGCAATTTTTGGAATAATAATAAAATAAATATACATTTCAATAAAACTACAAAGTGAATCTTTCAAATGTGGTCAACGTATGTTTTTCTAAATTTAGAGTCTGTGAAAATATGTGTTACCAAAACACATGAGTCACATGTATGGATTTGGAAAGAAAAGCGTCTGGACTTCTTTAAGTTGCTTGAAGACGTTTCACCTCTCATCCGAGAAGCTTCTTCAGTTCTAAGGTCAAATGGTGGAGAGTCCCAGATATAAACCCAGTGGGAGTTTCCCCCCACAGAGGGACAAAAGGACCCCTGATGATCCTCTAATCGCCTGAGCCAAGGTGTGAAACTGGGTGTGGGACCCAATCAGCCAGAGTTTCGGGTGTGTTCATTGTGAAACCTGGCCCCACCTTATCATGCGAATTCCTGAGGTCAGATGGCCCAGGATGTGAGTGGGCGTTAAGGCGTCTGGGGAGGATCTCAAAACTGGATTATAGATGGCAGAGAGTTGGTGTCGTAAACCCCGCCTCTGTTCAAAGATGGTTGCTCACAGTGGACATAGATGGCTTCTTTCACTCCTCTTTCAAACCATCTGTCCTCTCTGTCCAAAATGTGAACGTTGGCATCCTCGAAAGAGTGTCCTTTATCCTTAAGATGCAGATGGACTGCTGAGTCTTGTCCCGTGGAGGTGGCTCTTCTGTGCCATGCGCTTTAAAATAGCCTTTGAGCTCACCCAAAACCTCGGCTGATTGTGATTACACCAATTTTCATGCCTTGGCTCATGTGATTAGGGTAGAGGATCATCAGAGGGTCCATTGTCCCTCTTTGGGGGGAAACTCCCACTAGGTTTATATCTGGGACTCTCCACCATTTGACCTTAGAACTGAAGAAGCTTCTCGGATGAGAGGTGAAACGTCTTCAAGCAACTTAAAGAAGTCCAGACGCTTTTCTTTACAAGCTCCTTTGACTACGATGACCTGGATGACTGAGAACCTTCAGAGTCACATGTATGAATGAAAGTGCAGTCCAATAATAATAATGTGAGCAAACACAAACCACAAGGTCAAATTTATACGACAAAAACACGGAAAGTTAGAGCAACACTAGATGACTTTTTGTGACTATTTCATATAAAGCTGTGAGTAACTGGAGGAGTCCTGATGGAGCTTGGTTCTGCTCCTGAAACGTGTTTATTTTTGCGTATCTTTTCCATCTGCTTCTGGTTAAAAAGCTCATTCACAGAGTTTCCTCACTGGCACAGCTACCTCACCGGAAAAGTTTGAGTCATGAAATTTGCATTTTGAGATACTTATCTCACAATTTTGAATTCTGGATGACAAAACAAAATGTCAGTAATTGTGATCAGAAAGCTTCTACTCAGTCCCAGGAGTTTATGACATAGCAACATGTTCTCTGGTTATTCGTGTTTAGACACAGGAATTGTAACTTTCACTGAAATGTAAATGTAATTTATTAACTTCAAATTTAAAGATACCTAATTATTAATCTGAAATTTCAAGTTATCAGTGGTATTTTACTCAGGCGGGGAAACGAGCTTCCATAGTTCCCAGATCCTAAAAGGAAACATAGTGGAGTTAAAATCCCGTGAAAATTGCTCAAAGGCAGAAAGGCCGTCGAGTATTTAAACTGTGTGTCGACTGTAATGTGTCAAAGATTTGCATTTAGTATTTAGACATGACACACACACACACACACACACACACACACACACACACACACACACACACACACACACACACACACACACACACACACACACACACACACACACACACACTCAGAAAAGAGACAATATGATATAAGAGACTATGATGATTTTCATCTTTACTGTTTGGACGGCCACAATGGGATTGCTTGTACTGTTTACTGCGTGTGTTGTCACACTTTCTAAATTTGTGTCGCCACACGAGACACAACACTGCCAGCAAAACGCTGCAATGTATCCTCCTTGTGTTTTCATGGAAATGATGACATCAGCGATATTTCCTAGGCAACAGACCTGGTATACAGAAAATCCAATATAACACGAACATGAAGAGAGAGATAGATAATATATATACATCTATCTATCTATCTATCTATCTATCTATCTATCTATCTATCTATATATATATATATATATATATATATATATATATATATATATATATATATATATATATATATATATATATATATGTTTGTGTGTGTGTATCTATATAGCTATATATATATTAAAAAATTCCCCCCTCGCCCCTGCGGGCGGTTTATCCTTCAAGCTCGGGTCCTCTACCAGAGGCCTGGGAGCTTGAGGGTCCTGCGCAGTATCTTAGCTGTTCCCAGGACTGCGCTCTTCTGGACAGAGATCTCCGATGTTATTCCCAGGATCTGCTGGAGCCACTCGCCTAGCTTGGGAGTCACCGCACCTAGTGCTCCGATTACCACGGGGACCACCGTTACCTTCACCCTCCACATCCTCTCGAGCTCTTCTCTGAGCCCTTGGTATTTCTCCAGCTTCTCGTGTTCCTTCTTCCTGATATTGCTGTCATTGGGAACCGCTACATCGATCACTACGGCCGTCTTCTTCTGTTTGTCTACCACCACTATGTCCGGTTGGTTAGCCACCACCATTTTGTCCGTCTGTATCTGGAAGTCCCACAGGATCTTAGCTCGGTCATTCTCCACCACCCTTGGGGGCATCTCCCATTTTGACCTCGGGACTTCCAGGTTATACTCGGCACAGATGTTCCTGTACACTATGCCGGCCACTTGGTTATGGCGTTCCATGTATGCCTTGCCTGCTAGCACCTTGCACCCTGCTGTTATGTGCTGGATTGTCTCTGGGGCATCTTTACACAGCCTGCACCTGGGGTCTTGCCTGGTGTGATAGACCCCAGCCTCTATGGATCTTGTGCTCAGAGCTTGTTCTTGTGCTGCCATGATTAGTGCCTCTGTGCTGTCTTTCAGTCCAGCTTTGTCCAGCCACTGGTAGGATTTCTGGATATCAGCCACCTCCTCTATCTGCCGGTGGTACATACCGTGCAGGGGCCTGTCCTTCCATGATGGTTCCTCGTCTCCCTCCTCTTTCTTGGGTTTCTGCTGCCTGAGGTATTCACTGAGCACTCGGTCAGTTGGGGCCATCTTCCCAATGTATTCTTGGATGTTCCGTGTCTCATCCTGGACTGTGGTGCTGACACTCACCAGTCCCCGGCCCCCTTCCTTCCGCTTAGCGTACAGCCTCAGGGTGCTGGACTTGGGGTGAAACCCTCCATGCATGGTAAGGAGCTTTCTTGTCTTTATGTCAGTGGCTTCTATCTCCTCCTTTGGCCAGCCTATTACCCCAGCAGGGTATATATATAAATAAGCATTGGGGATGCAGGTCTTATTGCTGTGTGTGTGTGTATTTTGAGGAGCCATATTTCAAGTCTACTCGAGCACTTACTTCACGCTAGCTGGTGAAGTAAGTGATGAAATCTTGAACATAATCAATAGTGATGATGGAAGAAAAAAGAAAGAAAATAAGGTCGAGGTTGAAAAATGAGGCAGGTTATGGATTTTGAATTGCACTCTAGTCAGACAGGATTACTGTACATCAAAGGAGATTGGATCATTTATATACAGTATTTGGCAGAACAGGCTCTGTGGTTTGAGTGTGATTATAATATGAATCCATGGAGCATGTTAAAGATTCAGCGGGGATTGTGATGAAACCCTCTGGGGCACAAAGCAGAACTCAGGGCAGACAGAGGACTGGGAAAAAGATTCAATTCACAAGGCAGAGGATGCTGTTTCAAGTGTCATTTGAGAATTAGTCAACCTTCCAGGAAAATGTTATGTTTGCTTTCTGTAACAGTAAAATGACAGTATCGATATGAATCTCATATCTATGTGTTCAGCACAAATGAGAGTCAGGCATGGTTAGCCTAGTTTAATACAACAACTCAAAGAGAGGCTGGCACCAGATAATAAGCTTCTTTTTATATTCACGTCACACTAAAGAGGCATGACAGTTCAAAAGACTGACAAAATCCAGAAGCAATGAAATCCAAAACACAGGGAGCACAAATGAAGACTTGGGAAGATGAGGGGAACAAAGAATCACCAGGAAAAGGAATAACAGGGCACAGGTGAGTTCATTCAGGAAGGACCAGAGGAGGAAAGTCAAACCGGAAAAACTCAAGAGGAGCCGAACGAAGGCGGAGAGTAAACCCACACAGGCAGAGCACTGAGATCTACAAATCTACAAAGTTAGCGTTGGAATAAAAACTGTTATGTGTTATTATCTGTCCAAGTTTCTAACCTTGAACCATGTGATAAACAGGAGCTAATTAGCTTAACCCTTGTGTGGTGTTCGTATTTTTGTTACTCAGCCAGTGTTCATGGGTCTGGTGGACCCGCTAGAGTTTTGGCTTTCCAAATTAACACTATCAAACAATTTTATGTTAAATTACTCAACAGATGTTTACTTCATCCCAATTACAAGACATATGAACAGCAAACATGGTTAATTTTTTCCCTTTACCTTTGTTAGATCACATTTATGAATTAATGTGCTTCTCGTTTTTCTTTTATATAAAATGTTATAAATAAATCAGTTATAATCAAGTGGAGTGAGTGGAAAGACACAACACATTTACACGTGAAAAAATAATTAATTGTTTAATTTTTCTTTTGAAAAAAACTGAACACGGGTCTCACAGACCCGAACACCATACAAGGGTTAAAGTTATCTGCCACAGTAATCGCCCTACAGCTAATTCAATTCAATTCAATTCAATTTTATTTATATAGCGCCAAATCACAACATAAGTTGCCTCAAGGCGCTTCATAGATACAGAGAAAAACCCAACAATCATATGACCCCCTATGAGCAGCACTTTGGCGACAGTGGGAAGGAAAAACTCCCTTTTAACAGGAAGAAACCTCCGGCAAGCGAAGACACATCATATAAACCTGTTGACCAAAACGATCTTTTTGATTGATGGAGGCTTTTCACACACACTGGGTCATTCAGTAATAAAACAGAGACTTTGTCAGACGTCTTATCTATCAAGCACATCTTAGTGCATGCAGGCAGAAGCAGTTATTCCAAGCTTGCTTAGGACACACTGTATACACACAGACGCAATCATGGGGAAGACTGCTGACTCGACAGTTGTTCAGATGACATTCATTGGCATAAACCACCGAAGGTCATAGCTGACAAAGATGGCTGTTTGTAGAGGCGTATTAATAGAAAGCTGGAGTAGGAAAAGAAATACACAAGCATGAGACAAGGGTGCAGCCCTGAGGATATTGTCAGGAAAATTCTTGACGGTCCTTCCAGGTATTTGGGATAGTTTTCCAAGAAATGGACTCGGGGTCGCATCAAGAGCCACCATAAATGGGCTGCAACTATCACAGGCCTAACACGAAGGCACGTTTGAAATGCTGAAAACACAAGACGTTTCTCACCTGGACTGAGGATTTAGTTTTTGTGAAGATTGTTTTACGGTGATAGCAAATTTTGCAGCTCATTTGGAAAACAAGGTTGTAGTGGAAGAAGCTTCCAGGATGTTTGAGGTGCAGTGTGATGGTTTGGGTCCAAAGGTAACAGCCATCTAACATTTTTAGAGCACCTCCAAACTACTACTGTTTACTTTGCTCACAAACCTGTTACTGCACTTGGTGGCCAACAAACTCACCTGACTGGAATCCCATAGAGAACCAATGTTGTCCAGAGCTTCAGTCATACCTCAGCAGTGACACGCTGACCGCCTCCATGCCCGCTGCACTGATGGTGAGAGAGCCCTGACTCAGCAATGACTGTACAAACTTACCTGCTTCAGAGAAGTTGGACTTTTCTGTATTGTTAATTATTTTTTGATTTAGGAAAAAGCTGTCTGTCATTTTAATATGTTGTGTCATTGTTAATGACACACTGCGTCTCAGTGGGACTGTCTATGTGAAAGGTTCAATTAAAAAAATATTCTAATCATTTCAGAAACAGCTAGAATTCACAAAGATTACAAATAAGACAAAAGAAAATCCTCGAATTAGCATGTTTATATTTATTGACTGTAGAATATGTGAAGGTTTATATTCTAATTATTTAAGACATGCACTTACGTACCAAACTGCCGACCTTACTGAGATCAAACTGAGCAGTCAGGAACAAATAAGGAACAAATAAGGAACAAATAAGGAATATGTTTTAACAGTGTAGCAGGTTTCTTTGCCTGTAACATTACTATATCATCAAACACACACACACACACACACACACACACACACACACACACACACACACACACACACACAGCAGATGAAAGCAGAGGTTGTGGGTGGAATCATCAGCATGAGTAATCTGTACAGTAAAAATGGGAGCTGTCATGTTTGGAAAGAGCCTCTCATTGTCTTTGTTCACAATCTTATAATCACTTTTCAATCATATTTAAACTACTGCAGTGATTTGAGTGAATGTGAAGCTGCGTTCAGTGTGCATGTGACCGCAGACACGGTGATATTTACTGGGAATGTGTTTGCTAGCTCGTACTGAGCAAACTCAATGAGAAGTGTTAGAAGTCAAGGTGAGCCAGAGCTAAGCTGTCATTTCATTTGTAAGTATGCTGGCTGAACTACTTTGACCTCAATCAGAGAAACTCATCTGATGTGATGGAACCACATTTTTCAAAGAACATACTTTTCATGCACTCGTGTCTGAGGAACAATTGCATGTTCAGGGCTGAGCTGTTTCACTTCCTGGGAGAGGGAAATCAGCTTTTTCTGCTATTAGTTATTAAAAGTCTACTTCATCATGAGCGCTGTTTGCATTTTGTAGTCTGTGCTCAAGGTGACAGATATGGGACATAACAAACTCCTCTCCTCCTTCCACAATATGAGAGAGCGTACACCTATACAAAACCAATAATGCTGAGCACAGAGCTTTTATATTTTTAGACTCAAATTCACTGCTGCTCTCCTTCAAGTGCCTTTGTGCTCATAATGAACACTGTGCTGTGCAAATGCGGTTTATGTATTACCATCTGCACTCCTTTCACCACTAAGTGCCCCTTCACTCAGAGCTGTATATATATATATATATATATATATATATATATATATATATATATATATATATATATATATATATATATATATATATATATATATATATATATATATATATATATGTCTGTTAAATGTGTGGCTGCATTTCTCAGCAACCCGACTACGAGTGAGCAGAAGCTGCTTTCTGACACTGCGATGAGGACACGAGGGTATCTTGTGTATGTTGCACAGCATTCAGTTTTGATTGTTGGATGTCATGCTGCAGTGATGGCAGGGTGATCGCTCCCAGTGGCTGTATAAATAAATAAAAGGAACCAATCCTTACTAAAAGACAAGAAATACACAGCTGTAGAGTGCAAGCATAGACTCTGTGCAGTAATGCAGGGAGACGTTTGCTTGTTGGCTGGTGACCCTCTCCTGATGACTGATGGTAGAAAATGAAATGCTGTCACTAAGGACAGTGTGGGTGGAGACGGTCTGTGTGTCGTCCACAGTCAGCTGTGAGCAGTGCTTTTAATGATAAAGTACCTCTCCATGCTCCGTTGGCCTATAAACTGTTCCATAATGGCGTTGTTAACATATTCCAAATGTTATCATCTGACACTAGTTCAAATGTTAGATTGTCAGTTATGTTGAATAAGTTTATGTGTTGTCAGGTCTTTGGTTCCATCTTCACACATCAGCCTGTGAGCTCGCTCAGGCAAACTTGAACTGTACTGTGTCATTCACACTGTTGTGTATCACTCCCCTCTTTAGACACACACTCCCACAATTTAGCATCCTATTTTTAGATGCAAAACCAAAAACAAACAACTCATCTCTATGAAATGTCATTATTGCTTTCTCAGCTTGTGCAGAACCTGTAGGCGACGCTTATTCATTACTTCCCAGTTTCTTGTCCCCAGAGCTGTGGGTGGTAATGACCCAGATGACAAACTGATGGAATAAATTGATCATTTCAAATCTGATAAAAGTGATTTGTCTGTTTTCATAATAACTGATCAAGGGGCAATGAAGTTCAAAATCCCAAGAATATCCTTTCCAAAGGTGGTTTCACGTATTGTGCCATCATCAGTCAGACTAATGATTGTACTGTGTTTCACTGAGTGACTTCTATGACAAGCCGTACCACAGCAACACGTCCTTTTACTTGTTCTTCCAGTTTACAATGATTTCATACTGAAACCTGCACTTTTACTGTACTCGTGTCTTATAAGGCTAAGAACCGTCATTACTTCTTTCCTGCCAAATATTTGTCTGTAAAATAAAGACAGCACTTGTCCTTTGTTACCAATGTAGGAGTTAAACCTTATTATGAACCTCACTCTATTCATCTGCTGGGAATGATGGTACTGAAAGTAGAGCTGAAATCTATGAATAGCATTCTGACATGTGTCACCTGACACTCACGGTGAGTCAGTGCAGCATGGAGAGACGTACTGATGTTGACCTGTTGTCCCTCCATCCAAACAGGTTTTACTCCAGAGTGGCTCTCAGTGAAGATTCGATGTGGCTTAGCACCAGCCTTTCAAAGCACTTACTCACAGTGGGTGTGAGAGCCACAAGTAATGTGGCCTTTGGGAGCGGACAGGCACAATGGTGTGGGTGTGACCTCTCACTGCCACAGTGCACGGACCCGTTTAAGGATAGTCCACGGTGACAGTGAGAGGTTAAGATCCTCCAGAAGCTGATTGCTGCCCAGGACGAATACTGCAACATTTCCTGTGCAAACACTAAATGTTGTGTTGTCATTGGTTGTTTGTGTTGCTGTGCTGCTCCATTTCAAAGCAGGTGATTGAGCTTCACTGTTGCTATTGATAGCATCTATAGCTTATGTATAATGGGGTCCCCTCCCTGGAATGACTGTGAAGCTTCAGCCTGTAGTCTGTATCTGTGGTGGCTCTCCTCAGGCTGGACCTGGCAACGTGAAGGCCGACATCCCTGGAGCTCGTGGATTGTTTGAGAAGTATCACATGTGCTTAATAGTGACACTGTTATATAAAAACAAGGCAGTGTAATCCTCGATGGCACACACACAGTTACAACAATGACAACCATGAACAGATCAAAGTGTGAGTGCTGTGATGAGTGTCTGTCTGTTTGTGCACCAGTTAGCATTAGAGTAAACACACAGCCCCTCCTCTGCTCTTTGCAGAGTCTGTGCTTCTGTCTCCACAGTGAGCTGTGCCGACCGGTAGAACAATAGTTTGTTGAGAATGCTAGTACAAAGCCAGGTTGATGATGATCCTTATTAAGGAGTGCCACGTGGATTTCTGTGCCACCATGATCAGCTGTACCTGGTTTGTATTCTGGCTCTGCAACCCTGCTTCTGCTTCGTGCGCTCCACCACCTCCCGTCTTCAGCTCATTGTGGTGATCACCTGTCCTGTGCAGTTTCTCCTCTGGGATGTGTTCGTATGAAAAGGTCAGATTTAAATCAAGAAGCTCAAGTCTTTAGTAGTTCCTTAGTGTGGAGTGTGGTGCAGAGGTTTCTCATACAGGGCTATTTTCACCCTCTCAGAGTTAATTCTTTGTTGTGCTTGGACTTTTCTTTCAGTTTTCTTCAAGCAGGGTCAGAAGCCCTGCAAGGCTTTCTGCCAAACAGCATTCAGAGGGAGAAAGATCACTTTAAGTGTTTGTTGTGCACCTCACGCATCGCAGAGGACACAGGGTCTAGCAACCAAGTGAGTTCTGTACGAATGAACTTGCAGATCATGGATTTCAAGATGTAGGTGATATTCTAATGGACTGACAGACTGGAGCTTGTGTTCAAAGATTTAACACTCGTGAATTCATACATTTCCTTTAATGTGTGTGAAGAGTGCACGCTCTGTTAAAACGGCAGTTGTAACAAGTGTCACCCTGCAGCTTTTTGGCACTAAAAACGACGTGATTTTCACAGTGAATGTTGGGACTTACTATATACAACCAACTAGAAATGATCCATGTATGTACTGAATCAGAGTGCACCAAATGATTATCAGCTTTTGTCATTTGGTCAGAGGCCAAATCATCAGGAGCCTGCTCGAGTGGAAAATATTCCACAGTGTTCAGTGGGAACCAGCAGAGCCTCCTGAGGAGACACTGCATAAATGCGACATCTTCTTATTGGTCATGGTTACACTCCCACACATTGGCCCACAGGTCTAACACACCCAGGCCAACAATCAGGCGTACGCAAAGCAGGAACTTACTGTTCAATTCAATGTTATTTATACAGCACCAAATCACAACAACAGTCACCTCAAGGTGCTTTATATTGTAAGGTAGAGCCTCCGATAATACGCGTGCGGACTGTGGCCTTGATTTATATGTTTTTATATGTTATGTATATGTTATCTCTACTTTCTACTCTACGTGTAAATACCCCCAATGCCACACTTAATGGCCAGCCATGAGGCTTCCATCAGATCTACTGGTCAAATCAGATTTGGGTCGATTAGAGGCTGTATGTAGGCCAAAGCCTCGACTGACCAGTGTTTATCCCCTTATTGGATATAGTTTAGTAATATTGTCAGAAGCCAGCCACCTGGATGACCAAGCCACTTTCTGTTAGTGGACACTTGATGCAGCAGTGTCCAGACTGTATGCACCTCCATCAGATTAGTTAAAATTAGTTGGCAGGAAAGAGAGAGGGCAAGCAACAGTTTGGAGTTGGTGGCAAGGTGTTTTTTTTCTGGGGTTTTTTGGTGCTCAGGTGCCTCATGACCAGCTCCTGCACGGCCTCTTAGATGGTTCTAGGCATGATAGGTTGGACCAGGCTGCTGCCGCCAATTGGGTTAGAGGATTTTTTTCCGGATCTGGGTTTGCCTGCATGCCTGGGTCTGGAGCACTTCACTTTGGATCCAACATGCCCTTGCAGTGAGACACAGCGGGCACCGATGCGGCATGAAAGAGTACTGTTGGCAGCTGTGCACACGTCTTAAATAAAGAAACGTGCTTTGCTACAGACTACCCGGTGAATGCACTACAGACACCTCTCAGAGTTGCTTCTTGACTTTTGCTGCACAAACTAGTGCGGCTGCTTGTGCTGCTCGGTCCCTGTGTGTATCTGCTGGTCCTAGCATGCTACTGCATAAATAAAGAATATGCAAATGTGCAGCAGCTGAGTCAATCAACTCCACCTGGCACTGTTCCCTGACCTACTGAACCCCACCCGTACTCTTACAGCTGCACTGAAACCACACTCTCCTCCCCACAGGGATGATCTGATATCCTCGTGTCGGTGTTGTTCCCACATCATCATAATAAATGTTGTTCCAGGTTCAACATTGCAAGTGACCAATCACATTGTTGTGACGTCCCCCTTTTGTGCCTTTGAAAAATACCGCCTTAAAAAATCTACTTCACTTGCGAGAAGAGAAACAGCGTCTGTCCGCCGATCCAGGACCTTGAATTCTTTGCATTTCAGGATACTTTCCTTCCATAAACGGTAAGCATTATACATATTGTCCTTACAGAGGCGCTTTCTCTTCTCGCAAGTGAAGTCGATTTTTTGAAGGCGTTTGCTTTTTCGAGGTCGCGGATGCCGTCAGCAGAAGGTGATTGGTCACTTGCAATGTTGAACCTGGAACAACATTATTTGTGATGACGAGGGAACAACACCAACTTTGCATTGATGAAATGACAACTCTTTCAGGTATGTGAGGACAATCATTTTCACTGAGGCAAGTGTTGCTGAGAAGGTTTTGAGTACTTAGCTGTTGGTGGTGATCACATGTATAACATGGTGAGTACAATGGACCCCTCTTAAGGCCCAGATAATAGTGCTAATACCCCAAATGTCCTCAGCTAAACTCGCTGGAACCACCCAGGTCTGGTCATTGCTGTTGTTGTTTTGCCTGTTCTTCTTTGCCATGTTTACTCTGTCTTCACATCTCTTCTTCTCCTTGGTATTTTTTCAGAGTACCAGAAAATGAAAAGCTTTAGCTGAATGACTTTATTTGCCTTTTTGCCGTTGGTCCGAATTATCAGTTTCCTTAAAATGAGTGTAGCAGTGGTGGCTTTGTGAGCAACACTGTCTTGGCCTACGGCCAACAGGCTGCTGGTAAATATATTTAAATCAGTGCTAAGCTGCTTAAAATGATTATAGTTCACTCATAGCTAGTTTATAGAAATTTGAAGCTATCCCAGGCTGCCAAACTCAGTTACATGGATAAAATAAATATAGCATTTATCATTTTACAGTTTCAGGTGAACAAAGCAGAGGCCGGTGAGCTTCTGTGACACACTGAGCCCCTGTCCACTGTGTCTGTTTCTCCCAGTTTAAAACACATGCCGCATTCTTCTTAAGCTCATGATACTGCCATGTTTATGGGTGGTTACTGTGATGCATTAAATCTTTACACTGCTTCATCGTGCCCTTGGCTTAAAATAGGAAGTCTCTGCAAATCAGTTATGTATATATCTGTAATTAGCTGAGATGCTGACTGAGGCTGAGCTGGAGGTGACCTAATATTGACCGAGACTTCCTGTTCCTGCTGTACCAGAACACGCCGAGGACATAAGTGACCAGATCCGTTCCCTGTGTCACTGCAGCAGTAATATGAGACACACGTCTCATGGAACTCATCTCTCCCTGTGATTTGTCCTACGCTTTAGTAACTGTGTCCTCAGAGCCGCATCCTTCTGCCACGATGACTAATCACTGAAATATATTTACACTTTGCAGTTTTCTGCCTTTTGCAGACTCACCTGTGAAAAACACTTTGAGTGCTATATCATACGTATGTATATGACACACACACACACACACACACACACACACACACACACACACACACACACACACACACACACACACACACACACACACACACACACACACGTATATATAGGTCCTAACATTCAAAGTTTGGAAGCCAAATCATGGTTTCCAAACGTAGCGTGAAGAACTTCCTGTGCCCAGTGATCGTAGTTTGTGCAGACACTTTAATAACACAGCATAAAACTCCTGCTGCAACTTTGTTTGCTCTGACTGGCTGTGGTCGTCCACTGAGGGTCTCACTGTGATTAGTGGTTTGCTGTGATAGCATGTCCATGAAGCACTCCAGTATACAGTGGGTCTACTAAGGTAAGCTGACGCTCAGCCACTGAGAGATAAACAAGTACAACAAAGGGTCAAACACTCCAGGGTAGGCAAGTCTGATTTCAGTACTACAACCACAAACAATAGTATGTTAAAACCAATGGATTTAGAAAATAGTGGGTCTTCATCAGTTCTCATATTTGTGTAAAACAGGTGACCTTAATAACCCACTGGTCTCTCTGGCAGTACTACATTTAGCCATAACTCAACTAAAAGTAGTAAATTGAAAATGTAATATCCAGTACTTTGAATAACAAAGTAATCACAATGTTCCACAGGGAGCTGAGCACGAAGCAAAGCTTGGTATCTATAGTATTGCTAGAGTAGTGTTCAATCTCCTGAAAGCAATCTCTTTCTGTCTGAACCGTCCAGATGTCTCTATCTTTCCTCCCACTGCCTGGGAGACAAGTGTTTGGAGACCACTTCTGTATATATTGTAGGTAAAAGCCTCTGATTGAGAATGGCAGCAAAGCCTCTACCAGTCAATAACTCATTTGGAAGGGGTTATGAATTAGAATGATCTTGCTTAGGGGAAGGTAGACTCCAGCCCATATCCTGCCCGGAGTTGCTGAAGAAACTGGAATAATAATCCTGCAGGAAAATCGATGGCAGAATGCCTGCCACAGGGACAAATACCAGCACACGCCCCTTTCCACACCACACAACTCTTATCTGCCGATCGGCCGAATATCTGCTGATATGCTATAAATCCAATTCTCAGAGATGGTATATTAAAATTTCAGGACATTTAAATTAGCCTGTGGATGGAGAACGATGGCTTCCGTCTCACAGGGTCTGGGATTATATGTCAATGATGTCCTCAGTGCCAGGAAGGTTTTTTTTCCTTTGCTTTCAGTTTGAATGATGTGTAACTGATATTGGGAGAACCTGGTTTCCATGTCTTCCAGCAGTTTGTGTGTGCTTGCTTGTTTTTGAAGAGTCTGTTTTTTCTCAACTTTGGAGCACAGTGGTTGGTCCAATAACTCAGCAGCCCTTAAACGCACATGCAGA
The DNA here is from genome assembly GCF_057381845.1 of Rhamphochromis longiceps. NCBI lineage: Eukaryota > Metazoa > Chordata > Actinopteri > Cichliformes > Cichlidae > Rhamphochromis > Rhamphochromis longiceps. The sequence continues at coordinate 802,903 of NC_140567.1, forward strand.
TAATAACGAGACAAAATGCAGAAAGAACAGCAGCAAAACACAGCAGGAGTCAGTGACAGCAACGCTGATTCAGCTGGAAACAGAAGGAATAACATGACACTGAAGCTGAGCTTTAATGGGCTGCAAAGCTGCTTGCAGAGCTAGCAACAACTACTGCTAGGCTGAAGCTTCGTATTTGCATATGAGACTTACCAGAGAAGAGTCTCAGCCTAGCCATCAGTTGGCCACCATCACTGGATCGTGTCGTTCGTGTCTTTCATGAGCGCTTTGGTTTTACTCAATGTTGACTTTGAAATTCAGTCCCTGTGTAGTTTAGAGAGATGTGCTGTTTGACTTCAAAATGTCCTGTTACTACATTCACTATGCAAGCTGACAAATGGTGCTAAAGAATGATGCTGGATCAAATATGTCATAACTTGAGAATAACAGCGTTTACACCATAAAAGAACCAAACACCGTAATCACAGTTGGGTGTGATTACGGTGTTTACACCTGGTCGAACGAACCACACCAAGGTTCAACCCATCCAACCCTCAATTTGTGCTTTCAAGAACAATCTGCACCTCGACTGCTGCACAGCTCTCTCAGTAACCTTCAATGCAAAACTATAAATGTTTCTAGTGAACCTCACATGCACACACACTGGTTTGTGTTTCATAGACTTACATGAATGTCATCGATAACTTCTATCTACCTTTATGTAGCTGTAGATCCCTGCACATCCATAAGTTAGTAATAAATGGACTGGTATGCAGCACTTTTCAACTCTGAGCACTCAAAGCGTTTTACACAACTTATATATTCACCCAAGTTCTTTTTTTTCACACTCCAATTGACGCATTGGAGTGTGAGGGCAAGCATCTGGAGACTGGAGAAATCTGGGATCAAACCACCGACCTACCTAAGTTAGGTAGGTGACCCGCTCTACCACCTGAGCTACAACCAGGGAGTAACATAGCCTTCCTGCTGCTTGTTAAATGGCAGCCAGGATGGTGCAGCAGAAAGAAAATGCAAGCTCCAGGTGTGGTGGTGAATCTCTTTCTCAGTGTTTATCTGGTCGTGTTTATTTAGATCACTCCTGTCTGAGTAACATTTACTCAAACTACAGTTACTAGTTACAGTTACTAGCAGCTTTAGGGAATCACTGAAGCCCTTTTTTCACAGGGACCTGTTGTGCTAACTTACAGCACCGTACTTTTATTCATGGATTTAACCAGAGCAGCTTTGCATAATTCAGAATGCAGTATAATCCATGTTTGTCTTGTCCCGATCGCTGTCCCTCAGTATATCCACTGTTAGCTCTCATCCTCCTGTCTTTAAGTCTGCTTTCTTTTGACTGGATGCTGATTACAAAGAGGTTTTAAAAGCAGGCAGGGGGAGCTCTTGTGGTTACAGCTTTACTGTGAGATGTGCTTGAGTTGACCACATCGTGGATATCATCCACATTTACACCTTATAAAGTAGAAACTGTCTGAGCATTTACAGCAGTCTGAAGCTTGATCACTTTCACAGACCTGATTAGTTACAATTTTAGTCATATTCAATATGAGCATTCACTATTATAAAAGCCCCTACACAAGAAAAAGAAGAAGAAGAAGACCATTCTTTTAGCAGGAACCAGGAACTGGAACGGAGTGATATACTGTCACAACGCTGTGTGAGGCAGGACAGGATTGAGGCAGACTCACAGGTAAAAGTCAAAAACACAGCTTTATTATTAGATTTACAAACTACAAAACCAAACTGGAAGGAAACTAAACTAACAGGTAGAACACACAGCCAGAGAAACGAAGGAGAACACGACAAGGAACAGAGCGAGGTGCAGACATCAAATACTTACAAGGGAAAAGGAGAGAAGAGGCAACAGGTGGCAACACAGCCGAACATAATCTAAATAACGAGACGGGAGGCAAAACTGAACAAGATGCACACAGGACGAGAGACTGTCAGAATAAAACAGGAAGCACACTGATAAATACAGGGAGCGAGAGAGACCCGCAGAGACATGAATGGGAACAATAACCACGGAGACAGAGACAAGACTAGAGGCCTGATGGACGACACGAGCAGGCACAAATAACTGACACAGAAGATGCTGAGGAGGACATAGAGACGAGACCGACAGACTGGACACAACAGGGAACTAAATAAAACAAGAAACCTGCGTCAAAGGCCCGGGACCATGACACATACTTCAAATATGCGTGTAAGAAACTGTGGCTGCTGTCGGGCTACTATTACCAGTGAGAGAATATTAGAGTGGAACGACTGTGTGTTAGATAGAGGTTGACTGGTAAAGCCTTGCATTGTACTTTTAGATAACTAGAAGTCTGCTCCCTTGTAATGCTCCATGCAGTCCTTTGCCCAGTCAGGTCACTGTGGCACCACCTCATTCAAAAACATGAGCAGACAGTTGCTCTCAGGGTGGACGTGTCTCATAGTGGGCTGACTGGAGAGTAAAGAAACACTTCATGCATTTCTTGGAACTGCTGTCACATCACAGCTGTGAGGATAACTGGTGGTAACTGGGTGTTTTACCTTTAGTGTGTGTGTACTGTATCTTGCTCTGTAACTCTGATTCTCCTGATCTTTCCTTGCAACTCATTAGGGAAATCTGTACATCCCTATTGCTTCACTGCAACTGTCGTTGATTTCCCAAGACATGTTGGTCAGGTCTCATTGCTTTCAGACAACAATCTCTACCTCAGTAACCTAAAGGGGAGTGAAGGGAAACAAGTGCACACAGAAGTGTGTCAAAAAGAGCGAGAGACAGGATCGGGGGAGGAAGGTCAGGTGGGAAACATGCTGGAAAATATGACGAGAGAGGAGAGAGCAAATAAATAAAGGATGTGTCATTTGAAATAAACATGACTGTAAATGGCAGTGAGCATAGAGACCTTACACAGCTCTCATAAGCCTGTTGGGATGCTGACACTGCTTCCCTTGGCCAATTGTCAGGAATTTAAAGGTTAAAAAAATCTTCATACTGGCTCTACTTTCTAAAGTGATAATGTGCCATACAGTCATTAAAAGGTTCTGTCGGTTTGTGAGATCCTCCATAAATCCTAGCAGAGCAATGTAACAAGACCAAAGGAGATTGGTCAGTAATCCCTCTCTCATCGGATTTTAACACATTGTTTGGGTTCAAATACAGCATCTATGTTAATGCAAACTAACCCAGTCTGCAAAGCTAGTTCATGATGTTTCCTTAGTTTCCACTGCTATGCTCCTGTGAAGGCCATGACACAGGTGGAGCACTTCTCCATCTGAGACAACACATCTATCTCTGACACCGAGGGAGTCTGTGGATGTTTCCCTGCAGCAGCCAGCATGTCAGCATGTCAGCATGTCACGAGCTGGGAGTAAGGAGCTGGTCTTTTTCTTCATCCCTGGTCTGAACTGTCCAACGTTGTACACACACACACACACACACACGCACGCACGCACACACACACACACACGCACGCACGCACACACACGCGCGCACGCACGCACACGCACACACACACACACACGCGCGCGCGCACGCACGCGCACACACGCACGCGCGCACACTCACGCACGCACACACGCACACACACACACACGCACAGCCTCGTGTTGTTGGGCTCCACATGCTTGGATGAGATTTAAACAGGGTCAGTGTGAGCTCAGGACGTTTCTATGATGAAACGCTGAATACATGTTTCATCAGTAGGACAACCCTGGACTTTAACAATGCTGCTTCCATGCTTACTTATTCACGTCTTGCAGCAACATGATAACCTTTGATATTCATTCCTCGTATTCAAGTTTCATTACATATATTTGGGTTTCATTCAGACGTTTATTCTAATCTAAATGACAGATTTTAATTTGGTGAGATTTTACAAAGTTTAGAAGGAAGTATGAGAGTAAAACACATGTACACTTCAAAGAACTGCCAATGAAACACATATTATAGCTTCATAGTTTCCCTCCTTATTTATCCGCATGTTGGACGAACACAGTACAGTCACATGTCAGATGGCTGGTATGAGTGCTTAGATTAAGCAACACAACTTTGAAAAGCGAATCTATCTTGGATAACTTTCTTTATCAGCCACATGCTGTCCCATGTCACGTGAACAGCTTCCTCTACCCTCTGTGCACACTCCTGTGCTGCACGTTCATCCACCAGCATCACTTCAAAGGCTTCTCATCGGTTTTCCCATAACCTTAAGAGGCAAAAGGGGAAGTGCTGTTGGAAGTGCCGCTCTGCTCCTGACTTTCAGGCACCAGTGTGTTATTTTCCTGAGTGATTGATGTGTATATGTTCTGCAGGTCAGCTGAGCGTGCCATATTCGCCAGATAAGCAAATTTAAGCATGTAACCACTGAGTTAAATCAAGAGGGGCTTTTCAGTTGTAAAGTATATGTAGAAGGTCTAGTTTAACAAGCAAGTGGGTCATTTCCCTGTGGCTTTACAATTACCGTAATTGAAAAAGCTGGACATGGATTGAAACTGGCAGTCTAATTAATGGAGTCTTTCACACGCCTCCATGGAAACCTTTATTCACTCTAACACTCACACCCATGGGTGGCCCCGTGCTACGTTTGGTGCTGCTGTTGTACGCTTGACACCAGCGCGCTTATTTTTACCCACCTCGCTGATGGTATGATTGCTGTCTCACAGAAATCAAAGGCACATCTGAGTTCAGATCCTTTTTGCTGTGTGGCAGTAGTGACAACACGTTCGACTATCTCTAACGAATCAGGTTAGAATGAACATGAACATCTGTGTGCTGTGTCCCATTTTTCCTGATATGTAATCCTACTGTATGTCAGTTTGAATGGGACTAGCTTTGATATGAGGACTCATGAGCTCTTTCTTTACTTCATCTTTGTTTCATCTGTCCAAAGAAATTCTTTCCGCCCCCTGATTGTAGACTTTGACAACAAAAACTCAACTTTTTTCTTAACTAAACAGTGAACATGATGATCATGCCCTTTACCTGTCTCTTTCAGGTTTCACACTCTTCATCCTAATGATGGCTTGCTTTACCTGCACATCTTCTTTGACCTCACATTTGGCCCAATTCACACATTTGTGTGAAACAAATAAAATAAGTAAATAAATATTAAATACATGTAAAGAAACCAAAACACTAAATGAACAGGGTTTATTAAGGTTTTTTAAATAAAAAAATATAATATTCCCCATGTTACTTTTCATTCTAAATAACTTATCAATGACATGTTGAATGTTATCACATACAGTCAGTTTTGTAGGTGCTACCCACGCATGCTGAGAATCTACATGCTCTTTGTCTACACACTCTGAGCTCACTCTGGACTCAGATACTGTTGTTTCTGTTTCTTTAGCTGAACTTTCTTGCCTTAGTGGTGCAGGATTACGACGCTGATTGTCTGCTACACCTGGAGGTAAATATATTTCCTTAGACTGAAAGATGGGAGCAGGACAGTGTGCAGATATGTTATGTGACAGCTGTGTGCAGGCAGGAGAAGGACCCAAAGTGCAGACTCCGGAGACAGAAAGTAACTCAAAACAGCTTTAATGCTGAACCCAGAAGGGTAACAAAAACTAAGAACACAAAATACACCTACGCCGACAAAACACACAGCAAGATAACGGTAGATCACGACACAGACACAAAGAAACACAGGGCTTAAATACACAGAGGGAGCAATCAGGGAATGGGTAACAGGAGGGAAACACAGCTGGGGCAAATCAGAACTGACGAGACAAGGAAGCGTAAACTGAACACACTGAGAAAAGACAGAGACCTTCAAAGTAAAACAGGAAACACATGACACAGACTGAACAAAGACACAGACTCACATGCAGGCACTACAGAGGGAACAGAGACGTGGGACCAGGGCAGACACAGACAGGACACGGGGAGACAGCAACTAAGGATACACAGAGACAAACCATAGGACATGACTCTAACAAAAACCCAAAGACTAGAAATTATAAATAATATAATAAACTCAAAAACCCTGGGCCAACGACCCAGGCATCCTAACAAGATATCGTGCAGGTTGTGCGAGCCTGCTGGGTTAGAACAATTCTGATTCTCTAACATAAGCGTGGTCATAAGAACAAAACAGGGTGGTATGCGTGTTTCATGACGTGAAGGGCAGTTTAGCATATGTCCTGATTTTTTGGCGAGGGCACATTTACACACCGTTATTTGTGATTGAGCCCATTAAAGCTTGAATCAAATCTGGATCTTAAATCTGCCTAATTTGTCATTAGAATAGTGAGTGAACAGGTCTCACCTGGTCATGTGACTTCGAGTCAGTTGTCTAATTACTTTGAGCCTCTGAAAATGTATAAAAACTGTTGTCATGGCAGTCTGACCTCTGCTACACGTCGTGAAATAAAGCTGAAATCTTGCTCTTCGTTTTCTGATTAACCTGACTGTAAATACACACATGTTATATTAGAGCTGTGGGTATGTGATGGCTGGGTAACATCTACCAGACATCACAGTGCAGACACTTGTACGTCACACTGCACTTATAGCTCTCTGTCTTTAAATATAGGATTGAACTTACAGGGGAATAAAGAATTGGTTTAGAATAATTATTTATACAGTCACATTATACTGTAAAACCAGTGCGCACATGTTAGCTTACACTGCTATTTGTATGATTTCATCTTTCTTTGTTTCCTGAGTTACCAGTGACAGTGACAGCTGCTCCCAGCCCATTGGTTGATGAGCCAAGAGTTGGGGGCAGAGGGGGCGGAGCAAGCCCTGCAAATTGGGTCATACCATTACTCTGGATCATGTGTGTGTGTGTGTGTGTGTGTGTGTCCTACCCCTCTTTGTAGGATCATAAGCACTATGTCTCCTTTCAGAAGGTCAGTGTGTGTTGTTGTCAGAGTTCTGTTACTCCTCGTTTATGGGCTCATGATTTACACGTGAGTTTGTTTTGTTGGGTTAAATAAAAACCTTTTTTCCTTTACTGCTCGCCCATCACAGGGTAGCAGAACATTAACTGCCAGTATGACGATCTTCCAGGCAAAACAGCACTGAGAGCATGTTGTGAGCATTTACATATGTCTGTGACTCAGTTGGCACAGTGCAGTACACTAGAGTGCTCTTTGCCTCACTGTGTGTTGTGAGTGTAGATTACTGTGTCCTGGTTGTCCCTGGGGACAGGTGGAGGATACTAACAGCAGCCAAACTGCAGTTTGCCACAGGAAAGAACATCATGTCAGCCTGCCCTTCTTTCTCAGTGGTTTCAACAGCGGTGATGCAAGACACTGAGGATTTACAGAGAAAAGGATGACCAGCACGCCCTGACCCTCCACCAGCCAGAGCTTTCCAACTGGAACCTGAACATGAATACATCAGTATTCACATACTGTATTTGTGATCAAACGAAAGAGATTACTAGAAGTGGACGAGCGGCATGTCGAATGAATAACCTGCTAGTTACAGAGCTTTTTCAATGTTTTGTCTCGGATATGTTTAAAGGAAAGTTCCAAAGGATGGAGGATAGTCCGTTCCCACGGCCCTCGTGATGAGTGGAATTTAGCATCAGAGGTGTGAAGGATGGGGTATAAAACGTGTTTTTTTAAGAGTGAAGCGAGGGGTTTAAAAGGATTGGCTGGGAAATTTCTGGAGAACAGGAGTGATGTTTCAGAGAAGCAGAAGAAAAAAGGCCGAGTTCTGGATGTACGAGAGTTTAAAATGTACTGAATGATGCACCATGATGAACGGATGGAGGCATGGATCAGAGCCAATCTCACTGCATGTGTATGTGAAGACATTTTCATCACTGATACGATCGTATTATTATGTTGTTAGCTAATACAATAATACAATAAGGATAATATTAGTAATACATTTTATTTAAAAGCGCTATCAGAACACTCAAGGACACTGTACAGAGTAAAGTAGTAAAAGTAGGCATAAAAGCAGGGAATATACACAATAATAAGAAACATAATCGAAAGAACAGATTAAAGTTGGCGGAGTGGAAAGGTTGTGTGGAATAAGCTATTTTGAACAGGTGAGTTTTGAGTCTAAACCTAAGAAGAGAAAATTCCAGAGTCGAGGAGCAAATGAAGGTGCTTTCAGTATAATGTTTGGTGCTTCCAGGGGTCGAACCCAACATATGAAACAAATAAGTGTTCATATGACATTTTCCAGAGTTTAATGAAGATTTTTTTCCTTCATTGTTAAGTTTTACAAACTGAAGTTTGGATAAGGATGGGAAAATCATTGGTGCAGAGTGTAAAACGCTGCATGAGAGGAAGGTGCAACACGAAGATGCAATTCACCGCTCCAACACTGAGGCTCTTACTTTACTAATTAAAGTAAGAGGCTCAGTGTTCACTGAAAAATAAACCTAGGAACAAATGATATGTCTCTGACTTTTCTAGCCCTTTAAATCCAGGCCTGTGGCAAAGGAAATACATAAGTAAAGAAGTAACAGCTGCTGACAGGTAAACCGCAGCATGTGACACGAACATCCGTCGTTTCTGCTGACATGTATATAAGTAAAGTTCTCTATGTGCTCATGAGGACACAGTCTCACCACAGCTCCTCACCAATGCACTTTGATTTCTCTGTTGAGGTCAGTCTGGGCAGGTAGGCGTGGCCAAAAGCAAAACAACTTGAAACTCACTATTTACTGAAACTTTGTGCAATGGCAGCAAATGATAATTTAAATTGTCTTGTTGTAGTTTTTGAAATGCAGAAAAAGTGATGAGGGAAGAAGGATAAAGAAATCCTACAAAAATAACATGCAACGTGCAGATCTTTCAGTGCTATGAATATTTAAACAGCCCTCGTCTTTTCACTCTCGCTGCCTTTTCTGTGACATCTCCAAAGTGCAGACCTCTGCCCTCTGCCCGGTATCTTCCAATCTGTTTTAAAGGGACGGACTACACAAATGAACATGTCTTATTCATTCAGAACATGGGTGACAATGAGTATTATTCATTAGAAGTTGGCAACTAGGAGAATGTCTGGTATCTTGCTCTTTTGCCCTCATTCACTTGCACTGAGTCATTCCGTCCTATTAAGAGAAGGTGATTAAAGGCAGGAAGTGGTGATTCACAGTGACTCAGACAGCCTGTGCTCTCACTACAATCTGAAAGCAGCCTTGGGGAGACAGTGGCAGAGATATTTGTGGGCTCTCTACCACATTCAAAGGTGCAAATAGGCACTGTGCATCACTGAGGAACAGGAGTGTTGGCAGGCGTCCCGCATGGAGGAGTGTAAGACGACTCCAGGCTGCATAACATAGTGAAAGAACTAACACAAACACAGACTGGAGGATTTTTGCATAGTTGAGGGAGTAAGATGTGAAACAGAGATCAGAGAAGCAGGTGGGAAGGAGCTGCAGTCACAGCAGGCCCACGAGGGAAAAGCTGGCCAAAAGCACACATTAGCACGTTAGCACGTTAGCTCGTCCTGTTCTTTCTCGGGTAAAGTACTGAAACCTCAACTCAGCACTGGCTAATTTAGGGGGACTGGGATAATGCTAATGCTGTTGTGTGAACTGATTTCTAAAGGTGAAATGTACACTGCTCAAACATCTAAATGGGACACATTTTAATCAGAGGACAGCATCAAGTCCATGAAACGTTGACACTGATAGTTAAACTGGGATATTGATCTGGTCAGGTAAGTTAATCAGATTCAGCTGCTTTGGTGTTTATGAGATTCACAGCAGGTGCACTAAAGGAGCACCAGCCAGACGACCCCCGAACAGGAATGGTTTTACAGGTGGAGAGCTCCGATGTTTTTCCCTTTTCTCCTCATCTTTTGTGCAGTTGTTTGAGTCGTCGTCACTGCTGCGAGCCAGAGGTGGTAATGTACAGATATTCTGTACTTGAGTAGAAGTATAAGGATACTTGTGTGAAAAACTACTCTGGTAAAGCTGAAGGACTGACTCTTTGTTCAAGTCAAAAAGCAAACGGTAGCTCTGCTGAAGAACGTACCCAGCACCGTTTGTTGGTCTCTGAGGACTCGTGTTTTCCCAGATTAAAAAAGGCTGAAAGAAGCAGAGCACAGCACATAAACCCCAACAGGCTCCACAGAGATGCTCTGAAGACATGTGTACTGACTTAGAGAGCAGAGTTGTGTCTGGACAAAGATTTACATACACGTAGCTAACTTCCATCTCATAACTCAGTCACATGAAACGTCTGCTAGACATGATTTTGAGACTAACAGAGCAGAAAATTGGAAACTGCTTCTGTCATCATCAGCAGATTTACATTTGCATCACTGCACACAGTTACAATTCTGTGTACATGCATCAAAGCATTATATGAGTGTTTTCAATGTCCAATCCAAACTTTCAGTTATGGTTGCAGAAACTTATCACCTGACATCAGTTTTCAGTGGTCGTGTTCCCACCTCTGTACTGACAGCAGCGGATTTGAGATCATCTGGTTTCCCTCAAATGTTTAGCAGAACCCACCACTTAAAAAGCAACATGTCCCGGTTTATTATTTGCTATTTCTCACACACCTCTAATATACAATCACAAGTAGAAGGGTTAAAAGTTAACAGATGGGTCTCTTACTGTCTATTTCTTTAGACCAATGATGTCGACACACAGAAACAGCAAAAGAAAAAAGGCTGCATAAAGGAAAGTCCAGCAAAAAACAATAAAAAACTATTTTACTGAATGGAAAATAATGAAAATAAAAACGCAGCCTTAAACAAGCCATTTAGAAATGACTACAAAGTGTTAGGAAGCAGTGCTTTTGCTCTGTCTATGAATGTCTTTCTGTCTCTTCTTGCTGCTTCTTGCTTTGTGACCCAGACCTTTGGAGGGCGATCAGCTAAAATTGCTCCTCTGTTCTCTTCTTTTTTAATAGGCCTAGTGTTCCTGGAGGAGCAGGCAGGGCTTCACCTGCATGTCACATATCAGCAGCAGGCTCAGGCCTTGCACACTGACTCTATCACTGAAAGGAGGATGAGGAAGTTTGCTGTTGATTATTCACCTTTCTCATGTTTATTAGTTATAGTGTGGTGATTATTGAGAGTGATTTTGTTTGATTGTTATGCCATTTGTGACTCTATTGTGCGACACGGCTCTGGTAATGCTGGGTGATGCTTCTGCATGCTGCTCCCCACAGATGTGTGAAGGTTTCAGTGTGGTAGTGTTGGTGGCAGGAGGACACAGATCTTTGCCAGTCCATGTCTGCACATTGTAGCTGAACACAGTGTCAGAGTGATGTCCTGTGGGGTGCTGTCCTCGGGTTAGCAAACACAGATGTTATGCTGTACACAGATCTTTTCTGTAGTGAGAAGATGAAATACTGACAACAATGGAAGCTGCAGCAGCTGTCCGTGCTTCTCATCAGTGCTTCATAATGTAAGTAAAGTAAAATGTTATTTATGAAGCACCTTTCAAGATAAAATCACAAAGTGCTTTACAGAGGCAGAAAACAGACATTAAAATCTAAAACAAAACAAAATCAACCAAAAGCGAGTTTAACCAGATACGTTTTTAACTGCTTTTTAAAAGACACGACTGAGTCCACAGATCTCAAACTCAAAGGGAGCGAGCTCCAGAGTCGGGGGGGCCGCTGATACAAACGCTCTGTCACCTTTTGTTTTTAACCTTGTATGCGGGACAACCAGCAACCCCTGGTCATGGACATGGTCATGGCTCATGGACCTGCTGGGGTGATAAGGAAGAATGTTTTTGTGATGTTTTTATCATTTTTTTCACATCCATAGTGTTTGTCTTTCCTCTTCCATCAGATCTTTCAGCTAATCAGCATTTAACCTGTGCAGCACTGTCTGTGCTTCTGGCTGTTTGAAGGAACACGTGCAAAAATGTTTCTGTGGCATCTGCAGAGCTGAATTCCTACATTTCTTCTTCTTGGGTCTCGCCAAAGACTGAACCAAACAGACCCTCTGGGTATCGGTTTTATTATTATTAATAATAATTGTATTCATAGATGCCTTTAAACACCCTCGAGGTCACCTTACATTAGTGCAGGAAATTAACCCTTTAAAGCCGGTCGGAGCAGCACGCTCTGTTTTGCGTAACTATTTTTAAATCCATTAAATTTAATAAATCCTGTTTTCATGGATGCCTGGATGTTAAACTTCATAGTTACACCTGGGAAAGCAGCAACGCTGATCATTTTATTAAAGATGAAAGAATTTAGAGAGTTTTTAACTCTCAGTGTTCATTTGACTTTGGGACCTGAAGGGGACGGAGTTTAGGACCCAGATTACTCTGCGAGGCCCCTGACTACAGCAGCCGTAACGCTCCAACAATCCATCAGGCGGTGCGGCTTCATAGCTTAGCACAGTCATAAGGATTTATAGGGCAGAAAATACGGAACTCTAAATAACTGTCATTGTTGTCATTCCCAACCAAACAGGAAATGGAAAATGTGAGTTTTCAGCTAAAATACTCATAGTACCATTTCCTCAGTGTTATGTTCAGTTTGTGAATTTCATTACATTAAATTTGCTTTGGTTCTCTTTTATTTATGCAAACCAATCTTTGGGCACTTAGCGAGGTCAAGACCTTACACAAGATCCTTACAGCAAGCACTTGATGACAAAGGATACTCTTCATTTTGAGAGGAAGAAACCAGTAACACAACCACACTGTAGGTGAGCGGCCAGCTGCCTGGGGGTGGGAGGACAGTGGCTGGAGAAAGAAGAGCACTGAGAAGAAAACGGTAAACACCAAACAGGTTAGTAGAATAGAATAGAATAGAATAGAATGCCTTTATTGTCACTATACAGGTGTACAGTGAGATTACAGTGAGGCCAGTAACAGAAGGAAAAGTGCTTTTTTCAATAAACAGTAACAAGTGTTAACTTGTGACATGTCCACAAAGATAAGATCATTTATTCAGACAAAGAACAGAATGTCTTTAAACGGGAGACTTATTGCATTCATTGAGTTTAAGTCAAAGTGTATTAAAATTCTGTCATAATATAATGTACAGACCATTGTGCTGACTTTGGCATCGTTCTGCCAGGGTACTTTAAGGACCTCCTATAGAGGAGGCCCGCTCTATAGGAGGCCCACATGTGGCCCTCCTATAGAGCGGGCCTCCCACATGTGGGCCACAGTTATCTTCTTCCTCATCATCATTTCCCACTCTGCATAGCTGTCTCACTCTGGCACCCTCTCTCTCTCTTTTCTCACTCACTTTCTGTTTTTTCTCTTGCTGCTGTTTGGACAAACACTTGACCGCAGCGTCCAGCAGGCCAGACAATCAATAGCAAATGCCCGCGGCTAAATCAAATTACTTCTACTCGATTTCTGGCTGGGGACAAAATAAAGAAGAAAAAAATATAAAAAGTGTTATTTCCAGGGTCAGTGGCTGTCTGAAGCCCTTTTTGTTCCTCTCTGACTGGGAGGACACACAACACTGAGTCAAACTTGGTCTGACGATAGAACATATTCATCTTGGAAAATCCAAGATGAATATGTTCTCCAATAAAAAATGTAATAAAGATAGCCTCAGATAACAGTCAGGAATAACAAACTGTGGCTGGTCTCGGATGTGCATCATAAAATTCTGCATTGTAAATTCATGATAAGTTCATATTTCTGCAGCACCAATGCAAAGATGCAACGCAACAATGTAGAACAACTGGACCCTGACACAGTCATTAAAGGATTTAGTGCGTCTCAGTTTGGATACTTGTTAGACTTTATATTGCCAAAAGTATTCGCTCGCCTGCCCTCACACCCATCTGAACTTGAGTGGTGTCCCATTCCTAATCCATAGGTTTAAAATGATGTCAGCCCACCCTTTGTAGCTAGAACAGCTTCAACTCCACTGGGAGGGATTTTCACAAGGTCTTCTTGCAGTGCATTTGTGAGGTCAGACAATGATGCTGAATGAGAATGCCCTGCTCCCAGTATCCGCTCCAATTCATCACAAAGGTTTTCTATCGGATTGAAGTCAGGGCGCTTTCCACTCAAGTTTTTCCACACCAAACCAGACCATGCTTTGCGCACTGGTGTGCAGCCATGTTGGAACAGGAAGGAGCCATCCCCAAACTGTCCCTATAAAGTGGGCAGCATGAAATTGTCCCAAATGTCTTGGTATGCTGAAGCATGAAGAGTTCCTTTCACCAGAACTAAGTGGCTGAGCCCAACTGCTAAAAAACAAGCCCACACCAGAATCCCCCTCCACCAAACGTTACACTTGGCACAGTGCAGTCAGACCTTACCATCCACCAAACAAAGACTAAGAATAAAGGAGTCTGTGTTTGGTCAGAGAAGTGGGATTCGTCACCTCAGAGAGCGAGTCTCCATTGCTGTAGGGTCCAGATGTTTTGCACTACTATAACTGATGTGCTTGGTGATGTAAAGCTTGGATGCAGCTGCTTAGCCATGGAAACGTATCCCATGTATGAACTGTTCTTGAGCTAATCTGAAGGCCACATTGAGCTAAGAGGTCCTTGACTTTGCAGAAAGTTGGCGACCTCTGTGCACGATGTGCCTCACCATCTGCTGACCCACTCTGTGATTTTACAGCCTCGTGGATGAGCTGCTGTCATTCTCAGTTGCATCCACTTTATTATGATACCTTGAACAGTTGGAATATTTAGTAGCAAGTCAATTTCACAATCTGATTTGTTGCACAGGTGGCATCCTTTCATTGTGCCATGCTGCAATTCATCAATTTATTTCACAAATGTTTGTAGAAGCGCTCTTTATTCTCAGGTGCTTGATTATGTACAGCTGTGGCCACGGAGGTGATCAGAACTCCTGAATTCAGTGGGTGACTGAATACTTTTGGCAATAAAGTGTAGTGCACTGTTCTAAACGATGCACACGTGCACACTTGAATTCTAATATCATGGTGCTGTATCGGCTCAAACACCGAAAATAGTACACGTGCCAGAAATGATATTTGCAGTATGTGGCTGTGATTGTTATTCGACAGTTTACAGTATATCTTCTGTAGTAAACACAAAACATGAGGTGGTTTTACCTGTAATACCTGAAAAGACTCGACAGGCTTTGTGTAACATAATGACTGCTATGTACAGCATTATTTTTACATTTATAATCAGAACTAAAGATATCTCCTCTCAGTAGTTACATCTTTTTTACCCATGTTCTTAATGTTTCATCATCTGTCCTTGATGCCCCCCCTTCCTTGCCTGAACGGCTGCTGTGAAAACACATGACGCGTGTCAGGCTGCAGAGTCTAAGCTAGCCATTTCTCTGTCTAATGGAGTTACAGCTGGCCTGTGCTGACCCTTAAACTGTTTGTGGTGGAGGAAACAGCTCTTGGTGGCGACATTAGTGTGACATTGTCTCCTTGCTGCCCGTTTGTTCTCTGCCAGCAGATCTCATTTCAGGCTGAAAAGCCCATTTTGACAAAGAAGGACCTTAAATGCAGGGGACTGATCGATTTGTTGCAAGATCCAGGGAGGAGATTGTCTACACACATCCTGTGACAGTGCGGGAGTTCCTGCCCTGAGTGTGGTGTTGGGGTTTGTGCTCGAAGGACCTCCCACCCCCCCCCCCCCCCCAACCCCCATTTCTCTCTGTTTCTGGTTGGTGTGCTATCTCTGCACAACGAGTTCTAGCTAGAGCTGCAAACGTACTTTCGATTAGCTGCAAACGCATCTTATTTTCAGTCATCAAACCAGCTGAGATTTTTTTTGAATCATTTAAGGAATTTTAAGGAAACATCAAGCCACCCAGAAAAAATGTCAAATGTTTTTGCACTATTGATCTCTTCTACCCAAAGGACGAGCTCTGTAAATCTTTCAGTGTTAGAGCCAAAGATATCCACTGGGGCACAAAGAGGCATCAGTGTGAGAATCTACTGCCGTCAGTATTTTTTAAAGCAAGGTTAACTATGATCATTAAATATTATTATTAAAGAAAATATTATTAAACAGTTTTTGTTTGTTTTTACCTTTAAATGAGTTTTTTAGGTTTTCATAACTTGTTTTGTATTGAATATTGTGCTCATCATAGAAGTTGCTGAGCAACAGCCACATGGCAAAATAAACAAATCAAAGGTAACACAGTCAGACAGGTGTCAGCAAAGCCCCAGGTTACCTCACAAACTCCTCAAGTCTCCATCGCTGGCCGGCCAAAATAATTCAGTCGGTTTCTCTTTAGTTCACTTCAAACGATGTTTCAGGTTTCAGTCTACAGCTTCAGATCACAGCTGCTAGTTTGGTCAACCTAATTTTATCATTATTGTTGTTGTCTGCAAAACTACATTTGTCTTTCTCTACAACAGAGAAAGCTTTATTCATATTTTATAATAAGAATGTCGTATTTGCTGCATGAACAATGATCAATGGCAAAATAAATGTTAGCGTTTAGCACCAGGGTGGATGTAAAGTCAGTGATATAGTGTGATGATGTAAACGGCTTCATCCTCTTCATGGTTGTTGTTTACTATGTTTACATAATTTCCCCTCGGGATCAATAACATATTCTGATGCTGGGTTACATCTGGTCAGGCACTCTTCGCTGTTTGTTGAGATGTAGTTGAAAGATTAAAGGTGAAATTTTAACTAAATGAATTTAACTGTTCACCAATTCATGTTTACAAACGGAGCTTTTTCTGCTGATCTGAGGTTGGAATAACATCTAAACCGTACGTAGCCATAAAGGTTTTCAAAATGTTTTTGTTCATTTATTTAAGAACATGTTAAAATATGGAATAACTGCTTTTAAAAACAGAGCGAGAGAGAGAGAGATGAAAACCTCACAGTTATTTACCAAAGAAGAGTCAGGGGTTAGCTAGCATCGGGCTAGAATCCTTGCTGCAGCGTCCTGGGCTTTGGACTAGTTTTGGCTATTTTCTGCGTGTTATTGTCGTTATTCTCACCACCTGCTTCCTTTTTACTCTTCACTGTCCTGTCCAATATAACAAAACAAACAAACAAACAACAAAAACAACCCTCTGCTCAGTCGAGAATAGCTGATGCGGTGGTTAGCACTGGTTCTGGGTTTGACCGGCTTCTCACTTTCCAATAACTCTAATAAGTCTTTTGCTTGATGTCTTTTCAATGACCTGAGAAGAGTGCTTCTCACCGTTCACTCTTCTTCTTCTTCAACATTTTCAAGAGTAGCACATTATAGTAAGTGACTCAAGTCAGTTAAATGTTACTATATGTTACAATTATCATATCACAACACTATGGAAACTATGCATGTGAATGTAACCAGCCTAAAATAATGAATTCACCTGAAATAAGAGCAGCAGATTGCTGCCTCTTCTTCTGACACACGAACATGTTCTGATTGTCTCTGTAGATGCAGCTAAACGTCAGTATGGGGCCGAAGGATGAGCTGCTGTTTAATCCTGATATTTCTAGAATACACCATGAAAATTGCCTTTTAAACTGCGTGGTCAAATCTGAAACTTCTCCTTACTCACCTCTTCCATAATAACTGCTACACGTTGTGTTAAAATGCCTTCCTCCTTCAGTCTAATTATCGGCAATCTTTCTCTTTCCCTCTATAATGGACACCAAGAAACACTGAGTGCTCTAGTGCAGAAATTAGCGTCTGACCCAAAGCTTCTAACCAAGATAATGTCCACATGCATACAGTAAAAGGAGAAGAAAACCAGGGGTGAGTGTGTGGTTTGGGGAGGCAGACTCTGATCTCGTTCTTTGCCTTCTAACTGCGGTGGGAATTGAGATTTAAAGTCTAACTCAGAAAGCTTGCTATCTATGATCCAGACAAAGGGAGAGAGGTGACACAGAGATGCTGAGAAGAAAGGATTAAGAGGAAAGGCAACACGACAAATCTGTTCTCTTTCTTCATCCCTTTCTCTCAGCGTTCAGCGGCCGTCATTAACACAAAATGCCTGTCATCTTGTTCTTCCTCCCAACATCCTGAAACATTGTTCCAGCGCTCAGATAACTACCACAGTGGGAATGAATCTGTTTCATAAGGAGAGAACTCGGATAAGAGAGAACAGGACAAAGAGAAATAGGGAAGGAGTTTGGGAATGAGCTGCTGAGCATTATGCTTTAGAGGACAATGGGTAAGAAATTTTATGTTACAATATTTATGCAACTTTTCTATATATCTGACAGTTTCCATGCTTTGATGTTGAGTCAGTTTACTGTGGAACTGTCTGCATTTCTACTGATTGTGCAACTGCTACAAATTATCTACTAAAGAATGAATTTGAACTGTAACCAGCCGCTTGCTTCAAATAATGTGCCAGTAATTCTGGATTAATCAGATTCATCATTCTGTCTTTGAATTTATTATATTCTGACAATTACAGTTGCTTGATAAGTAGTTCAGTTGCTGAACCATCCATTTCTTTCACTTAACTATTTCAGGATGTGGGGTGGCTGGAGCACATCCCATCTGTCACAGGGCAGACGCAGGATATATACTGGTCACCAGTGTGGCAGTGTGCTCAGACACACAAAGTTTGTAAAAATTCAGACTTTTAAAAAATGATTCAAATCAAATTTGTTATGCAACTCTAAAACTGATGACGTCACTATTCTTAAACTCAGGAAACATGTTTCTATCAGACTGTAGATTGTGGACACATTAAAGGACTCTACATACTTCAAATGTGTGTGTAACCTGTTTTTTTTAGTTTCAATCATCTCAAATATTATTTGATTTATCTCCTGTGAGGAAGGAATACCTCCTTCTCTGTGCCATACAAAGTGTTGAGTGTCAACCAAAATTGCCTCTTACTTGATTTTATTCACTTTAGTTTTATTTATATAACATTAAATCACGCCAACAGTTTCCTTTATATTGTAAGGTACAGGCCCTACAATAATACAGATAATCAATCATCGCATTAAATATATAAATATGGATTGGATAATCATATTTTCTTCTGCAGAGAATAAAAAAGCAAATCTTTTTGTGAAGATTAGATAAGGGTTAAGCTTCTCCTGTGTGATACGGTCAGTAACCTGAATGTGGCTTTATACCAGCATTCATGTGGTCATTAAATCTTTCTTTTCAACATGGATTTGAATGTTTCTTGTGTACAGTACTGCTGGCAGCATTAGAGGGAAGGTCACAGGCTCAACAAAAACAGTGTTGTAATGTCTCAGTAATCTGACCATAAATATTCAAAGGGAATAAATGTGCAGTCCAGCTTGTAGTTGTCTTAAAATCTTGTTCTGATCCATTGTGTTGGACTCACCAGCTGATACATGATCATGCTTTGACCTTCCTGTGTTTGAGTGAAAATATGTCCAGAATCATGTGTAACGCTGACACTGAGTTTACAGGCAGAGAATTATAATGCGGGTTTGTGGGGGTGGTGATGCTCAGTGGTTTATAAAAAGAAAGTTGACATCCTCACATTTGGCTGCGGGGCACAAAGTACTTCCTCATCTTGGCATAATGAAGTAACAAGTCTGTGCGTCCATATGTTGGAGCTGGTGGCCTTGGATTCCACAGGAAGGCTTATTAGCATAGCACTGGCTGCAGGACATTTGCCTCACGCTTTTATAAAGGTAATGAAAAATCATCTGAGAGAGCTCGTGCTGCGATCAGGCTGCCATCTGTTACCTGCTAACACTGCTCACCCCGGCAACGAGGAAGGGAATGGAGATACGACGCTGCCACGTGCTGCGCTCTTTGTTATGCTGGAGGTGAACACTTGTTTTACAAATCATGTATTATTATTAAAAGTGTCGGTCATTATGCTCACGCTGACATTTTTGGTCTTTTCTTTTTGTTGTTCAGGTTCATCTTCCTTGGGGTAATATTTGGGATAAAAATGTGATTTTCAAGTGACTTTAAATTAGATCAAAGCTTTGGCCAATCACACGCTTGATCTGATGGTGTCATTAAAGGATATAATACCCTGAAATAATTTATGAGAAAAACAAAAGTTTCCACTCTTAGTACAAGCTGTTTGTCTGTTACCTGTTCAGTAGCACCATTGATGGTCCGTCTCAAGAATAAGACATTAAAAGAAAGAAAATGGGTCGAGGCCTCTGAAATTATTTTATTGAACCTTTAAAATTCAGAAGGACTTCCTTCAGAAGGACTTCAGAAGGGGTCAGCACAGAGACTACAAGCCCATCATCATCAATGGAGCTCCAGTGGAGAGGGTGCAGTCCTTCAAGTATCTTGGTGTCCACATCTCCTCAGACCTGACATGGGCTGCCCACATTCAGGTCCAGACCAAAAAGGCTAGGCAGCGCCTGTATCACCTACGACAACTGAGGAAGTTCAGGGTCTCTCCAAAGATCCTCAGGATTTTCTATACAGGCGCTGTGGAGAGCATCCTCACACAGAACATGACATCGTGGTTTGGGAACAGCTGTGTGAAGGACCAAAAAGCTCTCCAGAGAGTGATCCGTACAGCAGAACGCTGCTGCAGGATTGCTCTCCCCCTGCTTCAGGACACCTACACCAGGAGATGCCGGACTAGAGCAGCGCAGATACTGAAGGACCCGTCCCATCCTGGCAACAAACTGTTCCAACTTCTGCAATCTGGTAGAAGGTTCCGCATCTTCCGGGCAAGGACAGAGAGACTCAAGAGGAGCTTCTATCCCCAAGCCATCCATGCCCTAAACACACACACCCGCCCTCTCACATCATCTATAATTGACTGAGACAGGACTCTCTTCCAGACACTCTAAACCAAGGCACAATGTACATTTCAATTCCTTTAATTTTAAATATGTTTATATTGTCTATCCTGTAAAATAGTCAGATGTCTATTCATATTAATGTACAGAATTCACCTGCTAGCTGCTACTACTGCACATTCACCCAGTGTATATACTATATGTATGTATATATATATATAATGTTCTTCCTCTACACCCCCCCCCCCAATTTTTGCACATGTCGAGGAGCGTGTCAGGCTACATTTCACTGTGTGTTATACTTGTATAACTATGCATGTGACAAATAAAGAACCTTGAACCTTGAACCTTGAAATAATCTGGCAGTCCGTTCTTATAATGTCTTGTCTGAAATCATTGATGTTGGCTAAATAAATACAATGCAAAATAAAATTCAGTTGCAGAGCCCTCGTTAAATCACGAATTAACTATGAGTAACTAGTTTTTCAAGGGTTAGGGTTCAGTTTCACCAGCCACATCAAGACCAGGATATCCGTGTGACTAGTGACTCAAGAAACTGGTCTGATAAAGTGAAGTAGGCTAAAAGAGCTCAAAGAGCATCATATTATGCCATGAACTGCATAAATTCAAGAATCAATGAGAAACAAACTCACTGGCATTACTGGTCTGGAAAGGACTAAGAGGACTCTAATGAACCCCAATAAGGGCCATTATTCATAAATGGAGAAAACTTGGAACAGTGGCTGTCCTGCCACAGTTACTCAAAGAACGTGTCAACAGCTTATCCAGGAAATCACAAAGGAACCCAGAACATCTAAAGAACCTTTAATGTGTTACTGGTCATTGAGTTTATGAGTCACCTGGGCAAAACTGGTGGGAGAGTTCCAAGGTGAAAGTCACTGCTGACCAAAAAGATCAGCACCTTTTCCAAAAAGCATCTTGATTATCCTCCAGACTTTTGAAGGTTTGCATTACAGTATTTTACACACTATAAGGCGCACTTAAAATCCTTTAATTTTCTCAAATATCGACAGTGCGCCTTATAATCCGGTGCTCCTTATGTATGAATTCTGGTTGTGCTCACTGACCTCGAACCGATTTTATGTGCTACACGGCGCTCAAACATCTGTCAAAAATGTTTTAGTGCGACTTTGCTAAGCTATGAAGCCGCACCGCCTGATGGATTGTTGGAGCATTACTGCTGCTGTAGTCAGGAGCCTCGCGGAGGAATCTGGGTCCCAAACTCCGTCTTCTTCAGGTCCCAAAGTCAAACGAACACTGAGAGTTAAAAACTGTCTAAATTCTTTCATCTTTAATAAAACAATCAGCATTGCTGCTTTACCAGGTGTAACAATTAAGTTTAACATCCAGGCATCCATGAAAACAGGATTTATTAAATTTAATGGAGTTAGAAGTTAGCAGGAAGTTAGCTCGCTAGTTTCCACCTAAACATGATATAGCATGTTCTGACTGAGAGATTTCTGAAAACATTAAGACGTACAGCTCTGCTGTCACTTCAACATAAATGAACAGTGATGCCAACTCCTAAGTAAGGAAAATCGCTATTGGCTGCACGAAAAGTTGCTAGAAGTCGCTAAATGATGTCGTCGCCTAACTGGTCATGCTAATGTAATTGTAACAGATGCTGTAGGAGAAAGAAATAACATTGTGGGAGACATAAAGTGAGTAAAAAAACACCCTAAAAACATTTAGAATATATTTAGAACTACAAATTAAATTTCTTTTAGCAATTATTGTATTTTTGATGTCACAGTTCTAACCCTCCTCCTTGATCTGGACTTGGGACCAGCAAAAGTGACGCGAAATAGACACTCTGGTGGAGTTACTGTTTTTGGTGTGTGTCTTTTTAAGTAGTTTTAAACCTTGTGATACATAAAAAGTAACAGTAAAAGAAGAACATTTTTAACCATAAACAATCGAAATGGACATAGTAAGCCTCACCAGACAGCTTCAGTCGAAATCTGATGTACAAGATGGACTTAAGGCTCTGCAAGGACCTCTGCTTTCTAAGTTTGCAATGATGGGAATGATGTATTTTAGTGCATTTACCACTGCTCCCACCCTGCTTCACAGTCGGGGGGTGGGCAGCGGCTTCGCTGATGCGCGATTCATTTGCAGTTTGTATGCGTATTCATATGCGTGTACGCATATCTCCTGCTCTGACATCTGCTAGGGGGGACTGCTGTATGAGGACTACCTGCCGCCTGTGAGCGCTTTGGTATGGGCGAGGTGCCCACAGCAGCACCTAAGAGCGATACGTGCTTTCACGTCAAAAAGTCGTCATAAGTCTCCAATAAAAGTTGCCAGATTTGTCGCTACTCGCTTTTTAGAAAAAAAGTCGATGATGGGGTCTGAAAACTAGCTAAATATAGCGACAAAGTCGCTAAGTTGCCAACACTTCAGATAAAGACAGAAAACTAAAAGCAGTGATGTTTGTAGGGTTACTGAAGTTGGGCTAGCTGGTATATAATGATGTGCTACGTGATCTCTAGCGACACAGCTATGTTAGCATAATATAAACACAGTGAAGCTGGAGGATGAACGCTAACTTTTTTCCACTTGATAAAAGTTAACATGAGGGTTCCCGATGGTTAGGGACAAATGCAATCGCATGGCAGGATGCTGTAAACAGACCAAACTTCAGTCAGGAGAACAACTGAGATAATCCATCCACAATACGAGGTTAGTCATTAACAGAGATGGGCAGTAACGCGTTACTTTTTTCAAGTAACGAGTAAAGTAAGGGATTACTATTGCAAATTAATTAGATTGCCGTTACTTTCCCGTAGGAACGCTGCGTTACTGTGTTACTAAAACCGTGATTTTTTGTGAGAATGTCTCACGATAGTGACGTAAGCAAGTGCGCCGTTAGTGACAACAGCTGTGTGCAGATCAACAATGGATCACATATCGATTGTGGGAGAGAGTATGAGCGTGCAGTGTTTAAAGCGTGGAAGTACTGATTCCATAAAAAGTGACAAAAACATTAGCGTCCATCGTGCGTGGGAAGAAAACTTGTTTTTACAGCGAAAAAAACCCCTAAACTTCCAAACAAGCACCGAGTAGCTACGACGTAATGGGAAACTCACAGAGAAACTCGCGGATTCTGCAACTGACTGCGGCACACCTGCACCAGGGTAAACCTCCGCCTGCCCCACTCCTGCTTTACAGGTGAAAATAGAGCAACAGGACCGCTGATTCTTTGACTTTATTTATTTTCTGCTGTGTTTTACTTGCATCTATTGAAAGACTGAGTGTAAACACAAAAACAAATTATTTTATGTGCTGGAATGTGCAGAAAATAGGTTTAAATGTTAAACTAATTTATTCAAGTCAGAGAATGTTGCATATAATTAAATGTTTGCTTGATGCATAAAGTTAAAAGATTAAAATTAATAAAACAAGTTTAAAAAAAGAGACTTTTCCATTTGATTACATTTTGTATGATGGATTATGCAGAAAAAGTAGAATTGGGCTGAAAGATCTATCACTTTATCACCTCTTCAGGTTGTGAATCGTGTTTTTAAAAAATAACTAAGTAACTAAGTAACTAAGTAATTAATTACTTTTGAAAATAAGTAATCAGTAAAGTAACGGGATTACTTTTTTGGGGAAGTAATCAGTAATTAGTTACTGATTACATTTTTTCAAGTAACTTGACCAACACTGGTCATTAATATACTGCAACAACATGGGAATAGAGCAGCTGCAGAGGATTCAACATTAATGAATCAATGGTACAGAAGTGGAGGAAGCAAGAAGAATGAGTTGAATAAAGTTTGACTTACCTGACTGTTTTGTTTCGCTTAATGTGCCTTATGGTCGAAAAATATGGTAATCAAATCTGATTAACACATTAAGAAAAACCCTCATACCAACAATCAAACATGGTGGTAGTAGTGTTATGGTCTGAGGCTGCTTTACTGCTTCAAGTCCTGGATGACTTGCCATAATTGATGGAACCATTGATTTTGTAAACCTACATGAGTTTGCATGTAGTCATCCTAAGTTAGATAGATCAAACCTCAGGATGGTTGGTTTTGCTGATGAAAGAACAAAGGGGATTTCAGATATTTTTACATTTATTTGCATTTACTCCATTTGTTACAATGTAATTTAGAATTTGTCTTATCTTGTACACTGTTATCCATCATGGGATAATCCCGACAACCCTCTGCACCAGTCAGGCGACAAGCAGGCAGACTGATTCAGCTCTGCTGCCATACGGGCAGATACAGGACATCTTTCCTACCTCATGTGATATCTCCGTACAGTGTAAACACACATGTCCAGACCAGAATCATCTGTGCTGTCATTTTTGTATTTGGGATGCCAGCTGATTTTTATTTATTTATTTACTGCACTGAGTAAGCAGGCATTTTACTCATTACATTAACTGCTGTAGCAAATATGAGAAGAATTCCCCAAAATAATATATCACATTTCTCATCTCATCTTATTTACTCGTGGCTTCAGTAATATTGCACACAGTGGGTTTATCTGTTTATGGAGAATGATTTAATACTGACGGTAAAGTTGGACAGTAACACTGTCAGTGGCTTCAGTGTTATTTGAGTTTACATCAAACTTCAGCCAGTGTTCAGTTTGCTGGTGTTTTGAGAAACATTCTGCCTGCAGAGCACCGAGGGGAGAAACCAGTGTTTCCAAGGGAGAGTTTTCTGTTGGCCTGCTGACAAAGTCAGCGAGCAAAATCAAATCATGGCTGTGATTCTTATGTAGAAGTAGTTACTTAGTGCATCGTTTTAGACTTTGTTGCCATTTTCACTGTCTTCATGTTTGGCATGTGATTATGGGCCAACCAATTAAACTCACTGCAGACATGAGAAATGAGAAGAAAGGAAATCAATAACATCTCCAGTTTATTTCTACTCTGCTCTATTTTGGTCTCCCATCAAAAATGGCTAAACACACACACACACACACACACACACACAGACGCGCGCGCACACACACACACACACACACACACACACAGACGCGCGCACACACACACACACACACGCTCACACACACACAGACGCACACACACTCACACACAGACACTCACACACACACAAACACACAGACACTCACACACACACAAACACACACACACACACACAGACGCTCACACACACACACACACACGCGCACACACACACACGCGCGCACACACACACACACACAGACGCTCACACACACACAGACACTCACACACTCACACACACACACACACACACACAGACGCTCACACACACACACACACACACACACACACACACAGACGCTCACACACACACACACACACACACACACACACACACACACACACACACAGACGCTCACACACACACACACACACACACACACAGACGCTCACACACACACAGACACTCACACACTCACACACACACACACACAGACGCTCACACACTCACACACACACACACACAGACACTCACACACTCACACACACACACACACAGACGCTCACACACACACACACACACACACACACACACACAGACGCTCACACACACACAGACACTCACACACTCACACACACACACACACACACACAGACGCTCACACACACACACACACACACACACACACACACACACACACACACACACACAGACACTCACACACACACACACACACACAGACACTCACAGATGCACACACACACACACACACACACACACACACACACACACACACACACACAGACACTCACACACACACAGTGAGGAGCTGGACTGTTAGCTAACAGGAAGCTGGTATCAGGGCAGTGAGCGAGTGCATATTGATGTCTGCAGTATTGATTGAAGACCTGCAGGTTTGTCTTCTTTTATCCAGCTCGCCTTCTTCCTGTCCAGCAGATTTTATAGAGCGTCCTGTCCACGCCTGGCTGCACGTTACGAGAGGTGTGGAGGAAAAAACACACAACGTCTTTGTCGACACAGAGAGGAGAGAGCCTGGGCCAAACATTCATTTCCGTGACAAACCTGTCTTTGCCTCCATCCATTTAACATTTAAAGTAGCACAATGTACTTGAGTTTTGGGCTTTCTTAGCGTCTGTGCTCCCAACACAAGGACATCTATTTATTTTGAGTAAGCAACAGTGGCGCACATCTTCACCTCTCTGTACTTCTTCATTACTCATATAGTTAAATAAATATCTACTGCACCACCCAAAACGATTTACTATGAGCTGACAGTGATGGGTGGTGGAGGACTTTTTCAAAGCATCCCCTTTGGAAGCTAAAAAACCACTATATTATAATATTATAGGAAAATTGTGAATAAGGTGTCAAAAATAAACATAATTATTCTGCAGCTCAAATTTATCACTGAATATGTTTTAGGCTGTGCTCATTTCACATACTTTTTATTCTGTGCCACATAGCCTCTGCTACAGGCTGCCTGCCTGTGAAGTATATAGTGTGTGATTAGACTGAGCTCCATGTGCACCATGACTGTCTGGTACACGAGCAGAAATGTCAACAATAATAAAAATCTTACGATCTTCCTTAAAAAATGTTCAATCCACATTAATTTGTCAGTTCTGTGCAAAGCAAAGCAGAAGTGCTGGTGTTCTTTTTGAATGTTCGGCAGCATTTTGCCCTGTTGCTGTAATTTTCAGGACTCCAGAACTACTCCATCATGAAGTAGTTTGTGGCTCTGTGGGCTGGAGGCCTCTGGATTTTTGAAGCCTTATATAACACTGCCATTCAGCATTAAGTGGCACTTATTCAGATTAGTGCAGTGCTCAGCTGAATCACCTGTTTTCACAACAGTTGTACCCACAGAGTGGAAAGCATCGGGCCTTTGCCAAACACACGTTGCTTTATCTGGTGATTTGTGATTTAGATTAGCTCTGATCTTAATGACCATGAAAAATCCTTTTAGTGTTTGTGTGGAAGTGTGTTAGGAGTGAAGTGTTTTGCAATGCCAATTAAGTGTGTAATGTTAATATATGTTCATCAAAGTATTCACTCGAAGTAGGCTACTGCCAGCTGAATCCTTTACATCTCCATAAGCCATGGAGATGTAAAGGCATTTTGTATTATGAAAGTCTGACATTTCAGCCTAAAATAAAGCCGATGTGCAGATGCCTTAAACCTCCTCAGCAGGGGGCGACTCATCCAACTGTCAGAAGTCAGTTTGCACAGGAAATAGCCCTGTGCAAACTGAAATGTGACTTCAGTAGAGGTTGTGGGCTCTGATAAAGCAGGGCTGTCCTCACTAGCCTGTATCTGTGCTCGGGCCTATCAAGCCTGCTTTCACCATGGCTGACAGCAGTAAAACTGCTCAGCTTGAGGCTTCTTAATAGGACGTTATTAACAAACGGGTAATGTCACCACAGACTCTACGATCATCTGCTCAGTTTCATACTGAGTCCTTATTTCCTCTGCTCTTTACAGCCATCCATTCACTCCACTGCCTCTCTCACACAGAGTAATTATACTGAACTAAACACAGTTTTAGACAATTGTCTGACATGTTTCCAGTTCCTCTCAGACTCGTCCAGTTACTGATGCTGAGGACAGGTTCAGCCCCTCCTTCTTTGTGCTTCAGTCCTTGAGATGAAGCCTGTTGCAGACCCTGCAGGGAGCCTTCAGCTGTGCTAAGAGACATGAAGAGTCTAAAGTCTGAATTCACCTGCCATTAATCTGTGTAAAAAGCTCACATGGAAATTTAGCAGTTTCAAAATGTCCCCAGAGTGATGCACCGTCTGTTTAACAGTAAGAAGACGTGAAACATGAGCAACAGTGACGGGTCTGCTGCAGCATCGCCCGTGTGGATGCTGCAGCATCGCCCGTGTGGATGCTGAGGTAAAGACAAAACGATGAGTATAACAATGACCAGTAACACATTAAGCATTAGTACGGTATTAGTTTAGAAATATTTATACAGCATGTATTTTCTTAATACATATAGTTATTCATGATTAATAAACTGACATGTTTATTGTATCATTGCTTTATGAAGCAGTTGGAGCTTAAATAAGCCTTAAAATGGGATGTTTCACTGTGGACGTGCTGAGGGTCCAGCTTCAGCTCCAACATGCTGCTGAATAAATCAGGATGCGGTGCTGAAAGAAACACTGGGTGGTTTCCTCCTTCAGCACAAATATTCATTGTGTTCATTTTCTATAATAATAATAAAATAGTGATAATATGTAGTATGCTAAACATGAGTACTGGATGTCTGAATTTAAAATAATAACCTAATTTTTTTTTCAAAACAACAACGTTTCCAAACATCTGCACGAACACAGTGTTACAGATGCATTTTGACATTTCTGGGTTTTTTGTTTGTTTTTCATTATGGCCATTAAATCAATCAATCAATCAATCAATCAATCAATCAATCAATCAATCAATCTATCTATCTATCTATCTATCTATCTATCTATCTATCTATCTATCTATCTATCTATCTATCTATCTATCTATCTATCTATCTATCTTTCTTTCTTTCTTTCTTTCTTTCTTTCTTTCTTTCTTTCTTTCTTTCTTTCTTTATTCAATGCAGTACAGGCTGGGATTTCACGATTTCATGGAGATGCCACTGATGTGGGATTCTCCCACTGAGCATGGAGAACCACATCTTGACCTGATCACCTCGTTACCCCTAGGAGCTCTGAGTTTTCATTTGTCTTTCATTGCACATGACCGACTGTTTGGTTTAATTCAGCAGCTCTTTGGGACTGAGCCTGACTGCACACTGTCTGACTAAAGTTAGGTAATGGACTACAAACCAGAGGAAAGACAACCTATCATATTATATTTTAAATATGAAGCTTCAGTCCGGCTGGTGGATCTGATTCTGGTTCACTCTCTCTTACAAGCGCAGACTGTGGTCCTACAAACCCAGCGTGGGTTATGTTTGCATGTGATGATAAATATTTGTATCTCCTGTCTCACTTTGGCTTTGTTTGTGTCATTTCTCATGGCGTCACTCATGCCGCCGACGTCTTCAGTGTCAGCTGCCTGCAGCTTTCCAACCTTATAAAAAGTCTTTCTTGCACTGAAAACACTGAATGAACAGATTCGATGTTCTGGGGAGGTGAAATAGCCTCACTTTACAGATACTTTGTTAATCATTCATTTACGCTTCATAAATGACATGATGAATATGTTGCATGTTGTTAATCAAGAATTTAAATTATATCTGTATTTATAAATTACATACGAAGAACTTATTAATAACTTAATGATGCTTAATAGTGTCAGACGTTTTAAATGATGTGGTGGCGCATGAGTTTAAACATTTTATTGATTTTTCAACATATTTGTCTTTTTGATTACAGTTTTAATAAAAGTCTTCTTTGTGTTTGTTCTACTACTTCGATTATACTGTGTTGGTTTATACAGACGTGATTCTGGATGTATTATTGCAGGGTCTACCTTACAATATAAAGCACCTTGAGGCGACTGTTGTGATTTGATGCTGTATAAATAAAATTGAATTGATTCCTTAATACTCCTCAGGGTTCAAGGAACCTCTTACACTGCTGCCTCTCAGAAGCTTCAAGCTGATGTTAGTCACGAGCTATTTGCAAAACAATCTGCAAACTATGCAGATAATTTCATGAACTGAGTTGGTAAAAGTGTCTAAGAGATGCTTAACCATAGGATAGTGAACATGTAGCATGGAGCATGTTTGGTGTGGGATTGTAATTAGAATGATAATGCATTATTAGAGTGACACAGCCCGTTGTATGGGCGCGACTTTGAAAGAAAGGAGTTAACTGGGGGGCGTGTTTAGACGCTCACTGAGACCTCAGCTCTCATTGAGCTGCCTTCTGTGTTGTTCATACTGCTGGGTTATTGGACGGCTAACAGATGCAACTGACAGAACATAGCAATATTCATCTGCTTTATAGTTCACCCTGTGTGTGTTATTAGCACTGATACAAACATTCCACCTAACGTTGACCTGCTGAAATCGTTCTTTAGCTTCAAACAGCAACAGCACCAGGTGAAAGGATGCTAGCTGCATACACAGTTACACATCTTGACATGTGTGTAGCTTCAATGTGTCATTTTGGAAAACAGCCTGCTATATTTTTCATTTTGTTTTCACAACATCTGTTCTTCATACATCCAAAACAACATTACAAGAGCTCAGAGAAGGAACCCTGTTGTATCAGGCGCCACGTTCCTGTAGCTCCTGGAAGGTGGTGTTAGCACAGCCCAGAGATACTGCACTGGGATACGATGTGGTTTATTATGTGACCATCCTGAAACACGCAACGTTTCCACGTTAATGTTTGGTTGTGTATACTACCTCCAGATATTATTCAAGCCACTAAGTAAATCCAAATAAAATAGTTGGAGCTCTGTTTAATTCCTGAATCTCTTTGAGTTCTGATGTTGCTGATTCTTCCCTCAGGCTTTAGAAGAAAACACCAAAGCCATGAGCAGTATTTCTGGGTACTGAGGTTTGACATTTCCCTTTTCTGCAGTGGCTCCACACCTGTGACAAAGGTGCTTTCCTGCTTTTCATCATGGCCAAAGACTCCACTGGCTGCTTGTTTAATGGGGTAACCTGCTAACATTTTCACTGACCTCTGCCGTCTTTAAGCTCGACTTGAGCAGCGTTTTTGAGAGAATGGCATAAAAAACGGTGTTAGACCAGTTAAGGAACAAACAAGCAGTCTGTTAAATAAAGCCGCTTGCAACAACTGTTCTACTCTTCACTCAGTTCACCTTCGTTTAAACAACTTCCATTAATACTAAGTGCATCAGAGATTTTTATTGCTGTTTAGAAGCTGTGAATCTGTTTCCATGTGAAAGTGTTGAAATGTCTCTGAGACTCTGAGTAAAACTGATCCAAAAAAAGAGAAATATTAGAGAACATGTCCTAAAAGATGTGGTGAAGGAGTGTCTCTCTGGAGGACTGGGACACGAAGGAAAAACATGTTTTTAAAATGATAACACTGTAGATATGTAATGAGATGTATTTGGGTGGAAAACAAGGATGTCAAATCTGCCTGTACACAGGTGTTTAAAAGTGTTGGTACTCAAGTTCAAAGTGAATAACTCATCTATTGAGGATGAGGAACATCGTGGTTGGCAGCTAACGCAGCAGGAACAGAAAGAAACTGTAAAGCCAAACTAATCTTTAAATGAGCCCAGATCTCAGGTCAGCTACTAAGCGGAAGGTTGGCGGTTCGATTCCAGGCTCCTCAGGTCTGCATGCCAAATATCTGCAAGACACTGACCCCATTTTGCTCTCCGATGCATCCATCGAGTGTGAATGTGTATGAATGTTAGATACTAAGCACTGCACAACCTAGAAAATGTGCCTGTGTGATTGGGTGAATGAATTAGTCGTATAAAGTGCTCAGATTAAAAGCGCTATATAAGAACCAGTCCATTCACCATATAGCCTTAGTAGCCCTGTGTGTTGTAGGACTGTGTCCTGTCTCGTCCATTAGCTCAGCTGCCACAGATTCCTCCTGAGGAGACGCACACAGCTGGCTTTATTCAGCAATCAGCCCCCCAGCAGTGCAGCAGTGAGTGGGCCCCCCTCCAGCTGCTGTGGTGTGGTCTGCCTGTGTCTTTCTTTGAGTAGCTAATATGTTTAACTTGGTTAGCATCTCCTGGCTTTGTAAAGCTAATGTTTAATTAACATGTAAGCTGTAACAGGCAATTATGACAGGAAATACAGGAAGAGGAATTCAATAGCAGCCTTATTAGCAGGAAACATTTCAGTCTTACTCATATTTAGCTTCTATCCAAATATTTGGCCAAATGACTGAAGAACATCTGGGACAGAATTACATAAATATATGAAGAAGATTTTGACCATGGAGAGAAACGCTGGGTCTGATCCCAGTCTGAACGATGCCTGAAACCTGTGATTTGGCCTGCAGGGCTACAGCTAGAGGCGCAGCTGCTGTTACGAATGATAGTGAGCTCAGCCCTGTAGAATAAATACTCATTTATTTATTAATATTATGAATTACTGTGTCTGACACAGGCCTGTGGGGAATAATACAGTAACTTAATCCAAACCAGCATTAAAACCCAGTTTGTCTAAAGAGTCAAATAAGTAACTCAACTGCCGTCTGTCAAAGAAATCAAAGTTTAATGAGTGTCTGTGCTGGCAGTGATGTAAACAGTGTTACGACAGTAGGAGAAGGACTGCTTTCAAAATAAATGTAGTTTGATCTGGATATGATGGAAGGAAGGAGTGCACACACAGTCCACATTAAACAGGCTAATCTGGTAACAGGACAGCAGGTTAATGATTAAGAAACGTGTCTAACAATAAGGGAGGGAAAATTCAGCCCTTTTAGACGTTTTCCTTTCAGACAGTGAGACAGGTCTCTGCTGCGTTTCCACCAGTAACAGTCATTCCTAAACGTTTAGAAATTCTCAACGTCTTGTGTAATTCCAGTCCCAGCCTTTTGCCCACATTCAAAACCATCCATGTCTTTTGTAAGCTGAAGTAGATGAGTGTGCAGACCATGAAGCCTCCGAGCACCACAGACCCTGGTACTTAAAATGATTTAGACAATGTTGTTTTGTTGGCTATTAAATATTTAAAAGAATTAAATCCTTCGCTCCGGCTCCCCCTGCTTCATCCTTCCTTATCACACGCTCTTTGTTTTCTTGCCTTCCCTCTGTTGTATTCTGTCAGAAACCCAAAGCTCCTCTGCTAACGGGCTGCTTTAACTCAACAAGAACAAAGAGCCACAGTCCTGTCTGCTCTGTGTCACACGTCTGGTGTCGATTATTTATATCTCATCTATTTATAATCTTCTCTCTGTCCTACATATGTCTTTGACAGCTCTCCTGGGACGTCTTCGTCTCCAAAAAGCCTGCTTCTTTATCTTCCTTCACATAAGGTCAAAGAATACAGCAGCAGCAGGAAAACAGATCTTCAGATTTTCTCCGTCTTCAATAGAAAACCAACAAAAGTAATCCTAATAGTCAGTTCTGATAACTGTGGGACTGCCAGCTGCAATTTCGATATTAATGTCTTCTTTCGAGCACTTTATTGTGTGAATTATTTGAGGAGAAAAAAGTATGAAGTCAGTTTTGGAACAAGGCTTAACGGCACATAATGTGGGACGAGAAGCACTGTGAAAACTTTTTAGATGCCCTGTGTATGTTTCCTGAGCAGCATCTTATTAAACTGCAGCGCTCACGAGCATTTAACCCACGAACGAAATGTTTTAACTTTGTTTGAACTGCAGGTTTCCGAGGTTTGGAAGTTATTACTGGTACTTATTTAATTACTTTGCTAAAGCAAACACGTGTCCATAGAGGCACTATTAAAAATAGATGACTTTCTGACAGCTGACGGTCTTTACAGCACGCTCACTGGTTCGATTGCAGCCGACCATCAACAGCACCCAGTCTGCTCGCTGTGGTTTTACACCTTTGCCACACTGATCACAGCCAATGGGACAAAGAACTGAAACCTGAACTAACACGATCGTTAACGGATCAGCTTTGTGAAGCAATCCTAACAACATCCCACCAACACAGTGTGACTGTTTACACACTAAAATATAATCACGCGTAACAAAAGTCATCAGTTGTGTCAGAACTCACTTCAGGCTTATTCAGAACAAGGAGGAGGGGCTATAGAGGGAGGGGGTTGGCTGTAGGATGCTCTTAGTGTGGCGCCTCGATTCAGCCAGTGTGGACTCTTTATTCTCCTCATGGACTGATTGCCTGTTGTTGAGCACACGCTCCCGACAGCCCCCCACCCCCCACCTACTCCCTGACGAAGCTCCTCCCTCTCTGTGGCGCCGTGGCTGGCTGTGGTTGTACTACCTGTAGATATTCATGCCACATTTTTCTCACACTTTGCTATTCGAGGAACTTGCATCGAACAGACCAAGTGAGAAATATTTCCACTATATTCCCACCGTTAGCATTCACACCATGTTGTGTGTTTCCACAGCTTTGCACACGTTCTGTTTGGGAAGTGTGAGCACATGCTATCAACGTGCTAATCTGGCTATTAGGAGAGAGAGTGTGTATTTGAGTACACACCCTGCTGCATGTACTGAGCATGCCGATGAAAGTGGAAGTGGCTGGATCCATGCGGGGGAGTAATGGAAGCAGAGTTGTGTTAGTTGGAGTGTGCACGGTGAAACTGGACCTCAGCAGGTGTTGTTGGTAACTCATGTGGGAGGCAGAGCTGGTCCTGGGCCTGTGCCACGCTCAGGCTACACCACGCTGAGTGGGAGGTTCATGTCATCGTGACTGATGGACTCAGAGTTCTTGCATGTCTGAGTTTCCGCCTTGTTATCTACATGTAGATAAATATTTTATGCAAATGCATTTTGTGACAATCTAATGCATAAATGTCAGAAATGAAAGGAATCAAGACGCTGAGGGAGTCAGTGCAAACACACTGTCAGCCTCTTTGTTGTGCTGTAGCCACGACTAACACTCGCTTCCAAAGTTGTGCCTCCATGTTGGAGCCATTATCACATCAGTAATGGTGATGGTGGCATAGATATGACACACATTTGCAACAACAAGCATTATTAATGTCCTTTCAGTTTGAGTGATCCATTGCATATGAAAGTATTCACAGGGCTTCACTTGCTCCACATTTTGTCATCTGTCATTTATTTAAAAAATTAATAAATAAAAACGAAATATATTTATAATGTTCATGCGTATTCACAAGCTTTGTCATGAAACTCCAAATGAAGCTCAGGTGTATCCTTTTCCCACTGATCATGTTTCTATAACTCGGCTGGTAAATTTAGTTTAGTGGAAATAATCTAGAAAGGCTAAAAGCCGTGTATATAAGATCCCACGGTGGGCAGTGCTTGCACAGACTGCGCTGTCCAAGGACTTGCTGTGAGTCCCACTGAGCCACTGAGCAGCTTCGATCATTTGTAAAGGGAGACGTGTGGAACCACCGGGATAGAAAGGGTTTAGTTAGGGAGGTGACCAAGAACTAACTGTTACTCTGACAGCACCTCCCAGAAGAACAACCATTTCTGTAGCCCTCCACCAATGTGCTCTTTCATCTGCAGTTGACAGACTGATGACATTAAAGGAGATCATCATAGTAAAGATATCGTATTAAACTGCAGTACTGATGAGGGCTTACCCCACACATGAAATGCTTTAACTTTGTTTAAAGTCTCCTCTTTTTAAGGACTAGAGGTTTAAAATGTATTCACTCAAAAATGAAGGGAACATTCATTTAGTCCATGAACACAATAACAGTCATTTCAAAGATAACAGCTGTAGTGCAGTAATTATGAAGCAGCTCAAAGCACTGGTTGTTTTTAAAGCTGGTATTTTGTATAGAGCTTCATTACAATGTCCATCAATGCACTATTAAACGTTTAAATGAAATGCGTCATGCTTACATTAAATGACAGATTCAGGCTGTCTTAGCCTCTGTAAAATCATCTTTGATTGTTACATCATACATGTGGCTTCTGAATTGATAACCTGTCTTTCAGCAGCTATTCAGTTTATATACATATATTATAAAAATCATTTTGTAATATTTTTAAATCAGTGTTTATAAAAGTATATTGTGGAGGAAGAGACAGGTCTGTTGTAACTGTTGAAACGCTGCGAGTGGATGAAATGATTTAAAGAGATGAATTAGTGTTGATTTCAGGGAAGGGTGAAACTCAAACTGTCGCATGCACAGTACAGCATGTAGTGAAACGCTGCAGACACATGCGGGTGTGACTTAAATTCTGCAGGTTTTCAGCTCCGATCGTGATTGGAGATAAATATCTGGTACGATGTCCTGGTGAACCGGCTCTGTGACATGGCTCACCAAACTACCACCTCCATTATTTTGAATTTCTAGAAATAATTAATTGCAAACAGCTAAACATGTGCAACACATCAAAATCTACTGGAGCATTTGCACGTATCCCCCAGCTGGCAGCTGGCTCTGTGTCCCAGCAACTACGGTCAGAGACACAAGTTCCCGCAAATGGGGAACAATTTCCTCCAAATGCATGGTAATGTGTGAAATAAATAAGCTACATTATGCATAAAAGGAAAAATGATTACAACTTTTAAAAGGCGTTATGAATATTTATGAAGTGTTTCTGTCTCTGCTTGTTTCTCTGCCTCTTTGGAGTCAGGAGCCACTAATAAAAAAGCCCATGTTCCCAGCATTTTAACATGGTGCCAAATTGGACATTAATGCTTTTAATGTTCTGGCTTTAGATGAAAAATATTACCTTTGATTGCTGATTGACTTATTTCTGGGCTTTTATGCCTTTTATATGTGTGCTTGACTGCAAATGTGAGCCTTTCATGTTTAAAAGGAGCCTGGAGGCACACGGCTGTGTAGGGCAGCTTTCCTCTCCCCATAGCTGGGCTGTCAGGGTTAGTTAAAGGCAGAGGGTCCAATGTTCTCGTGGCTTTAAGGATGGCACAGAGATGAAAAGAGAGACGTAGCTCATCCAACCATCCAAAGGGATTTTCCCTTCAAGCACCTCATCACAATCTCTCCAAATGAAACCATTATCTCAACATTCCTGCCGGAGGCACTCGCTCTCTTTTACTCATTTTTTCACCCCCCACTCCCACACACACACAAAAGGGTCCTTCTCCCTTTTCCCTCCTTTTAGAGCTGTATTTTGGAGATGTGAAGAGAAGATGAAAGATGGAAGGTGACAGGTGCTGTGAGATAGCGGATTGTGGGAATGAGGAAGAGGTGGGGCAACGGGGGGAAGAAGTGGATGTTTGAGGGGAGGAAGAACCAGCAGGGACAAAAGTGTCAGAGATGGAGGAGATGTTCGCTAGAGAGTGTGCGTGACGGGGATCACTCCTAATTCTTCCAGGGAAAGCTCAGATTTGGTTTGCTTGTCATAACAGATGCTTCAGTCTGCCCAAAGGGAAAGCTGCTCTCCACCTGCAATGACTCATTTGGAAATTCCTCTTCATGTATTATTTGACCATTATTTGCCTTCACACACGCACAGACACTCCTACGGGCGTCCTACAGAAGGAGAGAGTTAAAAACTGAGGGGGAAAATAGGAAGCAAGATGAGAGGGGACAGTGTTCATAGCTGTAACTTTGAATAATGGCATGGCTTCAGGACCGACATAAATCACCTGTAGTTGATAACATTATGTGTCGTCATGCAGGAGCCTGGTGCTGGGAACTCAGGGGACAAGCAATGAAATAAGAATTTAATTATGTTCATCACTGCAATGATATGAGTTCAAAGAAAGATTTGAAACCTTTTGACAGACAAAGATGGGGTGAGCAAAGCTAAAGGTGATGATGGGGGATTTTTTAAAGAAAGGAGTGAAAGGCATTAACAATGTTCAGCTGTGACTGTTTTGAAATGAAAAAATGTTGAGAAATTATTCATATGTAGTTGTGCTAAAGGCCATGGAGAAAAGCAGATGTGAGATGCTGGAGACTGATTTACAACCTATTTAGTGATGATTTAGTGATCATCAAAGAAGTCCTGCCATTAATTAATGCTTCGATCTTAAATATGATCAACCTATCTCTAATGATCGGCTATGTACCACAGGCCTTCAAGCTGGCTGTAGTTAAACCTTTACTCAAAAAGCATCTCTAGACCCAGCAGTCTTAGCTAATTATAGGCCAATCTCCAACCTTCCTTTATATCAAACATCCTTGAAAGAGTAGTTGTCAAACAGCTAACAGATCATCTGCAGAGGTTTATTTGAAGAGTTTCAGTCAGGTTTCAGAGCTCATCACAGCACAGAAACAGCTTTAGTGAAGGTTACAAATGATCTTCTTATGGCCTCTGACAGTGGACTCATCTCTGTGCTTGTCCTGCTAGACCTCAGTGCAGCGTTCGATACTGTCGACCATAATATCCTATTAGAGCGATTAGAACATGCTGTAGGTATTACAGGTACTGTGCTGCAGTGGTTTGTATCATATCTATCTAATAGACTCCAGTTTGTGCATGTAAATGGAGAGTCCTCTTCACACACTGAGGTTAATTATGGAGTTCCACAGGGTTCAGTGCTAGGACCAATTCTGTTTACATCATACATGCTTCCCTTAGGCAGCATCATTAGAAGACATAGCATACATTTACACTGCTATGCAGATGACACCCAGCTCTATCTGTCCATGAAGCCAGATAACACACACCAATGAGTTAAACTGCAGGAATGTCTTAAAGACATAAAGACCTGGATGGCCGCTAACTTTCTGCTTCTTAATTCAGATCAAACTGAGGTTATTGTACTCGGCCCTGAAAAGCTTAGAAATATGGTATCTAACCAGATCCTTACTCTGGATGGCATTACCTTGGCCTCCAGTAACGCTGTGAGGAACCTTGGAGTCATTTTGACCAGGACATGTCCTTCAACGCACATATTAAACAAATATGTAAGACTGCTTTCTTCCATTTGTGCAACATCTCTAAAGTTAGAAATATCCTGTTGTTAGATTTGTATTGTTGATTGTCATTTATGCTTAGAAATATTTACTTATATATGCTTAGAGTTTTGTAATTAGTTGTAGATTGGTAGAGGTTTTGATCCTTGATAGTCTGCAAACTTTGTGTGTATTAGACAGCACTTTGGGAGCATGAGAGGTCATACCGTGTCTTATTATTTTATGGTAGGATTAACGTAGTTGCGTCTGTTCTAGTCTAAGTGCTCTTTGTTTAGATGAACTGCAGGACTTCCTCACCGTGTTATCTAGGATGAACCATCTAGGGTGAGGGGGAGGCTACCCTCTTCCTGACCAAGGATGTTTGACCCTTTGATCAGCAGTCCACACACACACACACACACACACACACACACACACACACACACACACACACACACACACACACACACACACACACACACACACACACACACACACAGGCAAGGTACTCTTTGTGTATGTAGACGTCATATGTTAATGAACTTATGCATATTCATGTAACCTCAATAAAAGGACAGTGATATGGGAGAACGGACGAGACCAACTGGAGTCAAGCGGTTGTCCGGTTCTCTCCCGTGCACGAGTAACATGAAGAACTTTGCCTATTTGTGTCTTGCTTAGCAGTGTAATTATATTGTCTTAACGTTCCAGCGAATAGGTTCAAGCTACAAACCTAACACCTGTCTCAGAGTGACGCTGAAAAACTAGTTCATGCATTTATTACTTCCAGGCTGGACGACTGTAATTCATTATTATCAGGAAGTCCAAAAAACTCCCTGAAAAGCCTTCAGCTGATCCAAAATGCTGCAGCAAGAGTCCTGACAGGGACTAGAAAGAGAGAGCAGACTGAATTAACTAAAGGCTTTTCAACCTCCCTGAGCCTGGTTCTGCTGGAGGTTTCTTCCTGTTAAAAAGGAGTTTTTCCTTCCCACTGTCGCCAAAGTGTTTGCTCGTAGGGGGTCATATGATTGTTGGGTTTTTCTCTGTATGTATTATTGCAGGGTCTACCTTACAATATAAAGTACCTTGAGGCAACTGTGATTTGGCGCTGTGTAAATACAATTGGATTGAAAGCTGGAGGCGGTGACTGGGGAGAGTCTGGGCTTGTCTGCTTAGGCTGCTGTCCCTGCAGCCTGGTCCAGGATAAGTGGGAGAAAATGGATGGATGGATAGAAAATTGGTGATGTGTTCAATACTTATCATGTTATGATATTCATCACAGTGTGGTGCTCAGTGCTTTTTTAATGCTGTTGTGTGTTAGAGGTGCAGACTGACAGACAAAAACACCCGAACAACCTGGTGAAAAGATCCAGCTCAGTGCTTTTCAGGAGGCTGGACTCACATAAGGAACAGAGAACAGACTGAAAGCTGTGCTGGGCAGAGCGGCAGCAGAGGTAGATGAGTGTGTTGTTAATCTGAACATTGAGGTCCTTTGTCTCCACTGCAACAAGACTTTTTAACTCCAGCTAACCGATTTGTTCTAGTTACTCCAGGTTTTTCTATTCAGTATTAATTACGTTACAACCTTTTGTTGTCTATCCAAACAGAAGGTGTGAAGCACTCACAATTTCATTGTACATGTACAAAGTGCCATTCTATTCTATTCTATTCTATTCTATAGTTAGCTCTCTCACTCTGTAATGCACATCAGCTGTTTTCTTCATTCATACTGTTACGACTTCTCATTGGACTGTGTCAGTGGTGTGAAACGGTGCATCCAGTTTGGCAGTTTGAAGTTGACATGATGTGTTTTCTTCTTGCATTGATGGAGTGACGCCCGTTTCCTCTTCACACATGACCACCCTGTTTGTTTGCAGCCGTGTAAGAAATTACAAACATTTATTTTTACTGTCCTACATTCCTGTCTTTCTTATTAATGGCGTGTTCATCCTCAGTGTGTGTAACATCTGTATGTGGCTCAGGCCTTCTGTCAGCATCACGCTCGTCTGC
This sequence comes from Rhamphochromis longiceps, assembly GCF_057381845.1. Lineage (NCBI taxonomy): Eukaryota > Metazoa > Chordata > Actinopteri > Cichliformes > Cichlidae > Rhamphochromis > Rhamphochromis longiceps. The sequence goes on from NC_140567.1 coordinate 843,806, forward strand.
TTTGAATCACATAAAAAATAACTTATTATTCAACAGCTTATAATCTTAGAATCAATGATAATGAATAGATTTTTAATAATATTATGTGTGAATGTTTCATTCCAGCTTGATATTTATTAATGTAATGATGTGATCTGCTCCATACACTTCTCTTTTCCTTTGCATCACGTCTACATTTCACGATGAATCCTTGAATGCCGGCACCTTTCCCGATCTGCAGTCCGTCACATCTCAGCATCTGTTATTGTCTCCTTGAAGGAAACAGGATTAAGTCTGACCCTGGATGTGTGGCTGGTGATTTGCTAGACAGTAACAGACTTAAGCTAGATTTTTTTAGACTTTTGTTTGTTTGTTTTTGGGTAACACATGAATCTCAGGACTGTGATATCACAGCTCTGTAAAGTCAAACGTGTAGCGGTCTTTTCCGAGCAGATTAAGTATCATGTAAATGTCGTGATGCCTACGGTGTTTTCTTCAAACCCTTTTTTCCATATTTAGTTCGTGTAGTTGATCCAGCGTCCTGGCTGATGACCAAGTGAGTTGGCATGTGAAATGAATGCAAATAAATAACATAACATTGCATTTGCAGGATGATGATGAAGTAGACATATATTCTAAAGAACATGTCGATGTCAGTCCGAGCTGTATTGGTGATGATGTTACTGTAAGGTTTCGTTTGGATTGGCCCCCCGGCATTAAAGTGACCCGGACACTAGAGAGTCTCTGTTCTGTTCTTGCACCATCATTGTGGTTTAGTTGGACGCGTGTCAGGAACTCGTAGATGAGATTGCATTTGCGTCTTTGTCAGCAGCAGAATAAGTAGTAAAATATCTCAGTGCCTAAGCAGGAACTGAACTGTCAGAAAATTCCTTCATGAAGTTTGTGAATGGTTGTAAACAAACAGAATCACAGAGTCATTCAGAAAACTGTCTTTGGTCGCGTCGTTGAACACACCACTCTGTGGCACCATGCACACAGAGATGTTTCACCCACACTTCGGACTAAAATAGACCTGCAGTAGAAACGTGTCAATAAAAGTATGACCAGGCCACGCAGCTCCCAGCAGCAGTGATGATGATGATGTCATAGTTTAATGTTCAAACCATCAACAAAATCCAGCATGAAGTAAAGTCAACTTTCAAGTTAGTTTTGCTACAGTTAAGCTACAGATGTTACATTACGCAGACGAGCTGTTCACCAGTCTCATACCATAAGTGAGGCAGCTGAGGGCTGATAGCTGCAGCAGGAAGTCTAAGTGTTGGCCAGCGGGTGTACTGCATCATATTTCAAGGCTTTTGTGACATTATTTTTTCAGATTTAAAGTCAAATACAATAAATACAATCAAATATTAGCCGGTAAACTGAGGCGCTGACCTGGGGCTGTTATGTTGACACCAGATTATTTCTGGCATTCATCCGCAGCACGGTGGCACAGTGGTTAGCACTGCTGCCCTACAGCAAGGTCCTGAGTTCAATTCCACCACCAGGCCGGGTTCTTTCCGCGTGGAGTATGCGTGGGTTCTCCCACAGACATGCAGTTAGTGGGGTTAGGGTAACTTTGACTTGCCCAGAGGTGTGTCTGTGTTAGCCTTGCAGCAGGGTGTACCTGCTTCTGGGCTCCAGACAAAGATAAGAGGATGGATTGAACACGCGCTCTTTTAAAGACATCATTCAGTTACTCACACACTTAAACATCCAGACTAACAGATGCTGAAATACGTTGACGTGAACATGAAATCTGTCTCATTCAGAAGATACAACACTAAGTATGCAAAGGCTTCAGTTTTTGGTGTATGCGGTTCAACTACTAACACTCCCATCAGCAGCTCATTGTCAGGTCTTCAGGAAATCCTTGTTCATGACTCATATTGATGCGTAAGTAAACTGAGTTTTTATTATAAATCGTTTTTACAGTCTTTCTGTCATACGTATGACTGCATGCACGGACTCATTCAGTCATGCTGATGCAACAATTATGAGATCAAACAATTAAGATTTCCACTGTAGCTGTTGTACGCGACTCAGACATGAGACTCAGAGGTTGCCAGCAAGTTTCCATAATAAAGCTTTAATAAAGCAGGGGCTCACCAGCTAAACATGTCTGACGCCACCAGCTCACCTGCAGTCCTATTCCAGTGTACTCACAGCGTGACCTCCAGAGCCACTCTAGCTGAACAATGCAGGGCTGAGAGATTTGCTTTAAAAGCCAGGCCTGCAGTTTGCTGTGTTATCAGTGCGCTGTCCCTGCGTCCAACACAATCTGAATGATCTTTTTTTTATGACATTATAAATAAATGCACAGCTGAAAGTGCTGCTTTCCCCTGCAGAAAATAGAATTTCTTGCCTTTTGTTTTCTCATTATCTCTAAAGCATGTTGCCTTCCTCTCCACCCATTTCTGTCTGTTCTCACAGGAGGAAAAAGTGAAACGTCTCTATTAAAGGGCCCAGTTTCAATGTCTTCTTTTCCACTTTTAAAAACATTTCCTGTAATAAATAGGTGTTGCCCAGTATTCTGTGAAAAATGAACTGAGCGCATGATGGATGTGAGCAGAATTATTCCAACGATGATATAAGCAGAGGACTTCCTTTTCCTCCTCTCACTTTTGCTCTCTGTGTGCATCCCTGCAGGACAGATTTATAGCATGTGTATGAGAGGGGAAGAATTCACTTTTCACTTTGTATTCTTGCAAATCATCTGTAAAAGAATGGGCTAATGCCAACCATCCATCACGCTGTTCCTGGTCCTTTTTATTTATCAGCTGCATCAAACCTTAATTTCTCTATTATGGACAGTGCTGCTTGTTGCTATATTTATGGTCCAGCTTAAAGCTGTCTTATTAACAGCGCATCAAATCACTGTGTGTATCACGGGTCACTTATACACAACGTATATCTGTAGGGTTGATACGTTACAGACTTCTGGTGACGTTCTTTGTATTAATTCAGGCTCTGTCACAATGAGAGAAAAGCTTTTCTCGTGTTAATGACCAGTAACGCCTACAGTCCTCGTGGATCGAAGCGCTCAGAGGAAACCCTCCTTTCACAGGCAGAGCGACTGCCACAGTGACACGTCTCCACAGACACATCTTCATCCGAGCCGTCAAGATTATTAGTTGTTAGTTAATAAGTTATTAGTTGATCAGAACGAGTAAAAAAAGGCTGTGTCTGCACAGACGCAGTAGTTTCCTACTTAGCTGAATCAGTTACTGAGGCTGCTCCATGTTTCACCGGAGCCCTGACGGATCTCAGACCAGGATCGCTTCACAATGAGAAGAATGTATCAGGCTGTATGTGGGAACAAATTGCCTCAAGGGAGTGGACTTCTGGCCCATCATCTCCCGCGTTTCCCCTTTACGTGAGACGATATCGCACACTTGTCTGAACACAGAAAACCAATGAAAAACAAAGCTGCTCATTAGAAACAGAAGGAAAACTTGTGAGTACTGGTCAGCTGATGTTATCGTTAAACAAACAGGAAACGAGGAAAAGGAGAGAAGATGGGACTTACATCCTGTGCTGTTAGCAGGCTGTATTTTCTTGCAGACTAAGAGCTGCTCCCTTGGATTGACTGGATGCCTAACTCAGCACAGACGCACTTAGCTAACTGTGCATATGGACGAGGTTGGACTGTTAAGCAAAATAAAGCTGTGTTGCCTGCCTGTCCTTTAAACACGACCGCACAGCTTCAGTGTTCCCATTAAATGTGTGAAACTCAATTATTTCCTTTGGTGTACAGATGAGTGAGGCCTGTGTGGTTGTTCGGGTCACAGGTCTGTGGACAGAGGATGAGTTTTTCTGTCCTGGGAAGCCAACACACCACAGCAGATCTTTGCAGATCTATATAATGGATTGCAGCAGGCTGTGCCGTCTGCCTTCCAAGAATCTGCTTCCTCTCATTATGGTTTGCCCATTGACATTTCAAGATGAGAGCAGTTCGCAAAGACTGTGACTGAAGAGAGATGCTGACATTTTGTGTCTGTGCAAGTGCTCGACAATGGTGGAGAAGCACTGACATTTGTGAAAGTGCCGAGCAGAGCATTCCTTAGGTTTTCTATCAGGAGAAAGAGAGGAAAATTACACATCGCACACTTATATCTTTTATAGTAATCTTCGCTCGTAGGATGTCACAGGAAAAGATGAGTGGTAGGGAGAGAAAAACAAAGTGCAGGAAGGTAACAGGATGAGAAAACGGAGCTGAATAAAGGCGAGATGACAGAATAAACACAACCTAGTTGCAATTCTCCAGCGGCTCACTGCGTGAAAACGTCTTCAGTCTTCTCGCTCTGAGGCTCCTGTACTGCTGCAGACAGCTCCCTGAAGTACAGAAAGCCTTCTGCTGTTGATCTTATATAAAAAGGTACAAAGTGTTCAGTACAAACAGGCCGCTGAATAATAATGATACTGTTTAGTGAAAGAAACTCGGTGTCTCTGCAGGGTTTGCACAGGCGCACAGAACATGAATGCAGAGTGAAAAAGAGGATTAATCACATTAAAACCATATAAGACTCTTTTATATTGTAGGAACTCCATCCTACAGTGAAGCGCCCAGGCCTGCCAGTGTGAGCTGGCACTATATAAAATTAAATGAATACAATAAGTTATATATTACATATAATATATATAAAGTTAATTCATCATGCTCCAGTGGCTGGAAGAGTACACCGTTATGACCATTATGATTTAGAAAGAAGTCATCTTGGCCCAAAGCGTTGCATTTAGAGTCCTGTTTTTATGATCACGCTCTCAGCGTGAAACCACGGGTTAGCGTTTGAGTCAATAAAACATGCTTGCACAGTTTTACCTGAACAAGGTCTTACAGGCACAGTATTCAATCAAAACATAAGAAAACATGTTGCTATGAAGGAGTAAGTGAAAACTGTTTGTGGTAAACAGCACGGAGAAATGTTACAGTGCTAGCAAATCAAAAGATAAACATCAGACGAGCTGAGTGTTTGTCATAACACACTGTTAAAGAGAGTCTCCATATTTGCATCTTACAGAGTCAGACCAGAGTCATTCCTCTGATATTATCCATTCAAAAATCAACAATAGTCCAGCTTTGTTTGATTTACTGCCGTTGATTACAAACCCTTAAACAAATTCCATTACTACTAAGTAACGTGTTACTGTAATTAAATTACTTTTTCACTGAAAAAGTAGAGTAACTAATTACTGTTCATTTTTAGGTATTTTAATTACAGTTACTTACAATGTACTTGCGTTACATTGTAAAATAATTAAACTCGCTGAATATCATTATTTAATTTCAATAATTTGAAATAAACTCTGCCGCACTAACATCACTGTAGTGCAGCTGCGCGTCATTTCACACCAGTTTGCTGCACAGTCGTATTCTCCAGCGGAAGCTGTCGGACTGAAGCGAGTGGCTGTTTCATGACGTGGACATACTCCCGTATCTTCACTTTTCTGAAACAAGCAGACAAGAACATTACAGTGATATGTCAAAACTATGGGCTGCTGTTAATAGCACGAGTAACCTACTGAAGCGCCTGACACAGAGCATAGACGAACACTTCTGAGCGATCCTTCATCATCATCCATGGATAACACCGCGGCAACTCCTGCTGAGCAGCAAAACCTGATTTTACTTCAGCAGCACAGACGGTGCTTAAAAAATGACTGCAGGCTACACTGTGGAAGAGATGCTAGCGCTGCGTACTGTAGAGTCTCCGTCTTTAAAAATGTATTTATTATTTAAAGAGTTTAATTTCTATTGTTTGTCCACTCGAGCTTTAGAGGGATTTTAAGAAGTATTTAGTTAAATTACTTATTGAGTTTCTCTCCCTCTCTTTCTTTCATTCTTTCTCCCTGTCCTATCCCCCAGTCATGTCTGTCCCGTTTGTAGCAACTGAAAATAAAATAAATTCATACTTATAATAAAGGTCAATCAAATGGACCAATATGGCAAGGCCATGATGATCCACTTGGTAAAATAAATCCGCTTGGCATCTTTCTTGGCCTTCAGACAACAATTCTGATGGCTAGAGATAAAAAAAAAAAAAAAAATTACTTATTTAGTAATTAAGTTACTTTTCTGACACAGTAATTAGGTAAGTATTTTAAATACAATATTGACAAAGTAATTAATTACTTTTTTAAAGTAACTCACCCAACACTGCCTAGCCCTTGTACCTGCTGTCTGCATACACGCCCACGACGTCTTTAAAAAGCAGCAGCTGAGCTCTGAGCTCCTGAAGACGATCAGCTGTTGTGTGGTGCGCTCCTGGGATCTTTAAAGACTGCACATGTTCAACCCATCTTGCAAAATAAAAATTTGGATACTGCTGCACATAATAATGATCAGCTCATCTCTATTATTGGTTACGTGGTGGAGTAGTCTCAAATGAGTAGCTTCTCAAATATTAACTCTTGTCAGTCCTATTCAGCCTTTCATCGATATCCAAGCACAGAAACTGTTTCTATTACATGATGTCCAGCCTAGCACTGACACCACTGAGCTCACAAAGAATTCAACACTGAGCATCAAACAGATTAGAAAGTGTGCTCGGTCTCACAGGAACGACCCTTAGTTGGTTTCAAAGAGGCAGGATTTTGTCTCCACTCACACTCATGAATCACAGAGAACCTTGAATGCTGTGTAGAGCTGATCATCAGTTATTGGGCCCCTCTTATTTAATCTCTGTATGCTTCCTATAAGTAGTGGCTCATTATTATAACTAATCAGATGATACCCAGATGTATTTGGATGATCCTGTCAGTTTATGAACAGTGACATATCATGCACCTGCATGAAATACATGTTTTCTAATGTAACCCAGCATCAGTGAGACTGATGGAATTTAAACATATAAACATATTTATATAAGTATATTTAGTATATTGCATCTTACTGATAACCTTTTTTCTCCATCGTCCATGCATGTTTTTGTTCCTTTATTGCCTCCATCAGGCCTCCTCCTGCCCACTTGCACCCACATCCACACCCCTCCCACTCTCAGTACCACCCTCCCCAACCACGTCCACTACAGCCGCGGCTCAGCTGTGATAAAGATGGAACGTGTTCTTGGAGCTCGTCATGCTACGCTTCCCGTTCTGCAGCACTGATGCTCTGATGCTGATCACCATCAAACTGTCAGCAGCTGACGTGCAGAGAGTGGGTGGAGGAAGTCAGCATAGTTTTCTTCATAAATAATTTTCACTCCACAGAAATGATGAGCTGAACGAAGATTATTTGTCTTTTGTTTAAAGAAAATTGAGATGAAAGTAGAAAAACACACGTTTTTAGAAAACAAAGAAACACAGCACAGTTGTTAAAAGGAGCTTTTTTAATGAAACACTGACTGTGAACGAGGTGTTCAGTTAACAATCAAGTTTAAAACAGCACAGATTGAATCGGTGTGAATTCTGAGTGTCACTGATAACCACAGTGGAACAGAGACGCTGGTTAGTCTGCAGGACCGCGGTAACACTACTCGCCTTTGGAACTACAGGTCGGGGTTTCACTCCTGACCAGGGCATCTGAAAAAGAAGTGCGTATTTTTGCTAAAGTTAATATTCCCAATCAATGTCTGACTCTTCTTCAGTCCTGTGAAGATGACTCTGGATTTAGTGCTACTGGCAGTATCGTAATTAATCATTAATGACTGGGGTGGGAATCGTTTTGATGCTTACGTGACACGTGTCCACAAAGGGAGCACAGTAACTTAATGGATTAAACACAGTTGTTATTGAGTCTTTGTGTCAGCAGGGACTCTGTGTAGTCCAGGGCGACTGTGGCTCAGGTGGTAGAGCAGATCAGCTCCTGATTGGAAGGCTGGTGGTTTGACTCCTGGCTCCTGCAGTCTGCATACTAACCACAAATTGCCTTCCGATGCGTTCCTCGGAGTGTGACTGTTTATTAGTTGCACTTGAGTTTAGAAGTGGGTGTGACCGGGTGAATGAGGCATGTTGAGGCAGCGCTTTGAGCACTCCGGGAGAGTAGAAAAGCGCTGTATAAGAATCAGTCCATTTACCATTTAGCACAAAGTCATTGGAGATATAATTAGATTAAAAAAACTAAGGTTGCCGTGTAAATTCAAGCCACATTTTAAGTGAAGTAAAAAAAAAATGCAAACATTTCAATATTTGCAATTTATCAGTAACAAAAACCCACCAACCCATGTATTTGTGTTCCTTATTTTTAAAGTGAGAACAAATAATAATAAAGTGAGAATAGTATTTAACAGTTACTTTACCTCTGCTTTGGTTATAAAGTATTATTAGGATGAAAATAAGACTGACGGAGAAACTGGTGCAGCATTGTTCTTTAGATCACATTCAGGGCACTGGTTGAACACATGCCCACATATTAAAAGTGATGTTAACACAAAGCCATAACATTCTTTTCAGAAACGTCGGGACCAAATATAAATATGAATCGAATAAGATGGAAGTTAGTTCACAGTTATCCCTGTCTGCACGGTGAAAGCATATGATCACAACAACAACAACAACAACAACAACAACAACAACAACAACAACAACAACAATAAGAATCCCATTCAAGAGAGAAATTTATTTCAATGTAGCAGAAATGACAAACAGTCTATTCAAAGCTAAATAACGTTTTGTAGCAAACAAGTTGCAAATTTTTAGTATTTTAAAGACAACGATTGCCTTTGATACAAAATGAAGATATTTTCTTATCAAGTTAAATATATATTTTAAAATATATGAATTATAATTAACACAGAGACGATAATTAAGTAGTTGTGGGTAATTTTGTATTTTGTGTGGAGACAATGGAAATATGATTTGTGAACAGCCAGGTTTACCTGAGCGAGTTCCTGAGATAGTCGTTGTGAATCTTTTCGTACTCACGCTGATTAATCAGTGTTTGGATCGTGCATGTTTCATTTTCACTGAGCATCCTGCCTGCTGGCTTTTCTGTGCACGGACCGTTGGGATCAGTAAAGACGCTGTTGATTGATTTCGCTCTTGACTGATCACAACTACACTGCTGCACACACACACACACACACACACACACACACACACACACACACACACACACACACACACACACACACACACACACACACACACACACACACGTAAAGCTTCCAAGGTGCTTCTTTAGCATCTTTAAAATGTAATTTAAAATGTAAAATGTTGTAAAATGTAATGTCTTCTCTTGGTTACTGAGTTTTTAGGAGATCGGCAGACATCGTGACTAACAGTGACAAACAGGTTACCCTGTAAAACACGATCGAGAAACATTTTGGTAGCTAGGCTGTAACGTCTCCACGCTGGATCAATTTAAGATGAGCTTCATAACAGTCTGCACATGTGTACAGATTCCACCAGAGAAGCATCACAAACCCAGACACATTGAGGTGGTCATAAAAGAGCAAATGTAACACCAGTGACACTGAAAAAACAAACACTGATATACAAAGTGGCTTCTTTTAGCTTTTTAAAAGATAGAATATGTAACACAGGGATAATGTTTTTTTACGCTTGTATTATCTTCTACATTACATCATTACATCTGCCTTCAACAATCTTAAAATCCTTAGATTCTCCACATGTGTTTGATACAGTCTGTGTACATGATGCCTGTAAGTGGCACCTTTACTCTCATTCTAACCACCAACCAATTACAACAACAGGACTAAAGTGTCAGCATAGTCTTAATGTGTTTTGACCACAAACAGCAGCACTGGGCAGCACTGTAACATAGCACTAGCTGCTTAGTTAGCTTATGTATTACTGTGATCGATATATCATGTTTGCTGGCTTACTGGAACGATACAAAGAGAATATACTGTGAGTATCGCCCAACTAAATCTATGCAAAGAAAACTTTAATGCATGACACTGATGATGAACACAAGCAGGATTTCTTACTGAGTTATGACTGTTAAAGGGGGAAGCTCCACTGTGATCCCAGGAAACTGATGAATTTATGTTGAGAAGTTTGGAAAAGAAACATTTTGAAAACCAATCCCAGTTCTACACTCTGGTTCATAAATGGCTTTACTGGAGGATTGTCTTTCTCTTTGCTTCTGTCCTCTATCACTTATTCTGCTCTATGTCCATGAAGATAAACGAGTAGAAGTTTATTCCTGCTCAGACTGACACCATCACAGTCAACATTTACAACAAGAAGAATCATCATGGCAAATGTATGGTGTGTGAAAATTCCAAGCACTCGGTTTTCCAATTATAGTACATCCTGCTTAACTGATGCTTATTAATTCCTTCAAACTCATTATAGCATGTAAAATAGAGCTCCCTCATGAGATGAATACTAATGTAAGTTTCAACAGTTCAGCCGCTGCCAGCCGTCTTTCAGCTCAGAGGTTTGCTTTACGTTCCTGCACCTAAACCGAATAAATCCCCTTTGATAAAGAGCATTTCTAAATATTTCAGTCACTGTAACAGACTCAGTGTATTTGCTGGTGACAGGTGTGTGTCCACTGTGCAGGGCTGCACGGTGGCACGGTGGTTAGCACTGTTGCCGCACAGCAAGAAGGTCCTGAGTTCAATTCCACCATCAGGCCGGGGTCTTTCTGTGTGGAGTTTGCTTGTTCTCCCCGTGTTTGCGTGGGTTCCCTCCGGGTACTCCGGCTTCCTCCCACCGTCCAAAGACATGCAGCTTGTGGGGATAGGTTAATTGGATAATCCAAATTGCCACTAGGTGTGAATGTGAGTGTGAATGGTTGTCTGTCCCTGTGTGTTGGCCCTGCGACAGACTGGCGATCTGTCCAGGGTGTACCCCGCCTCTCGCCCTACGACAGCTGGGATAGGCTCCAGCGCCCCCCGCGACCCTGAAAAGGATAAGCGGAAGCGAATGGATGGATGGATGGAGGTGTGTGTGCAGTGCTTGTACAGCGATGTGTGCGGATTATGTCCAGACTCGCTGAGAGCTCTGCAGTCAAGTGCTTGTAGTTGGAGTAAATAAAGCATAGAGTCGGGGTTCCTTCTGACTGACACTAAGCCAGCGGGGTCAGGCCGTAGGGCTACCCCAAACAAAAAACCTCAACACTTCTTTTACCATTGCTCTTCACTGCTCGCCAAAGGCTTGATTGATTGATTCACTGGCCAATCAGAGTTCATTGATCACAGAAACCCTTACCCCCAGCTCTCTAGGCCTTCTCTTAGTCCATTCATCTGCTGCCTGTCAGACGTATTCACTCGAGGACTATAGCTGTGAGTGCTCACACTTTTACAATAACCTCCTCTGGCTTTCTGAAGAAAGTCCTTTACAGAGTTTCAAATGGAGGGCAATAAGGTTTTTATTTTAACGTCTGGTCTCGATCAGATGGCTTTTGCAGTAATAATGGATTTTTCCTGGTGTAAAACCCAGTGCTGGTTTTCTAACACTGGAATATTTATTTTCCAGTGTTAGAAAATCAGCACTGCTCAGTGTTAGCCATTGTTAATCTTCAAAACTGACTAGGTTACTTTTAAACATATAACACTGTCAAAGTGTTAATTTAACACTCAACAGTGTTGTATTTAACACTCAGAGGTGTGGACCCATATAGACACTCTCCAGTGTTAATTTAACACTGGAGATTTTGCTGTGCACATCTGACTTGGTAACAGAGAGATCATCAGTCACATGACTTCCTATTCTGCTTGTGCCAAAAGATAATTCTTCACAACTCTGTGTTAAATTGGTGAGATCTGCAACTCTGTGGCAGGTTGCTTTCCATAGCATCAGTCAGACGTAGGTTGTAAATGTGACTCACAGATAGTTGGCAGGCATAGTTTCTAAGAGCCATTGAGGCCTTCAGCCTTGCCCACCTTCTCTTAACCTGGTCAGAGAGGAGGAAGCAGGTGGAAATGGTCTGTCTAAGGAGAGGAGGCCGTAAGGCAATGAACTGAACTGATGACTCATTTATAAGTATTTTTATCAAGTCTCAATTACATCGGTTTTGACTTTAATAGTGGAACAGTTTCTGCCTCTGTGCTGCTTTTAACATGAGCGGTTATCGAGTAGTTTCATCAGAGCTAAAGTTACTGCTCAGAGGGTCACGCCTGAACCAACAAACATGGTTCCCTTTAAAACATGCTACACTCAGAAACGTGGTAGAAAGCACTTGTTTATGATGGTCAGAAGCTCAACAAGAGCTCGGTCTCTCACAGAGACATCTTTGAGTTGACTGAAAAGGTAAAGTGTGCGAGCGTAGATATTTGGTATGTTTGTGTCCTGGGACTTGGATGTACCCGATATGTGGAATGATTCAGAAGTAGCTGCTATATTGTGCCAAAAGTAGAAACCGCAGGGCACAGTGTTATCTAATTGAGATGGCGTTTAACCTTTAATGACATGAAAGTCTTTTTGATTGTTGAATCTTTGTTTCTCGTATGGTAAAATTAGCCACTTTTAAAAAGCCATTCATTTATTTTCTATGTATTTATGTGAGCTGAGCAGAAGTCTCATATTATTGATGACTGTTACTGATTGTATGCCTCTTTGTTTGCAGGGGGGATATTTGAGTCCATTGAAAGTGGCCCATCAGGTGCGGAGGAACTCGCCTTTAAGTTTGCTTTAAACACAATCAACAGAAACAGAACTCTGCTTCCAAACACCACACTCACCTATGACATCCAAAGGATAAACATCTATGACAGTTTCGAGGCCTCCAGGAAAGGTATTTGCTTGCTTGTGATTGTGTGTGCATTCATATAAATATATATGTAGTCACTGTTTCAGGCCCCTGAGCTGAGCTGCACTCGTTTAGGTTGTGGCAGTTATAATCAGGCGAGGGAGAAATGGCTGAGCACTACAAATGTAAACAGAGATAATTGATTGGTTCCAGGTAATGACTCAGCGGCAGTAATTCAAAGACCTGCTTGGCCCCCAGAGACAGCCAATAAAGTGCTATAATCTATCAGTTTTCTGTGTGCATCAGGCTGACATTTCAAGTCCCTTATCAATTATGGGCCATTATATCCTGTCTTAGTGATTTACTCAAGTCTCTTTTATTAAATAAGGTAATCAGAGTGCACAGCAAATACAAGGATATGTGTTGTTGGTAAGTCATCAAACTGAAGATGCACCTGTAGACCCATGATGGGAGTATATTTAATAGATTTAGACTTGTTGTCAATAGACAAAACTACACATGAGGACAAAATTATTATCTCCTCTTTGAGCCACAAAACACTGCTGTGAAATTATGTGCTTTAACTCTGTAATGCCTAAAGCTTGTAAAAACCAGTTAAATGGGTTATCTTCCAGTTTACATCCAGTATGAAAACGTTAGCATGGTTTCGATCTGTCTGAGAAAGCATGACGCCAAAAACAAAAGAAATCCGTTTCGGCTGGTTAGAGTTGTTGATGCTCATGAAGCAAAGTTGCCAAAGTGTTTCCAAGTATCAAAAACTGGAGTGCAGACATCAAGAAAATGAAAGAGTCAGTGCAGGATAATCCTGTTAGAGGAAGCCAACGATGTCAACGACTCTGTAACAAAATCTAGAGAGAGAGATGTCGAAAGACCCCATGACAACTGATGATACTTGGAAATGACTTCGTCAAGTTAAAAATTGTTGACTCAAAGAAGAAGAGACCACTTCAAGCTGGACTGCAGTACGCTAAGGTAACCTGGAGAACGATTATGGATACTGGGCATGCTTCCTTTGGTCAGATGAGACAAAACTACAGTTCTTTGGCCACAGCGCTGCTGCGTATTTACCAAGAAAGAAGGAAGAGGCGTATAACCCAAAGTGTAGGGATGCTTCAGTGAATCTGCAACTGGGAATTTCGTAATTCAATACTGGGTCTGGTTTGTTGTTTTGTCTTCCCACACTTTAATGATCCAAAACATATTTTGCTCCAACCTCTAGAAGACCAAAATGAATGATATTGACTGACCTGCACGAAGCCCCGATATGAGTCCTATTGAAAATCTGTCGGATGAATTGAAGACCAAGGTCCATGTCAGAAGACCATTAGGAGGAGTTTGAGAGGTTTGCCAAAGAAGATGAGGCTGGGACTGCACTTACTGGAAACTACAATCCTGTAAAAACGTATCCAGTAAAAAATCATGCACAGTTGCATCAGGGTGACTAATAATGTTGACCTTGGTAGGTTTTAGTTTTTGTGAAATAATATGTTACTATATGCAAAGCAGAACGATCAAAGCACACAACATAAAACTAAACCTTTGAAAAATGACATTTTCATAAGAATGAATAATGATGAATTGTAAATAAATAATTCTGTCCTCATCTGTAATGTATGCAAAGCTGACCTGTGTAATGGTTATCTACATCTATCATGGAGCAGTGGTCTGATGCAGAACACAGATTAATGTTGACGTATTGCATCCGAGGAGCAGCGGGCTAACCAATTTAAATGCTTTGTCTCCCTAGCCTGTGACCAGCTTTCTCTTGGGGTAGCAGCGATTTTCGGTCCCTCTCACAGTTCCTCTGCTAATGCTGTCCAGTCTATTTGTAATGCCCTTGGGGTCCCACACATCCAGACCAAATGGAAGCATCAGGTGTCAGACAACAGAGATGTCTTCTACGTGAGCCTTTATCCAGACTTCTCCTCCCTCAGCCGGGCTATCCTGGACTTGGTCCACTTCTTCAAATGGAAGACGGTGACGGTGGTTTATGATGACAGCACTGGTAAGGCCGCATACACAGTTCTTGTACTGAAAGTTCTTGTCATATATACATTTAAAAAACTTTGAGAGTTTATAAATGTTTTAATAGCATTTCATGCTAAAATCTTTTCACTTGAAAAGATTCCTTCCCAGTATTGAATGTTCAGTTTGTGTTTGGGAAGAGGAAAATAGTAGAGTGGTCTACCGTGAAGGTATGGACATGACTTTTATTTTTGTTGGACAAAAGAACCAAAGCAGGATGGTTAAGTTCAAACTGCATCCAGGAGAGAAGCATCATACTGCTAACAGAAATCCATCTGCACAGATAGCATGCTAAGACAAAGCTAGGCCCTAATCTGCAGCAGGTTACGAACGATGAGCTACGTGTTCATGCAGGTAGAAGAATTATTGTGGAAATGACTTTAAGTGTTTTTGGATTAACTTTGAACTTTGCTTTATGTATATACGTAAAAACTAAAAGAGAGATCCCGTATATGTCCTCATTCGTATTGAGATTTGTCTTAATCTAGGTGACTGTGGCCTTTAACCTGTTAACTAATAATTATGGGACAGTTTCTTTCAGATCAGTTTAAAAGTATTGAAACAAATAGATTTAAAAATACTTCCCTCATTGAGTAATTAAGTAACATACTGCAAACTAAGACATAAAGTGTAATACATTACAAACTGCTGAAGTTTTGGAAAATAGAGGGTTAAACTTTTTTTCAGTCTGACCTTTCACACACACATTTTTCACTACAAACTACAAACATTCTTTCATGTTTGTAGTTCATGTTTTTAGAGTACATCTTTCAGTGTACTCTAAAAAACAAAAGGTAAATCAAAACTACAGCAGTGCTACAGAATCCAAGAACTCTCTGTGTCACTTGCTTTTACTGAGGTTTTGGCTTGTTGAGTTCATAATCTGTGAGGAAGTAGCTTTTCTCCTTATGCGGTGAATGAAACCTTGTTCAGACTATGAGTCCAGTCTAGGTCACCAGATGACAAATAAGCCAGCAGGCTGGGTACATGGACCATATGCCAGAGGTCAGGGTAAGTGCCAGCATGGAGACAGGCTGCCAGGCCTCCCAGAGTTCCATCCAACAGACAGGCTGCAACTGAACTGGCCTGGATCGAAGAACTGCAGTGCATGTGTTCAGCTAGTGCATGCTTTGTGGAACAAACCAGTAGGCACACGTGATCAGGGAAATCTGCAAATAGCAGATTTTATCAGTGGTTTACTGTCCTTACGTTCTGTTGTGAATAGTCAGGACTAGAGATAAGCAGTGGAAAAGAGGTTTTAAGTCAGCCATAGACACGTGAGATTTGTAGTGTTAGTGACGGTGCGTACACACCGAACGCGATAGACGCGACCAGAGCGTCAGGTTTACATGAAGTCAATGGAGGAGCGCGATGAAGCGCGACTGGGGGTCCCGCGAAAATTCAGAAGCAGATTTGCGTCGCGAAAACGTGTTAGTCACACTTGAAGCGCGAATAGAAATACGCGCGGCAGTTTGTGTGGTGCATTCACGCATATCGCATCTACAGCTTGAGGTGGAAAAATATGAACTCCAGCTTCAAGTCGCGCCGCGACAACCAATCAGGAGCCTGGTCAAAGGGGCAGGTCCAGCCAAAGCTCCTTCTCTTCCACTTTAAGCTGGGTCTTTTTTATTCCTGTCTCCCTGTAAAAAGTTATATTTTATATATTTATGTTTAATGTTTTTCTGTTTGAGAATTTAATGACTAATGTCTCAGTTCTACTACACAGCAAATATTGGTAAAATGGTAAATGGCCTGCATTTATATAGCGCCTTACTAGTCCCTAAGGACCCCAAAGCGCTTTACATATCGAGTCATCCACCCATTCACGCACACATTCACACACTGGTGATGGCAGCTACATTGTAGCCACAGCCACCCTGGGGCGCACTGACAGAGGCGAGGCTGCCGGACACTGGTGCCACCGGGCCCTCTGACCACCACCAGTAGGCAACGGGTGAAGTGTCTTGCCCAAGGACACAACGACCGAGACTGTCCAAGCCGGGGCTCGAACCGGCAACCTTCCGATTACAAGGCGACCTCCCAACTCTTGAGCCACGATCGCCCCAAATATTGGCACACAACTTGACATGTAGAATTTATTTCATATTATATCATTTCCTGTTTCATATGTTAGGCTGCCCTCTCTCTATGCCTTCTCCAATTTTGGTGATTAAACACAGCTGGACGCATCTTTAGCTCAGTTGGATGAGCATGTAGTCACATATCGTATGGCTGAGAGCGGGTTTGACTGCGAATGCTGTTAGCTGGCGTTAGCTGAGGTCAGTTCACAGACTGCAGACCGTTTCTAAATACTCAAGTACGCGAGTCTGTACTCACGTTTTCACTAGCCAGGACTTATAAGTTCACACGGGGGTCTGGACTTACCGACTTCCCCAGCTCGATCGCTCTACAACATCATAGCTCCGGGGTTTTACTGCCATCCCCTCTTAATTTAACGGTGATTGATATCTGCAATGGAAACTACACATGACATAGAAATTACATATGATGTAGTAGATCTCTTCAAGAAAAAAAAGATCATTTAAAAGCGTATCTTAAGGACTTTGACTAAATTCTGTTTCATAATGTCTCATAAGCTTCATATAGTTAAGCACAATCACTACATGACAGAAACACAAGCTTCATCTCTCTTAATAAACATAGTCCACATGTATGCCTGAGAAAAAACAAACAGGTGAGACGTTAGAATGCTTTTATTTTTATTTTAGCAAACACTCAAACCTACAACAGACAGCTGCTGGTGTTTGGAAGAGAACAGAACAATATTTAAAATATAATCTCATCATTTTTGGAGCAGCCTTCAAGTATTTTGTTTGTTTGTTTGTGTGTGTGCGTGTGTGTGTCTGTGTGATGGAGTTTATGGGTGGGGCTTTGAAACTGATTGATCCCACAACCGCAGTTAATTAAGTTGTAAAGTGGACACAGCTAGTTCATCCTGGGGTTAACAACAGCTTGATTTTCTGTCTTGGTGATGGGAAATGAGCTCCTGGGTTGACCTACAAACACCTTTACCTGCTCAGTGTCAGCATTTACACAGGTGACTTGATAGTAAATGCAGATAGCCCTGATAGAGGATACTGAGGGCAAACTGAAGCATTGAAGGAGACTGGTTTGAATCATTGAACAGATTCCAGCAGGACTGGGTTTTATTTGTATTTTCTTTCTTGCTGCATTGCTACCTTTAGCTACCTGCCTAAAGTACCAAGACAAAGGCAATGTAGCAGAACATTTCTATTCTATATAATCTCACGGTTTCTTCCTCAGGAGTCCACATCTGCTGCTCTCCACCTGCTTTCCAGAATGGGACATAAAGGGGGGGGGAACAATCTCTCTTTGTGTGCTGCTTTTCCGCCATGAAGGCGGCAAACAAGCAAATCAATAACAATAATGGTCCTCCTCTAACGGCTCAACTTTGTAATAGCCAAACTGAAATGGCAGCAGCATGTGTTATAGCTCCCCCAGTCAGCCATTACATCCGTACAACAACCAGGAATAGCACTGCTGCAGCTGCTGCTGTTGCAAAGTTTGATTACACCCACGATATATTTGACTGTGTGCTACTTTATGTATCAGTGTGCTCCATGGACCAAATGTGTCCAAGCATCAGGTTTCAGGTATGACCAATGAGTCATTTTGTCTGTTATTACTACACAACCTTTTTCTGAAAAAGACCCTGAGCAGAGTCCAAACATGATTCTACCCATCAAGGTTTCAAGCTCAGTCTCTTACAATGACACATGTGATAAAGCTTAGTGAACTCCTTACTTTTTATAGAGCAAGTTCAATAAAGAGATAGCATCATCAGCAGATACTGACTGTGGTTCATTCAATTAAGCTATCTGGCAGTTAGACTCTGATGGCCCATCACAGCAAAACAGAATCTCAGTAGCGACAGGAGTTAAGCGGAGAATCCCCCGGAGTCTCGATGCTGGTGGTGGAGATGAAGACGGAGCTTTTAAAAAAACACTATTGAAAGCAAAAACAATCGAGTTATTAGAAAAAGACTTGATACACTAAATTTGAATGATACACTAAACCTGTGAGGTGTTTCCTGCTGTCTTCTTAATGTCTGTCGTTATCATCAGACTCTGTGTACACTGAATGGTGCTCCGGTCTAAAACTGTTTGTTTGTTTGTACTGGCTGTTTATAATTTGAGTATCAGATCTGTGCAGGAAATTGTGACCAGTTGACTGCTTCAACACTGCAGTCAGTAGGTAGATGGAACAGATACACCCCCAGTCCGCTCCTAGTCCAGTCATGGAAGGCTGTTAGAAGAGATTACGAGCTGTTATGGATGGCATGGATTTCAGCAAGAGTGAATGTGTAATAAAAGCAAAACATGACTAAAGCTAGAAAGATCCCAAACTGAGGAAAATGTTCCAGAATACAAATACAATGAGCTGCTGATAGTAGAGAAATATTCCTTCTTTAAGTCTGCCAGTGAACAGCCAAACAGGCTGACAGGGTGAGTTTCACTCAGCCAGTTTGAAGAGGCAGATGGATAATATGACAGGACGTGTTGAAAGGTGTTCCACTCAGGTTTTTTAAGGTCAGTAAATCCTGACGTGGCAAAAAGAAATCTTTGAGCAAAATAAAGTGCTGATGTTTCACGACCCCAGCTAGCCACTGTGCGCGTACGCATGCAGGTCCGAATCCAGGCGAACCTGAAATCTGGTGTGGGCTGCCGTCAGCTCTTAGTTACTTCTGTAGTTACAATTGACATTGACTTTAAACTCAATTCTCCACCATCCATGTGTCAGTTCCCAATAACACACAAAACAGCTCATTGATATTCAGTGATGCTGATACCAGGCTATGGTCTGATTGGCACACTCCTGACTAATCACATCGCAGCAGTGACTTCAGCCTCGTCTCACTGCTCAGCACACATGCACGCTACATACATGCAAGAGTTGAGATTATTTAGCAACGTTTGAGACTCTTAATGGGTGAAAGCCTTCAAATCACAGTCCCATATTTATTTGCTGATTTACTGAATAATAATTATGTGAAAGCTGACACAGTGAGTGGAGAAGAAGAGGCGCAGAGATCTCCTGCTGTTACCCTCCATTCCTCTATCATACATATAGTAACTTATTTGCTCCCATTCTCAAATTCTGTGACAATTTTGGTGTTGATATATGTGATGCAATATGTGAAGAGTACAATTAATTACAGAGACTGAGTTCAGGGAAAGAGCATAAATCATTGAAGTCTGGGTGAATAAATCTAGTTTCCAATAATAAATACATATTTTCTGTTTTAGCTTCCTCACATTTACACCCATACACGTGTTGATGGGGGGGCAGCAGCAGGATGCATGTGCACATTTCTGAAGCTTTGCTTCTGCTTAATCTTTCTCCGGGTTCTCCAAATGTCATTGAACTTAAATAAGCTGTCCAAAGTGGTGAGGGTCAAAGTAACCTTGACCCTGACTCTCAGCAGCTTAGTGACTCATCAGCCAGTACTCCTATCACACATGTGGATCGGCCGTCTGGAGGAGTTACTTCAACATCTCTATGGCCAATGATGATTGATGGCTCAGTAAAAGGAACTATTCTTCCTCGTCGGGGGCAATGGACTAGAAGGGGAGTTGGATGGTGGAAGGGCTGCTCTCTTATAAGGATATTTATCACAGGTGGACCAATCTGGTTTATGCTCGGGAGACTCCCAGACGGCCCCATAATAAATGCTTAGGGGGGATGAAATATTCATGCAGAGTTAAATATGGATCCACCGTCAATACTGATCAGTGCTGACACTCCTCTTTCCTCCCACTTGAGAATTTTTTGCCAGTATTGCCTGTGCATGCAGATTTTTAAAGGCATGAAGGAGGACTCAGCCATGCAGAAGGGAAGGAGAAATATCTGAGGTGAGGAAGAGCGTTAGAGTGCTGCTGCAACATGTGTTTATGATGGGAAAGTGCAGCAGTCAGGTGTGTCAGCCGGTTTTTATTGGTGTTAACTAACTAATGTTGCGAAATCAGTTTTACCCCGGTTCTTTTTATTCCTCGAGCATCCAGAGACGGCACCGGACTCAGTAGTCATTTTCACAAAACTTTATTCATCTTTACTCATCTTCATTTATCCTCATTTAAGCATGCATCTTCTAGAAGGGAAGACTTGCCAGGCCGGTGCCCCTCTGCAAAATCTTCACCCCTTTGTTAGTTACAGCCAGCTTTATAGAGGCGTCCCCATCATAAACCCCCCCACTGTGCTGCAAACTCTGTGTCTGTGTGAGTGCTCGTGTGTGACTGTGTACACATACCTGTATGTATGTGTGTGCACGTGAGTGAGTGTGCGTGACAGTTAAAACACTGTGGGTGTAGGTGACTCCCTAGAGGTCATAAAACCCATCTCCCTTCCAGACCACAGGTATCCAGTTACAAATGTTGAGACCTTTCACAGTCCAACTGGGGGAGGGGTCTCCTACAATCTACTCCTAAGTTCATGACACAGTCAGGCCTTTATTACATTGAGGGCAGTATCTCTACAATAATTCTACATTCTATGTTAACACATTTCTAGACTCTAAAATAAGCTAAACATTCCTACACTAACTAACTAACTAACTAACTAACTAACTAACTAACTAACTGTAAAACAGAGAGCTGTGCTAGGTGCAGAAGCTGTTTCTCTCCTCAGACAGCTCAGGCAACACAAAAAGAAGACGCACAAAGACACGTTTAGTTTCGCTCTGTCGTCTGGAAACACGAAGATTATGGCCGAGAAAATTAGGCTGATTGTTTTAGTGGCAACAGTGTTAGAAGATCTTTACTACAACACTTCATGAATTTATATAAATCCCGGAGCCACTAAATGGATCAACACAGGTACATCTGTACATGCATCTGTCACAAACACTTACTCCACTGCCACTGATTTTAAGATTTAAATGCACAGCACTCCTTAGTTGTCAAACATTTATTGAATCTATAGTGATGTCAGGCTGTAAGGCTGAGGTCCACCTGTCAACATGAACCCATTCATTATGTTCTTACTGTAAGCTCATGTAGCCTGCTGCATTCTTGCTGAATGTCTTCTTTCTGCACTGCTTCCTGGCTGATTTAGTGAAGAACTGCAAACTGTTATCACTGTAGTTAACATTTAGTCTAAGCTGCCAATAACAAGTGATGGAGGAAGATTTTAAGAACCAGTGCTTTAGTGAAAGTGCACAGGGGATCAATGATCTCAGAGCAGCAGCAGCTTGTCTTGCACTAGTCTCACATCAGTTTCCCACCAAGACCACACGTTTATTTGCATTGCACCCACTTCAGGTGTCATCAGCCCATTCAGTGGGCATTATTATAGTAATGAGCCCCATAGATGTGGGCCGGTAGGCGTCTTCTATACCCGCTAGACGGTCAGAAAGTTTGTTATCATCCATTAAGATGAAGCATCACTAACAGGATGATGGGAAGACTGCAGAATCCATTGTCACTGCTTTCCGGTGGATACGGCAGCGTTTACAGGTAAGACCATTTAAATGGAGAGATTATGATACGTCAGTGAGTGTCAATGAGAACTGAAAATGTGATGTTATGTGTTGAGAAAGCAGCTTTGAGATGCATTTGTAGATATTGTTACGTGTTTTATCACCTTTACGCTGCTAGCTTAGTTACTGTGCAAAGGTATTGTAGTATGCCGTCGTACAGTGATTACTGTCAGGAGAGAAATATCAGTTTCTCTCCTGACTAAGTTGCTAGTTAATTAAATTAGCAGTAAAATGGTTATTTGCAGCCTGATTCTGAATAAATATCCTGATTATCTTCAATGCATTTTTAGCCAGTATGTGCTAGTTCCACTGCTTCGTTCAAACTGTATCATATCGGCTCAGGATCAATGTAAAATTAAGTTCTGAAAAAAGTCTGGCTCCTTTACTCCTGCATGACAAACCTCAGGCTGGTGTTTGTTGGACCTTCTTTCCTGCTGGCAAACCTGTGAGGCCGTTAGAAACTCACAGTAATGTTTACATCATGCAAAGACTGCCAGACTCTGTAATTCTGTAAATGATCAGTGACTGAGGCTGGCGGTAAACACGTGCTGTCCTCTATACTGTATTTTGTGACTGATTTATTAATACGTTTTATGTTGTTTGTTTATTAATAGAGAGAAGATAGATTTAAGACGTGCAAAGAGAAACACTGTTGCTTTAATACTTTGACCTGTGTTTAGTGCTGCATCAATAATCAACATGTCCCCTTCACATGTCATTGTAGTTTTTGCTGTTGTTCTTTCAGAGATGGATTGGAAATTAAAAAGTCCTTAAAAGATTTTTCTCCTCCCCGACCCTTAAAGCTTCTTCTGACATTCTCAGAAACACAGGTGAGCAACAACCCTTAATATGTGCTTTTAACATATTAGTGATTTATATACCAGCCTTGTATTCGTTTTTCAGGTGGTTTGTTCATCCACAGAAGCTTCATTTGTCACTGTGGGACTGCTGTGTCACCTGAAAAACCATGTCATCCATTCTCACATGATGTTCTGTTTACAGAAGAATTTTAGAGAAATGTATTTGTCTGCCAAAAGGGAAGGCTACAGTGTTTCCATGGATTACCTCTGTATGAACGCGCTTATTAGAGGAAGGCAAGTGTTTGCCCTTTTTTGTTCCTCAGCCACAGTCAGTGCTATCACAGGCAGGTGGTCAACATTAGGAGAAGACAAGAAGTAAAAGGATTTCCAACAGGCAGCTGCAGTGAGGCCACAGCCACCTTACACTGAGACCAGAAAGCATCTGAAAGAAGCTTTTTATGCTAGCTGTTTGTTATTAAAAAATTAAAAATATTTATAAATATATATTTGTAATAGGGGTGCAACGATATTTGTATCGATATTGAACCGTTCGATACAGTGCTTTCGGTTCGGTATGCATATGTATCGAACAATACAACATTTGTAATTTATTTTATCAATTTTCCTTCTGACGATGCTGTCTGTGTTGAGCGCTCAGTGAATCTGCGTTCGACTACTCCGCCTAGGCTGCACTGTCGAGCGCAGATCCACTGAGCGCTCAACACAGACAGCATAGTCAGAAGGAAGAGCGCAGGGCAAGCTAGCGAGACAGAAGTTAAGCTCTCCTTGCAACATGGACCTCCCCCACCCTCATTCAGATCTGGTGTTTGGAATTATTTTGGTTTTCATGTGACGTATGACCCTGAAGGTAAGCGAGTCATGGACTAAAGTAAAACAGTATGTTGGATGTGCCATGCAATGCTCAATTACATGGGTGGGAACTAGTGTGTTAGCGCAGTTAGCTCGTTAACGTGTTGGCCGTCTAGCCCCATGCACGGGGCGATCGGCGGTAGCTCGTTAACGGAGATTTGCCGTGTTGTGGCGTTAAGGTCATTTCAACGAGATTAACCTGAAAGCACTAGTGGGAACACAACGAATATGACTGCACATTTACATCATCCTAGTGCAAAGACAAGTGGAAGCAGACAAGCAAGCATGCTACTAACTTTAGCCGAGTCATTTAGACAGCCGTTTAATATGCTGCTGAGAATATAGCCCAGAAGAAGCGGATAGTATAGCTTTTATTTTGGAAAGAGACATTTCTCTGTAATAAACTCTCTTTTCCAAAGATGAGTGATTCCTCAATCAGATACAGGGCTCGCAATATCGCTAGCCCGACGTCCCGGAGCTAGCGATTTTTTTCAGTCGGGCTACCAAAATCTATCTCTGCCCTGCCCGTCGGGCTATTGTAGGAAACATATATGTCAATGCTTTTGCATTCTTTCAGAAATGTAGCTGGGTAATTATGTCATTGGCATCGGTGAGCCACTGTCAATATGTGACATATTGAAATCGCGTTTGAATTTGCGCTTGTTTTTTTGCTTTCACTTTGCAATCGTGCGAACTGTGTATAGAGAGTGACAGCACCGATCTGTGAGTGATGATAATTTGTGCACCAATTCCTCTGATATCGTCTTATTAATCGTTAGCTTACTATGCAAACATGACAAGTGAAATCTCCCGCAGCTTAAACATGTGAGAGGTTGATCGCGCAGAGAATCGCTGAGCTTATGTGAGTGCGTGTGTAAAAGCATTTCAGTTCTGCTGAGCCAAATAAGACAGGTCAGGGTGAAGAAGTGACAGCCAAAGAAAAGCTTACCACAAAACTGAGAAGTTATGACAAATCAGACTATAAGGCAAAAAGAAAGTGCAGCTTTATGGTTTCATGGACAAAAGAATTTCTGTGGCTGCGATATGACGAGCTAAATAACCAGGGCTGCACATAAGTGGTCCGCAGGTGCGCATTCGCTGTCAAAATAAAAAACACGCACAAGGGTTAGGGTTAAATTTAAAAACTGTACTTTTGAGTTAAAATATATATTTATAATTTTAATAAATGACAAATTAAAAAGGCATGAACATTTTTTTGTATCGAAAAAATATCGAACCGTGACACCAAAGTATCGAATCGAACCGAACCGTGAATTTTGTGTATCGTTGCACCCCTAATTTGTAAAGAGAATTTCAGTGGATTTTCTGTCACATGTATTGTGTTAGCCCTGTGAGAAACAGGCAGCCTGTCCTGCCTTTGTCCTGTGGAAGCTCGGATGGGCTTCATCCTCCTGCGACCATGAACTGGATACATCGTATTCCAATTATGTCATCTGATCATTTACAAACGTAAAGTAGCAGTTTTTACCCGACAGCCATATCCACACTGAACACTGAACTCAAAAACCACTGACTACAAGACTTATTTATTTATTATGTGTAATATTTATCACTTCTACTTCTTAGTATTACCTCTGCATACATTTCTTATTTATACTATTATTAGGCACGAGATATCCTGACAGTGCACCATAATGTCGTTGCACATTCTAATATAATGAAAATAAGCATTTAATCAAAATGTAAGAAATGACAAATTCTAAAAAAATAAACCTGACATTAAAGTATAACTACAGGTTCATTTGTGGACATTTAGTTGAATGTTATTCAGTGACTTTTGCATTTGCCATTTGCAGTGATACACTTTCTTTTTCATCTTCGTTTGTTCTGTAAAATTATTTAAAGTGTAACGACTTCAGACCAAATGTTTGCTACGGTCATTTTGTAGAAGCATTTCTTACGTATCAGTCAGATGCTGCATAGAACGCATGTTGTAACATTATAGTATTATTTGCTGTGTGTAACTGTGGCTATTCAACCTCATTAAACAACACATTCAAGCTGCATGATGCACATAAAACGACTAAAATCATCTTCTTCTTTTGGTTTATTGTCTTTGAACCAGCAGATAAAGCCCGTGGCATTCACAACAAGTCTGTGAAGAAATATTTGAGGCCATGCACTGAAAAGGTATTTTTATTACCGTAAGATATTTGGAGTAACAGTTACTACAACTCTGTGGTTGTGCTCTAGTAAAGGTCACGGTCTAAGAGGTCTGCTGTTGATATTTGACACAGATAGAAGCTCATTTCTTCTGAATATAGTTACAATTACATATTTTTAGAAATACAGCTTTTAAAAGTTTGACATTGTGATCATATGACACTAGATATCAGGTGATGCGATTTAAGGTCATTTACACTAACCAGTGTCAGTGTAACTGTAACATGTTTTTACATTTCTGAAACACGTATGAATATAAAATATAAAAATGGCAAAGAATGGCAGACTTCTATTCATTGATACAGACATATACATGCATTATGAAACGTATGTGTCCTCGATAACTGTTTTTTTTATCATGTCATGTGACATCCGTGACCAAATTGACATGACAGAACCCGAGACACAGCCCAGCCACAAAGTGAACTAACTCATTTAGCTAAAGACAACAGGGTTAAAGACACCTCACTAACCAACCTGAGACATTGCATTGAATTATTGTTTATATCTTCATCATTTCACCTGACTGGTTTCAGCTCAGATATTCTGCTTTTTCTTTTTGGTAGATCAAAGCAACTCGTGCTGTTTCTGCTGCTTCCATTTTGATGCCACAAAGAAGAAGAAGAAAGCTTCAAACAAGTGTGGATCATGGTCTCAGTGCACAGTGTGCTGATATTGGTCACTTACTGCATTGGTTTTAAAAGCAACGTGTCCACCACAATCAACAGACTGATCAAAAACATTGACATATGTGTTGTTGTTTTAATATGTGTGATATTAGGGGTTGATGTTTTAAAATCCTTCCATTTTTAAAATTCACTAAAATGGAGGCTGAATGCACTTTGCATCATGTTGTTACCTTCAAACATGAATAAGGTTTACCTGCAGGAGGTTTGATGGGGCAGATACTTAAATATACACATGCACCTTTTCATTTCCATTCAAGAATCCTACTGTGATTTCAGTTTACATTAATATTTTTGAACCAAATGTTGGCTGTGACTATGATGGACTGGACACCTGCCCAGGGTGCAGACTGTCCTTCAGTCAAGGATCCCAGGATAGACCACAGCCCAACAACAACAACAATGGACTGGGCTGTCAGTGTTCAAGTTCAAGTTCAAGTTCAAATTTTATTCGCCACATGCAGTGGCAGGTTGCCCTGCAGTGGAATGAACCCGCCCCCGACCTTACACACACTACACAGACATCACATGGGGATACAAGTCAGAGAACGGTTGCATTACAGAAAAACACTGAAATGTACACTACAATGGGAAAGTACAAGAGGAAAAAAAGAGACCTCTACTCATGCTGGGCTGTAGAGGACAGCATGAGAACAGGAAACAAAAAAACTCCTCTGCACAGAAAGCACATATATGTCCACAGTACAACATTATAGAGCACGTGACCAGCAACAGGGTTGGGTAGGGGATAAGGAGTAATCCCAGGCAACACAGCAGCCATCCGTACTTAGCCAGGCTAAGTAAACAGTCAACACACAGTCGTTATCAGGGAGTTCTTGTTCGGCTCCAGCCTTGAACCCACAGCTGGCGCCGAAGGCATATCCGCTTTATGATGTTGATGTTGTTGATTTTTCTTTTATGCGAGCAGCTCATGAGAATTTCAAAGCTGTTCTTTAACACTCCGACTCCGACGTTATTCCATCCTGTCAATGTGAGGGGCACTGATCACAGATCAAATAGTAAAAGAAAAGAGAAACAAATAAAGGGTCATTTTCATCTCTCATAGCATAGGATTAGGCTTATTATTAATGATGACTTAGACTAATAATTTATGTTAGATTGTGAATTATGCTATTGTTTTGGTATGCTGCTGTTGGTATCCAAGTTATACCTGAATTTAACCAACCGGCCGCAACAGATGGCCCCGCCCCTCCCTGAGCCTGGTTCTGCCGGAGATTTCTTCCTGTTAAAAGGGAGTTTTTCCTTCCCACTGTCGCCAAAGTGCTTGCTCATAGGGGGTCATATGATTGTTGGGTATTTCTCTGTATGTATTATTGTAAGGTCTACCTTACAATATAAAGTGCCTTGGGGGGACTGTTGTTGTGATTTGGCGCTGTGTAAATAAAATTGAATTGAATTGAATTGAATTTGACTAACAGCATTATTAATAGAATGTCTTTGTTTTTCCTATTTTCTAATATAATAATGATGACTTGTAAATAAGTGGAAATCTCATGTTCTCACAGTCCTAATGGCAGTATGATGATTCTTCAAAGCTCCTGCTTTGAAACACTGGACTTTACGTCATGAAAGATTAAAATATAATATAATATATATAAAATGAAAACATCTGTGTCTGCAGCACATTCACTCAGGCTGGGTAGGAGTCAAAAACTGGCAGTGATTACAAACACAAAGACAAGCAGTCCATGCAGAGGTCACACGTACAGAGACCAAAATGAAACAGCAGTGAAAAGTAACTGGACACTGAAAAACCCAAAGCAACATGGCAGGGGACCCAGGGTTACAATTAGCCCCAAAAGAGAAAGAACTGACAAAGGCAACAAATAAACTGAGAGGAATACAGAAAGACTGGTGATTAGAAAATAAATAAGAAAAGGACTTCAACCTCTACCTGGAATACTTAAAGCTTTTATAAAGTCACTGAGTCAACACTTTCTAAGACATTTGTTTTCTTATATGCTGGGACCTCTTGTTTAGGTTTAACAGCTTTTCAGTCCATGCAGGTTAGGGTTTGGTCCCGCTCAGATAAATGATCTCCAATCACAGCGCAGCTCATAAAGATGAAAACACATACAGAGTGTGATCTGAGTTTGGTGAACTTTGTTAGTAACAAATGACAGTAAAAAGTTAATGACAAAACATGCAAAATATCCACTAATAATAACAAAGCAGAAAAACAGTCATACTCAGATTTTTACACTCTTAGTTGCTCTTGCTGTAATCTTGCTGTGATCTAATGTTCAGTACATGATAAGGGGATGTCCTGAGGATGGCATTGGTTGTCTCTGGTGATGTAACCACGAATAGGAGGAAAAGCGTCTGCCTGATGCTGGTGAAACATCACAGTACACTGGTCTAGTTTTCTTTCTAGCTGTTTAAAACTCTGGATGAGAAAATCTGTCACAACAGGCTTTCACTGACATCGATGGAGATGCCGTGCTACAGTTTTTCTTATGCAGCCTTTCCTGGTACGGAGTGTTCTTTTCTCTGCCAGTCTTCCCTTGTCTTTAAGACTCCTTGAAATGTCATCTTCTTCAACATTGAGGGGACAAGATGACACAGTGTTAGGTCATGTTACTGCATGGTTTCCAAAATAACTGGCAGGAAGTAACCAGGTAGTTAGAAAGGGACTGACGTGCTTAGAGTGACTGCACTTGAAAGGAGACACATTTATCCACTGATCTACATCACTTCACCTGGGTACGTTCTTTGAAGCTGGATGAAGACTGCTCCTTCCCTCAGTCCAATTCTAGTTTTGCAGACCAGTTGCTCTCTGAGGTCACAGTCAGCAATTGTAGCAGCAGACTAACAATTAAAATCAATTTCTTCCATTGTTTTTTCCTTTTTTATAATAACTATGTACAACATGCATCCATCTATCTTCTTCCCCCTATCCGGGGCCAGGTCACAGGGGCACCAGCCTAAGCAGAGAAGCCCAGACCTCCCTCTCCCCAGCCACCTCCTCCAGCTTGTCCAGGAGAACACTAAGGCCTTCCAAGGCCAGCAGAGCGATACAATTTCTCCAGTGTATCCTGGGTTTGCCTCGGGGCCTCTTCCTATGCTTTTGTAAAAAGAACATTAAACTCTACGACTCACAACTATTTCTTCTTTAGCTTTGGATGGTTTACCTGCTGCCTCTGACGATGGATCAGATGCCCTTTTGGGGAAGTATAGTATTTTTCTCTGCTTTGTCAAAACCTCTACAGAGCCTGTCAAGAGAAAAATATCTGTCAGCATAGAAGATATGAAATATATATATTTCGTTAGACAGCACTGAACAAACTTTGGTCAGCTGATTTCCTCTGTGCAGTGCAGAAGAGTATCAGTCAAGGTGGTGAGATGGACTCATCATTTGTGGTAGTTCTTCTGAAGAAAGACCACTGGTACCATCTGTGAGCCCAAACCACTCAAGCTGTCTGCTGCTCTGCTTCATCTGCAATTACAGCCAGCACCAGGCTGATACAATTATACCAAATACCACATTACTTTGTATGAATAAATAATAAACAAGAAATAAACTTTGGAGATGCTGAGCAGGTGGTTCCATCATCAAACTGTAGACAGCCTCTTTGTTGGAAGAGGTAATGCCTACAACAGGACTGATTCTCCATCATAGATCTATAGAGTGTGTCAACTTGTGGTATTCAGATAATAAGATTTAAGCCAGGGTGACATAGTTTTCCAGATGACCTTTGCAGACTGACTTACCTGTGTAAGTATGAGGCTCAACAAAAATCAGACTATGTAGTAACAGATAAATGAAACTCCAGCTGGGAGATGGAAATTTGCATTTCTGTCTGACTCATCTGGACAGGGACAGTGTGGCAAACTGAAAAGCGTCTCCAAAACAGCCAAAAGTGAACTTAATACTAGGAATTTAAGGGCTGGGAATTTAACAAATTGGTTAAAAAAACATAATGTGTTAAAAAAAATAACGCATTTAATCACACTTTGCAGGGAACTTTTGTCAATGCACGATTTCCCGGTATACCGATTATACTGATGCACACATCAGAGCTAGAAAGAGTTAGTTGTCCCTGACAACCCCATGACCCTACACAAAGTGTTTCAAATGTCTGGGGGCCTGCCTTAGGCGAGCAGGCCGATTGAGGCCAGCAGAGGGAGAGTCATTCTGATCAGGACATGAGGTACAGCTGCCACCCCTTTCCCCAACAGCAGGTGAGGCAAGTGGGCGATATGGTGAGAGTCTGTCCTGGTGCAACACTACCATGTGCCCCTAGCCATGCATGCGTACCAGGTACACCACCTCAGATAACACTGTCATGACTTCCGTAGGCTCTTGCCAATGACTGCAAAGTTCAGGGTCCATTTCTTGCCCACCAGCAATCTCAGGCTCAGGGCCTAAACACCAAGTCCATTGGTGTTTAGAGATCCTGCAAAAACAATAGGGCAGCAGGTGTGCACTGACTGGACTCTTGGACAGCAATTCTGTAGGACCAAAGGGCCAGTCTCAGTCACGTTGGTGTTGGCTGGTTAGGATGGCCAGTTGGGTAGCCAGGGTGCGGTTGAGGCGCTTGCCCAGGCCGTCGCTTTGAGGGTGGAGCAGTGTTTCTTTGTCTTCTCCAACCCAAGCCACTGACAGACCTGCCCAAAGGCCTTAGATTCAAAGTTACACCCCTGGTCACTGTGGAGCTCAGCAGGGACCCTAAGGTGGATAAATTTCTCCTCCACCAGCTTCTCCACTGTTGTAGCTGCACTTTGATCTGGCACTGTGTACACCTCAGGCCAATATGTGAAATAATCCATGGTCATCAGTACATACTGGTTCCCCAACTCAACAATGGTGAATGGCCCCAAAATATCCACTCCTATTCGTTCCATAGGGGCCCTCACCAAATACTGCTGCAGGAGAGGTCCCTTTTGTGCTGTACAGATATGCATGTGCAACTCCACATCTCGTTGGCACCCAGGCCAGTAAAGCCACCCACTGAGACAATGGAGGGTCTTGGCATTAGCATAGTACCCTGCTCCCACTGAGCCATGAACAAGCTTGAGCACCTGGGGACGTAGCGAATGGGGCACCAGCAATTGTAGGAGGTCTCTACCCTGTCCAGGGCCTGCCACCTCTGGTACATGAGGCCTTTTTGAAGCTCAAGGTTGTGGTAGGCCCTCATCAGCCTCCTGCTGCTGGCTCAGTGCTGTTTGACCTCATTCCTCCTGTCATTGGGAATAATGACACTCAACTGCTGCACAGGGACGTCCTTGGAGCACTTCCAACCAGCGGGGCACCTGGCCTTCTGGGTGCTTGAAGTTTAAGAGGTTAGGGATGCATGGTCAATGTGGAGGAGGAAGCGGCAGCCATGCAAGTATGGACGGAAGTGCTGTACTACCAGAACTACAGCGAGCAGCTTGCGCCGAGTAATGCAGTAGTTTTTTTTGGCTCAACCCAATGCACGGCTGAAATAAGCCACAACACATTCTCCATCTCCAATCTGCTGGGACAAGACAGCCCCAATGCCTACATTGCTGGCATCTGTGTTCACAATGAAGGACTGTTGGGCGTCAGGGTAGGCCAGAACTAGGGCTTTTGAATATAGTGTAAATACTGTAGGGGTGGCTGTGGCTCAGGTCGTAGAGCAGATCAGCTACTGATTGGAAGGTTGGTGGTTCGATTCCTGGCTCCCCCAGTCTGCATGTCAAATATCCTTGGGCAAGATACTAACCCCAAATTGCTTAATGTTTATTAATTGCACTTGAGTTTAGAAGTGCTTGTATGAATGGGTGAATGAGGCATGTTATATAGAGTGCTTTGAGTACTCTGGGAGAGTAGAAAAGTGCTATATAGAATCAGACCATTTACCATATACTACATATGTCATCTGTGTCCAGATTTGGTTTATATGCAAACTACAAAGAGCACAGAGATGTTTTCATACGGCACTCAGGTCGGCCAAGGTTAGTCTCTAAAACAACTGATCACATATAATGTGAGGGTTGCTATTACTAAAGCTCTGATAAGGTCAACTTCAAACTGGACAGACTGGATATTTCCATCCAACCACACTTTTCTGGGTTCAGATGTGCAGCTATCTGAGCAGAGACCCTCCAACACTACCTGCTTCCAGCCACCTCCTGTGTCTCTGTGTGTGTCTGTTTTTTCTATACTTGTTGCTTTCACATTTTTTCAGCCAGCTCCTGTTGAGGATGTAACCCAGTGTGAACTTTCCCTATCATTTTCACATGAAATACATTCATTTTTTTCTCAATTACAATCACATGGCCAATCTATAGATTTGTTTAGTCTTTTTTTTTTTGTAGAAAGATGATTTTCTCATAGCCATAGTAAAAGGAAAAAGCTCCATAATGTGGTTTAGGTACCCACTAGTGTTTCTGTAGCCAGCTGAGGTGATTGTGAACCACAGTAGAGAAGTCACTTTGTCTTGCATTGGTTAAATGGAACATGGCCAGTGTCTCACAGGTCAACACTCGGGGGTATTATCATTAGTGTGTGACATCATGTTTGACTTAATGAAAGCTAGCAATTGGTTGCTGAAGCGCCTGCAGACTGCTCTCCCACCGAGCACTGCATTCATGCACAAACAAACAATGCCACAGGGCAAACAGCTGGAGACAGTAGACTGTGGGCACAGGCCCAGAAGACTGCTGCACCAGTTTAGACCAAATATAATGGTATGTTTTCAGATGCGAGCACTGGTTTATTTTTTTTTAAATATCTCATGGTCTATGAAGTGTGTGATCAACAATACTCTAACTAGTTACATGAGAGCAGTTTTATTTTCACATGTTAGTAACACAGCACATTTGTTCTATACATTAACTTGTTATTCTTTAGCTTTCAGGACTTGTTTCAGTGTTCCAGTGTACAGTTGAATAGTCATAACAACAACAACAATATTACTTCTACTACTAATAACACTAAATAATTAAACACTCCTCCATTTAAAGCAAAGAAAAAAGTTCAAGATACAGTTAAGGAAGAATAATTTTTACAAATTAACTTTTCCTTAATGAGCAATGAGACCAATGTAAAGTAAAAACTTAGAGTATGATAATGAAAATAGCTCCATATTAAAACAGTTGTGAGGTTGGAATATAGGTCCATGGGGACTTCCAATATTTGTGACAGATCACAAATTAGAATGAAGCTATTCTGGTTTTTTCCTTTTTTGTGCAGGTGTCACAGAGATTTGATCAAAATGTGACTATTTATAGCATGAACACAACACAGACCCAGGTTAGTTTTAATTTATTTTTTTCTCTAAATCCACTTTTTATTATAGCATTTAGTTATATTCTGTGATTTAGTTTAGTTTATCTAGTGTATTGTCAAAAAGTAAATGCATAGACTGTTGTTGGTTCTCCACATTAAGTTTGAATGTGCATGCATGAAAAAATTCCACCCTCATTTTCCAGACTGCAATCTGTATTCTGTGCCACTAGCCATCCTATTATCACATGCTTTTTGATATCTGAATAAGAAGTGTGCCAGACATCAACTCTGATTTAGTTCATAATGGCACGTTGCCAGCACACAGCACAGACTGAGTCAAGCCAACAAGTCTGCACTATAACGACACCCTGTATGCAGCACAGCTCACTCCCAGTCCAATCACACTATGAAAATCTCTTTGTTTCAGTAGTTAAAATGTAGCTCAGCAAAAAAAGAATATGACCAAATATCTAAATATCTCAAGCTAAAAAGAAAATTCATGTAAATGACACACTGACAAATTAAAGCAGCTCAGTGTAGCGGTACAATGTAGTGGACAGTGCAGTGCAATAACGTGGCTTGAAGGTAATGCATGTTAACAGCTGAGATTCAAATAAAATGTTAACATGAGAGGACAGAGAATGCTCTGCCAGACAGATGTGTGGCATTGTAAAGAGGCACTTCATGAAATATGAAAGATTTCTTCAATATGCCCCCATGCTGAAAAAGTCTCTTAGAAAAAGTGCACCACTGCCTGTCAGGTAAGTAGTGTGGAGGGTCATCGAAATAATCTATGTTCAGGGACCTTCTACACCACCACTTGGTTAGAAGAACACACAGTACAGTAGACCCTACAATAATACATAGAGAGAAAAACCCAACAATCATATGAGCCCCTATGAGCAAGCACTTTGGCGACAGTGGGAAGGAAAAACTCCCTTTTAACAGGAAGAAACCTCCAGCAGAACCAGGCTCAGGCAGGGGCGGGGCCATCTGCTGTGATTGGTTGGGGTGAGAGAAGGAAGACAGGATAAAGACATGCTGTGGAAGAGAGACAGAGGTTAATAACAGATATGATTCAATGCAGAGAGGTCTGTGAACACATAGTGAGTGAGAAAGGTGACTGGAAAGGAAAAACTCAATGCATCATGGGAATCCCCGGCAGCCTACGTCTGTTGCAGCATAACTAAGGGAGGATTCAGGGTCACCTGGTCCAGCCCTAACTATATGCTTTAGCAAAAAGGAAAGTTTGAAGCCTAATCTTGAAAGTAGAGATAGTGTCTGTCTCCTGAATCCAAACTGGAAGCTGGTTCCACAGAAGAGGGGCCTGAAAACTGAAGGCTCTGCCTCCCATTCTACTTTTAAATACTCTAGGAACAACAAGTAGGCCTGCAGAGCGAGAGCGAAGTGCTCTAATAGGGTGATATGGTACTACAAGGTCATTAAGATAAGATGGGGCCTGATTATTTAAGACCTTGTATGTGAGGAGCAGGATTTTGAATGATCCTCCTTTCCAGTCACCTTTCTCACTCACTATGTATTAACAGACCTCTCTGCATTGAATCATATCTGTTATTAATCTCTGTCTCTCTTCCACAGCATGTCTTTATCCTGTCTTCCTTCTCTCACCCCAACCAATCACAGCAGATGGCCCCGCCCCTCCCTGAGCCTGGTTCTGCTGGAGGTCGTGGCGATCGTGGCTCAAGAGTTGGGAGTTCGCCTTGTAATCGGAAGGTTGCCGGTTCGAGCCCTGGCTTGGACAGTCTCGGTCGTTGTGTCCTTGGGCAAGACACTTCCCCCGTTGCCTACTGGTGGTGGTCAGAGGGCCCGGTGGCGCCAGTGTCCGGCAGCCTCGCCTCTGTCAGTGCGCCCCAGGGTGGCTGTGGCTACTATGTAGCTGCCATCACCAGTGTGTGAATGTGTGCGTGAATGGGTGGATGACTGGATATGTAAAGCGCTTTGGGGTCCTTAGGGACTAGTAAAGCGCTATATAAATACAGGCCATTTACCATTTCCTGTTAAAAGGGAGTTTTTCCTTCCCACTGTCACCAAAGTGCTTGCTCATAGGGGGTCATATGATTGTTGGGTTTTTCTCTGTATCTATGAAGCTCCTTGAGGCGACTTTTGTTGTGATTTGGCGCTATATGAATAAAATTGAATTGATTTGAATTGAATTGTGTTATCTGGCTTCATGGACAGATAGAGCTGGGTGTCATCTGCATAGCAGTGTAAATGTATGCTATGTCTTCTAATGATACTGCCTAAGGGAAGCATGTATAATGTAAACAGAATTGGTCCTAGCACTGAACCCTGTGGAACTCCATAATTAACCTCAGTGTGTGAAGAGGACTCTCCATTTACATGCACAAACTGGAGTCTATTAGATAGATATGATACAAACCACTGCAGCGCAGTACCTGTAATACCTACAGCATGTTCTAATCGCTCTAATAGGATATTATGGTCGACAGTATCGAATGCTGCACTGAGGTCTAGCAGGACAAGCACAGAGATGAGTCCACTGTCAGAGGCCATAAGAAGATCATTTGTAACCTTCACTAAAGCTGTTTCTGTGCTGTGCTGAGCTCTGAAACCTGACTGAAACTCTTCAAATAAACCTCTGCAGATGATCTGTTAGCTGTTTGACAACTACTCTTTCAAGGATGTTGTTCACAGGCAACATACAGTTCCAGTGGTATTTTTGCTAAATTTAATATAGTCTGTGATCCATCCAGTCAAACAGATGATATCTTCTCCACATGTAGATTCAAAACAGTCCTGAAGGGTCTTTAAGTCTCAATTGTCAAACTCGCAAAAGCCTTTATGGATACAGGCTGTCATTAAACAAGAAGCCAACAATAACAATGACTAATGAGAATTGCCTCTGCAAGTAATGTGGAGGTATTGTAAAAGCTATCAGTGCAATATTGCAGAAATCTTCCTTCATAGTAACATATGCAGGATTGCATGACTTTCAGTAACTAACAGTTTTAATCTTTTGTTCCTGCCACTCAAATGAACATCTCTATCTGACCAAAAAGTTCTGAAGTGAGGTGCTGCTGCACTGTGGAAGCAGCCATGTTTCTGTGAAGCACATACATACGCCCAGTCATCTCATTGTCTCACATTCCCAAAGGTTCTTACTTCTTTGCTTAACTCCAGCTCTGCAGCCCCTTCTTCAGGATAGCAGCCTAATATTTGGAATTGTTTACACCAGGTTGTACAGGTGGGCAACAGAGAGAAAGAAAGAAAGCAGGTCATACATATTAAATGAAGTAATTTGGCATAACCAAGCACAAAATGTACTTGGTTAATGTTCAGAAGAATTATGGTTGTGGTTGAAAGAAACCAACATCGACTGGACTGGAAACAGCCTGTAACTGGTTCAGATTTATCTAAGCAGCTGTAATTATCAACCCAGACCCCTCTAACACAAGGTGCTACCTTACAGTTGTGACCAGGGATGGTTTATTTTCATACTGATGTCTGCTTTAACTGACACAATAAAGTCTGTTATCATACCAAAGCCAAGCGTCCTGTCTGAAACTGTGCTGTGTCAGCGTATAGCAATTTAACACTCAGCTCTTTCTGTCCCTGTTAGCTAACCCTTCACACCGTGGGGTTAATGCTTGTATCATTCTAATGAGGAGTGATCGACTCTGAGTATACGTTACCATTAATGTTAAAAAGACCCTTTATTAAAAACCTTTTTCTATCATGATATCTTGCAGATTTGCTCTGTTTCAGTGAAAAAGCTTTTCTCTTAAGTAAACTCTTTACTCCACAGAAACGTTCATCAGCACTTGACAAAGTAAACTGATAAAAATACAACAAAACTGAAGCTTGAGTGGATAACTACCAGACTTTGCTGTTATGAGTTGAAATGCATGTTGTAAAACTCCGGGTTACTTCCACAGTACAGAGACAAGCAGTTAGTGCTGTTTGTTTGATCGGTGCCTCTGAATATGATGGTGAATGATTGTCCGGCTCTCTGTGTTAGCTCTGCAACAAGCTGCTGATCTGTCAGGTCCCTGCCTGTCATCCTATGGGAGCCGGGTGAGGCTGGACTGGATAAGTAGGAGAGGATGCATGGATGGGTAATAATAATTATAATAAATAATCTGCCAGAGTAATACAGTAATAATGAAGAACACAAAAGTGCCCCAAAACTTCAGGCAACAACAACAAAATCAGATGTCCTGAAAACGCCAAACATGTTTTCATTATGTGAAAAACAAGAGATGTTTATGCTTCAGTTGAAAACTGGTTGAATTTACATGTACTGTATGACATTTATGATTTCATTCATGATGCATGAAGACTGTTACACGCAGTACTGATGTGTACGAATATATGTGGTGTTTGGATTAAAGTACACTGATCCTGCTGTGATGTGGGCTGATACACTGTGAAAGACAGAGAGACTGAGAGGGAAATACAACGATGCTGAAAGAAAAAGATTTTGAAGAGAAATGCACGACACTAGAAAGAACTGCCAATAGAAACATCCCTGCAGCTTTCTTATTCTTGCTCTGATTATAACTGCTGCTGCCAAATCAATTAGATAAAGTTGTAACCACAGTTATTGTGGAAAGATACATACATTTAAAATGTCCTTTTGGAAAATAGATCGTCCTCATGGACGTCCGCAAATAGTGGAGGAACAAAACTGTTCAAATGTGTGTTGTCTTTCTGCTTTTTCTCACAGGTCTGATTCGTTTGCAAGAGCTTATAAAGGCGCCTTCACGGTACAACATCCGGTTAAAGATTCGGCAGCTGCCTGCAGAAACCAAGGATGCAAAGCCACTCTTAAAGGAGATGAAAAGGGGAAAGGAGTTTCATATTATCTTTGACTGTGGCCACGAAATGGCTGCTGGGATACTGAAGCAGGTACGAATATTTGTTGTTGTATTTTGTCCTCTTCTAAATAAAATAACCACAAAAACTCTCAGTTCCTAACCAACTGAGTAACAGCTGAACAGTTTAAAATAAGTCTGTCCTG
The DNA here is from genome assembly GCF_057381845.1 of Rhamphochromis longiceps. Taxonomy (NCBI): domain Eukaryota; kingdom Metazoa; phylum Chordata; class Actinopteri; order Cichliformes; family Cichlidae; genus Rhamphochromis; species Rhamphochromis longiceps. The sequence continues at coordinate 882,706 of NC_140567.1, forward strand.
CAATTTCAACTTGTATGTTGTGATGGACGAGCAGTAAAGCAAAGTCAGGCACAGCTTAGAGTCGAAAAACAAACTTAAATTAAACCAAAAAATCTAAATCTTGGGCCCATAAAAGATGTCAGAGTAACTGAACTCAACAAACAACACTGCCACCCCAAACAAACTGACCTACCCCAACGAGACAAAGGGGAAACTTAAATAGTGACTGATCAGCCCACAAAGACACAAAAAGGGGGCAAACACACAAAAACCTGACTGAAACTATCCCAAAAGGTTGATTCTGTTCATCTGGATGTTTTCAGAATCATCATCATCAGGGGACTTCTTCAGTCTCAGCTGACTGCAGCTTTGTTGATCGGTAATAGAGTAACATAGTGTACACTCTTAAGTGCCAGGAGGATTCCCAGGAGTTATACATCGGAGAAACCAAACAACCTCTGGGGAGGCGGATGGCACAACACAGAATCAAGGAAATGACCTCACAGCCCATTGTTCATTCAGTGGTGCTAGTTTACGTCATTGTGCAAATAAACTGAGAATACAGTATAATGTGATTGTAGAAATAAATTAATTCTAAACCAAAACCAATTCTTTACTATCCTGTAAATTAAATCCTATATTTAAAGAGAGACAAATATAAGTGTAGTGTGATGTAAGAGTTTCTATTGTAGCGCTGTGATGTTTGGTAGATGCTACCCACGATGTGTGGCTGTAACTGCAGCCATCACAATGTAAACAATAGTTTATTTTGATGTATTTAAAACGGTATTGATGTTTGTGAGCCGGTTCCAGTATTTCCACACTTCAAATTCTTTGCATTGCTTTTGGGCAGTGTTGCATTAGGATAAAGTTGTAGTCCTGGGCGACCGGTTACAAGATGAGCTTGTAACCGGAAGGTTGCTGGTTCGATCCCCAGTTCTATCTGTCTCGGTCGTTGTGTCTTTGGGCAAGACACTTCACCTACTGGTGACAGCCAGAGGGGCCGATGGTACGACATGGCAGCCTTGTTTCTGTCAGTCTGCCCCAGGGCAGCTGTGGCTACAACTGTAGCTGCCTCCACCAGTGTGTGAATGTGAGAGTGAATGAATAGTAGCATTGTAAAGTGCTTTGGGTGCCTTGAAAAGTGCTATATAAATGCAATCCATTATTATTATTATAGTCTGGGCATCTGCAAACCACTGTTGCAATGCAGCAACATCCAGGGCTGTGAGATGGTCATCTCAGTGGAGGGAGGCGGGAATGGTGGAATTTGGCACCTCTCAACCACTTCATCTCTTTCCACTTCCAGGCTCGCTAGCCTGCGACAGCAGACCCATTCCACAGTTCCACTCCACAAACTGCCAGAGTGGGTCATTTTCACTGTGTCAAACAACCCGAAAAAGTTATCTCTAGAAGTTTGGTTGTTTGCCTAGTTTGTAAGATTTGACAAAAAAAAGCATTTAAGATGAAGTTTTATTGTTTTACTTTGTAAATATAAAATGTATTTTAGACCCAATAATAAGCAACAGGTATGACAAACAACACTAACCTACACTTACTTAAATGAAACTTTTAAATTATTTAATTTTGAAGAAGGTCATTTTGAAAAAGTTTGGATAACTTATGGTATCCAAATGAGTTAAAATAAAGTAGGTATTGAAAGGAACTGTGAAACATGTCATGGCTACAAGAAATACAAAATAAGAAACACATTTTAATACATTTCTAATCAGTTATAGAAGTGAAACGGTGAAGGTTTATCACACTGCCCACCTCCTCTTCACTGGACCTGTAGCCTTTCTTTCTCATCCACCCTGTTGTATGTTAGTCTATAACCTTTAACCTCACCGCTTCTGCTTTTCAGGCCTGTAACCCATTGTAGGTCTGAGACTCTGCTCCAGTGTAGTTTGCACAGACTGGACTCTGCTCAGTTCAACTGAGCGTACGCCTCTGCTGTCGACAGCTAGCGACCTTCTCTACATGTCCTATCATCAACTCTGCTCTGGTTCAATATTTCAACCCTCACTCACTCAGCCCTGCAATATTTATTCATCTCTTATCTAACTGCAGTCTCCTGTTATCATGTTTGTTTATCCACTCTGAGGAATCACAGCCAAAAAACTTTAGTTATGATTATATTGTATTAAAGCACTGGTTGACCCCCCCGTCCAGGAAGCCACAGTCTGCGGTCAATCGGCTGCGGCCAACTTCCCAAAAGAGAGGGCAATCTGTCTTAGCAGTTCACAGAGTTTAACATGAGAATATTTAACATGTTCAAAGTAAAGATTCAATTTTCAGTTCAAATTCAGATGTGCACCTATCTGACGGGGTAAAAGCAGTCGGGGGAAGCTGCTCGTTTTGCAGACACTCAGCTTTTGTACCGATATGTCAGCAGGATTCTAAGTAATTATTCAATCAGTAAAACACTAAAGATTCTACTAATCAAACCCAACTCTCTTATATATTTATCTATCAGTGACATCCAGCCAGCACTGGACCAATGCCTCCAAACTGCAAATGAATGAGCGAATGAGTGAAGCCGCTGCTCCTGCACTGACTGTACTGCAGTCATTTCTTCTTTTACTGTTATGCTGTTTTGTGGATCACAAGGTTTAAAACCACTTAAACACACACACAAAGTAACTCCACCAGAGCGCCTATTTCGGGTCACTTTTGCCGGTCCAAGCCCGGATAAGGGAGCAGGGTTGGAATTGTGACATTAAAAAAAACAATAATTGCTAAAAGAAATGTAATCTGTAGTTCTAAATAAACGTTTTTTACTCATCCTTACATGATGTTATGTTTCTCTACTACAACGTACATCATTTAGCAACTTTTAGGACAGCCAATAGCGATTTTCCTTACTGAGGAGTTGGCAACACTGCGAGGGAGGAGGAAGGTAGTGACGTGGCATTTTCAAACCATATCGTTTTATCCTTCCACAATGAGAAGCAAAAATTTCCAGCTTACTTAGTTAATTTAAGTCAACTCAAATAACCTGAGTTAATCAGCTCTTTGAAAAAAAGTACTTAAACTGAGTTCTAATAACAAATTGATAAAAACTGAGTTCAGTCTGCTTAATATGTTTAATTAAACAGAATATTAGATTTTACAGTGTAAAAACAGACTGGTGCTGCCGGCATCTTAAAGCAGCTGTTAATATAAATAACACAGAATTGAATTAAACTGCAGGACTGTGGTAACTCACTTAACAAGCATTCATAATTCTCCTGCCTGAAAGATTTATAAAATATTGAGGACGACACGATTCAATTCCTGTTCTCTGTCACTCTCCCAGGGTTTTTAATCAGTGTCATACTGCTAGATTGCTGGGGAAGGTCAAGGTTGCCTTTCATTAATAATGTCAGAAAGAATCACTGCTAATGACAAGTAATGAAAGGTTTGAGCGTCTGATATTCTCATTACGTGACTCACCAATTAGTTATAAGTACTCATAGCAATGAAGGTGTCCAAATACCCATGGAACCAATACTTCCAGTTTGTGTTTCTGGGTTCAAAAACCAGAGAGACGTGGTGTTTAGAGACAGTGTCTCAACCTTTCTGATACCCCTGACACGTACGGGATCACTGAGTTTGTCCTTCTCTCCTGGATCACCTGGAGCTTTCTTTAGGAGCCTTCCCAGCTTTGACAAATGTCCAGTTATGTTAGTTTTTGGTTGTTCTTGCGTTTTTCAATTGATTGAGAAAAAATGTGATTGGACTGTTATTTAAATCTAAGTTAATCTAAATGTAATGTAAGTACTCCAGAAATATCAGCGACTCTTCTTCTAATCATGTTAATACTGATGTGTAACAGCTACTTTCATTTCATTGAATGTGTTTTTCTGTTAGTTTGTTTTCTTTTCCCCAAAGAAAAACATTTCTGGCACATCCAGGATTTTGTACTATGTGAGTCTCCACTGAGGCTGGGCTGGTTTTCAGACTGAGCTGTGGAGTGTTTCTCAAGGTTTCTCACCTGTTAGCAGCAGCATCATCCCTTCCTGTCCCCTTATACATCCTCTGTGCACAGCTGTAGTCTGTGGTTTGTTTATGTACCGGAGTAGGTAATCCCAAATGGAGTATACAGTCATCACCACACAGCACAGACACATACAAGCAGCTCCTGATGATCCAAACCCAATAGCCACACAGTTAGTTCGGATCATAACAGAATAATACAGAGTAGAGGTTCTTTTTTTGGAAACACATTACTTTTGTAAAGGTGTTATTACCACTGCTGAATTTTGTTTCCCAGTAGAATGTATGGCTGTTACAGCAGGCGAGGGGAGACTGAGTCATACTGAGTATAAGCATGACAGAAGTCTCATTTTCATGTTAACTTCAGCATAAAATAGAAAATGGAGTTGATGCAAACCAAATTTTCCCCGCTGACCAGATTTTGTTATATTTAAAAAACTAAATAATATAATATTTTATATTAAATAAATTATTATTTATTTAGTGCCAGATCACAACAATAGTTGCCTCAAGGTGCTTGATACTGTAAGGTAAAGACTCTATGATAATACAAAGAAAACAAATAATTTGAGTGAGTGAAAAAATCTGAGTGAAGAAGAAACACTCAGTCCGTTGTGGTTTTAAACCCAATGTTAAAAGCAGACCTAAAATGTTCTGGTTCCACAGAAGCGGATTGGAGGCTGAACCCATGTGGAAAAGAAATAGGAAAAGACTTGCGTCAGCCTTAGCTTGCTTCATATAGTGAATCATATAAGGCTTATATGATTTACTCGTTTCTCATCACTTTCATATATTGATTTAGGAAGTATCCAAAACATACAAGTTTCATTATATAATTTTTCAAGGGATCTTATATCTGTTTTCACTCTTGGTCCCATTCTACTTTTAAAAGCCCAAGGAAGCACAACAGTCTCAAAGTGCTCTGTGGTGGTGATCCAGTACTATGAGGTCTTTAAGAAAAGGTGGGGACTGATTATTCAAGACCTCATAGGTGATTATAAAAATGTAAATTTTGAATCTAGATTTATCAGGGAAGCCAATGAAGTATGAACAAAATATGCAGCAGCATTTTGGATTAACTGAAGGCTTTTCAGGGAGTTTTTAGGACTTCCTGATAATAATGAATTACAGTCGTCCAGCCTGGAAGTAATAAATGCATGAACTAGTTTTTCAGCGTCACTCTGAGACAGGATATTTCTAACTTTAGAGATGTTGCACAAAAGGAAGAAAGCAGTCTTACATATTTGTTTAATATGTGCATTGAAGGACGTGTCCTGGTCAAAAATGACTCCAAGGTTCCTCACAGTGTTACTGGAGGCCAAGGTAATGCCATCCAGAGTAAGAATCTGCTTAGATACCATATTTCTAAGATTTTCAGGGCCGAGTACAATAACCTCAGTTTGATCTGAATTAAGAAGCAGAAAGTTAGCGGCCATCCAGGTCTTTATGTCTTTAAGACATTCCTGCAGTTTAACTCATTGGTGTGTGTTATCTGGCTTCATGGACAGATAATTTAGGAGTAATCAGGATGCTACAACACCAGGCAGACGCTGCAAAGAAAGCCCTTACAACATGTGGTTATCCCAACTGCGCCTTCATCAAATCAGTGAATATGGAGAGAAAAGAAGGTCTGACACCAACTTGGGGGAAAAAAGAATGACAAATGGAACAACAATTAGGTTTTGAGATCCCTTTCTAGGCCCTTAATGCCCACTCACATTTTGCACAAGATGATCTCAATAGGTCACATGATGGGATGAGGTAAGGGCTCACAGTGGTTTCACCTCAGACCTCTGCTGAGAATGACCCACACCTTTATCACAACTTGGCTTATGTGATGAGACAAATTCTCAAAAGTGGGTCAACGACCCTCTTAACCTCCTAGCACCTGGCGTCCACATATGTGGACATCACCATCCATCCATCCATCCATTCGCATCCGCTTATCCTGTTCAGGGTCGCGGGGGGCGCTGGAGCCTATCCCAGCTGTCATAGGGCGAGAGGCGGGGTACACCCTGGACAGGTCGCCAGTCTGTCGCAGGGCCAACACACAGAGACAGACAACCATTCACATTCACTCGCACATTCACACCTATGGGCAATTTGGATTAACCAATTACAGTGGGGCAAAAAAGTATTTAGTCAGCCACCGATTGTGCAAGTTCCCCCACCTAAAATGATGACAGAGGTCAGTAATTTGCACCAGAGGTACACTTCAACTGTGAGAGACAGAATGTGAAAAAAAAATCCATGAATCCACATGGTAGGATTTGTAAAGAATTTATTGGTAAATCAGGGTGGAAAATAAGTATTTGGTCAATAACAAAAATACAACTCAATACTTTGTGACATAACCTTTGTTGGCAATAACAGAGGTCAAACGTTTACTATAGGTCTTTACCAGGTTTGCACACACAGTAGCTGGTATTTTGGCCCATTCCTCCATGCAGATCTTCTGGAGAGCAGTGATGTTTTGGGGCTGTCGCCGAGCAACACGGACTTTCAACTCCCACCACAGATTTTCTATGGGGTTGAGGTCTGGAGACTGGCTAGGCCACTCCAGGACTTTCAAATGCTTCTTACGGAGCCACTCCTTTTTTGGTGGAATTGAACTCAGGACCTTCTTGCTGTGCGGCAACAGTGCTAACCACCGTGCCACCGTGCTGCCGATACTCAAAATACTCAATTATGTTCTACATGGGACTGATATCCACGTACGAGGACATTATACTGCTACTGTTCTATCAACATTTTAAACAAATATCCTCATATGTGGCTCTTAATTTTCTTAAAAACAAAAATAAGGTAAAAAGAAAAATCTGGTAATTCTTTGTTTTTACATTCATCGGGTCCCAATCAGCCCAAATATCAAAGAGAAATTAAAAATGCTGCTGTGGAAGAGTTCAGGTCTTAGGAGGTTAAGGGACAATCCCCATAGGATTTAAATACCTGGGACTCTCACCATTTGGTTTTAGAACTGAAGAAGCTTCTTAGACGACAGCTTCAAGAAACTGAAACAGTCCAGTCACTTTCATTCCGCACTCCTTACACTACCATGACTCACAGCCTGTACAGACATAGATGTAATGATATATCTGTCATGAGTAATTCTTTTGTATGCAGTGAAGATGTAAAACTATTAACAAGATCATAATGTGGAAGTCTGCAGCTCACATACAAATATGTCTTCCTGCTTTGTCTACAAAGCCGTGACATTATTTAAAGAACATTAAGCGTCTTGTCCTCTCTTTGTGGGAGTTGTGTTCTGCACGTTACCACGCCTTCTCACACTTTCAGGGGTGCTTGGCCAGATGGGATATAACATCTGTCCAACATGTTATGGGTCTATGCATGATCAGTTGGACATGCTTGCATTTCTTCAAGGGTTGTTCTCATACTAACTCTTTTCACCATGAATTAGTAGAAGCTCTATTTCAGATATCCAGGTTTTATGCTCTTTGTCTTTGTCTAAGCCTTTGAATGCAACTAGCAATTACAAATATATTACTTCTTTTCAAAACACAACTTACTAATGGAAAAATGTATCAACATTTGGCTTTATGCATTCAGTGAGCAAAACGAAAGGCATTTTCAGTTAGATGTAGTGTTTTCTAGCCTGAACCTGGTAATGAATAGCTGATAAAATTAGCTAATAAAGCAACTTGACCCTTGAAATGTTCAGCTAACATATCATGTAAGTAAATAAATACATACAGTCATGGCCAAAAGTTCTGAGAGTGACACAAATATTAGTTTTCACAAAGTTTGCTGCTTCAGATCTTTGTGTGAGTTGTTTCTGTGATGTATTATAATTATTAATTACAAGCACTTCATACGTTTCAAATGCTTTTATTGTCATTTACATCACATTTTTGAAAGAGTCGATATTTGACCAGTGTTGGCCCTTCTTTTTCATGACCTCTGCAATTCGCCCTGGCATGCTGTCAATCAACTTCTGGGCCTGACTGATGGTGACCCATTCTTTTGTAATAATGCTTGGTGTTTGTGAAAATTAGTGGGTTTTTGTATGTCATGTTTGTTTACCTCTTTGGGGTTCACCACAATTTGTCAATTGGATTAAGGTGTGGAGAGTTTTCTGGCCATGGACCCAAAATTTCAGTGTTTTGTTCTCCGAGCCTCTAAGTCATCACTGTGGCCTTATGGGGCGGTGCTCCATCAGGCTGGAAAAGGCATCGTTCCTCACCAGACTGTTCTTGGATGGTTGGAAGAAGTTCCTGTGGGAGGATGTTTTATTCATGGCTGTGTTTTTTGTCAAAATTGTGAGTGAGCCCACTCCCTTGGATGAGAGGCAGCCCCACAGATGAATGGTCTTAGGATGCCTTACTGTTGGGTGAGACAGGACCGACGGTAGCACTCACCTTTTCTTCTCCAGACAATCTTTTTTCTAGATGCCCCAAACAAATGGTAAATGGCCTGCATTTGTACAGCGCTTTTCTAGTCCTTAAGGACCCCAAAGCACTTTACACTACATTCAGTCATCCACCCATTCACACACTGGTGATGGCAGCTACATTGTAGCCACAGCTGCCCTGAGGCACACTGACAGAGGCGAGGCTGCCGGACACCGGCGCCACCGGGCGCTCTGACCACCAACAGTAGGCAAACATGGGGTTAGTATCTTGCCCAAGGATATTTGGCATGCAGCCAGGAGGCAGCCTGGGATCGAACCACCGACCTTCTGATTAGTGGCTGACCTGCTCTGCCACCTGAGCTACAGCCACCAAACAATTGGAAAGGGGCTTCATCAGAGAAAATGACTTTACCTCAGCAGGCCACCTTCCAAAAGTCTTCACCTCACTGTACATGCAGATGCACTCACACCTGCTGCCATTCCTAGCAAGCTCTGCAATGGCGGCACTCCAATCCTGCAGCTGAATCATCTTTAGGAGACGGCCCTGGTGCTTGCTGGAGTTTCTTTTGTGCCCTGAAGCCGTTTTCACAACAACTGAACCTCTTTCCTTGAAGTTCTTGATGATCCAATAAATGGTTGATTTAGGCGCAATCTCAGTAGCAACAACATCCTTGCCTGTGAAGCCGTTTTTATGCAACGCAATGATGGCTACACGTGTTTCTTTGCAGCTAACCATGGTTAACATGAAGAACAATGATTTCAAGCATCACCTTCCTTTTAACACATCCAGTCAGCATGACATCATGATCTCCAACCTTGTGCTCATCAACATTCTCACTGAGTTAATGAGAAGATTATTGTAAAGATCTCAGCAGGTCTTTCTATGGCAGCGATGAAGTGCAGTGGTGATGGGTTTGTTCGGATTAAGCATCAAGGACTTTGCATTTCATCTGATCACTCTTCTCAACCTTCTGCAAATTGTTATCATAAAAACAAACTTGTGAAAACCAAAATTTGTGTCGTTCTCCAAACATTTGGCCATGACTGTACATACAAATGTAGATTAAATGCTGTGCTGAGCTGACCCCCAAATATCTGTTTGGCTAGAGAGCCTTTATTAGTCCAGTGCAGCTTTTTCTTTGGTGATGCTAACGCAGACAAAGGGCTTGATGTCCAGTTTAGCAGCTGGCTGGTTTTTGCTTGCTTACACAGTCAGATTCTCACTGGTAAAAAAAAATTTGAAACCACATCAGCGCTTTGGTGTCCTTATATAGAGTTTGGTACATGGGCTGATCCTTATATGCTACTTTAATGTCTGCTGTTTGTTAACATCAGTGATTAGCTGACTCTATTTCTAGGCTACTATTAGCTAGGGCTGTTGCTCACTGTTGATGCTGGGAGCAGAAGAGAACAACTGAGGCAAGGCGTTATAGTAATTATTCATCTAATAGATCATAAAACAATCTCGCAGAACAACTTTGAACTTTTTTTCCTCAAGAGTATGACAGTAAGAAGTCAGATTATTTTTTCACTAGAAGAAAAGTGTTACATGAAAATGTGCCACATTCAGACTCAGAGTCTTGTGTGCTACAAGCACAATGAGCACATTTGGTTTTGCTTTTAGAAGATGTATTTATTGTTACAGGAACATATCCGTCTTTGTGATGACATAATGCAGTAACACAAACCTTTGCATATTCAGGGATTAGTACTCTGCAGACTGCTTTGTTATTGAGAAATGTTAAATCGTTTTACATACCATGTTTACACTTTCACGCACTGAAAACAGTTTAACACTGGAAAAATATGTTTTTGATTTTTTGAAATAAAAATAAACAAAAGCAGCTCTTTTACAATAGCTCCACTCTGCAGTGCTTAATACTACTTGTGAATGTTAGTTTGGTGATGCTAATGTTCCAGATGTTCCACAGAATTATGCATATTGTACTTTAGCAGTATTCTAAATGTATGATCACCCTGGGCGCTGTGTCCTGCCTCGCATGGTTGTGTTTTTGGTGGGCTAAAGCAGTGTAGCACAATATATGCCTTCTCACATTACATGGTAACACAGCGATGTAGCCTTACAAAACAGTGTGTGTGTGTGTGTGTGTGTGTGTGTGTGTGTGTGTGTGTGTGTGTGTGTGTGTGTGTGTGTGCAGAATATGACAAAACATTTTATCTGCTTCCTGATTTATTTATAAATCTCTCCCAATGTGCCCCCTTCTGTCACTGTCTTTCTTAGGCTCTTGCCATGGGGATGATGACAGAGTACTATCATTATATATTTACCACACTGGTAAGTAGAGTCAGAGACTGTCCTGCACAGTCATTTCTTCATCAGATCGAACTCACAGTTCCATATCGCCATAAAGATTTGTTGCATGGTCAAAACATTAGATGGTGCAGCTTCTCAATCTTCATTTCATTTATTTTTCTTTCAGTGGGTGATTCATTTTCCAGAGCCAAAGAAAATAATATCACACTACTTTGTAACATCTTATTTTCTCTTGGTTTATCCTTCCTTTATCAGCTGATGATATCTTTTAATATGAATCATCTTCCAAATGTTTCTTCATTCCATCATATTTTTCCTCCTTTTTTCTGCTTCCTCTTTTTGTTATTGTTTGTTCATTGTTCTTCTTTTTCATCTTTTTCTTGATTAATAGTTTAGTCTTACTGTGTAAAAAGTGCTACTAATTCCACCCTGAGCTATGGTATGTATGTAACATACAAAGTATGTCGCCTTCTGACTGAGTCTTCCAGTCTTGTGTAGTCTTGTGACTACAAGACTCAGCAGTCCATCTGCACCTAAAGGTCAAAGGTCACTCTTTGAGGATGTCAGTGTTCACATTTTGGACAGAGAGGACAGATTGTCACGGTCTGCGGAGGCAGACCGTGCGGAAATGTGTGTGGTGGACCCAGGAGGATGCAGGAGTGGAGTTAAACAAAAGCGAGCCTTTTATTCTGGCTGATGAAAGGAACAAAACAGAGTGAAGGCAGCATAAGAGTAATAGTTAAACAGAAACCTAAACTGGACATAAACTAAGGCAAAGCTATGGCTGGAGATACGGAACACAGGGGGTGGTAACACAGACGACGCGACGCAGACTGTATGAAACACAGAGACTAAATACACATGAGGGATGATCAGGGGAAGTGACCACACATGGGAACGCAGCTGACACACATGAACTTAACAACAGGACAGGAGGAGTAAAACTGAATACACTGACAGTGAATGCAGGCCTTCAAAGTAAAACAGGAAACATGAGACATGAACCGGGGAGACATAGTACAGGGGGAGGTGACATAACTGACAGCATGAACTTGACAGTACAAGACACACAGACATAAACACACGAAGGGCAAGGGAGATGTAATGCAGGGGTGATATATACAAATGGCTGGACTACCTTAGAGAACCTAAACAAATAATAAACATCAAAATAGGCTAAGCATAACACACTGGGTCACATGACCCAGGACCATGACACCACCCCCCCACCAAGGGCTGGCTCCAGACAGCCCTAAACCAAAAGAAACAGACCACCGAGCCCGGGCGGGCGGCGGGGGACCAGGACGGAGGGACCAGAACAAGAAAGAAAAAACAGCCAACAAAAAACACTGGAGCACGTGACAACAGTCCAAACATAGCTCAGGGGGTCGGCCCGGAGGGCGGCAACCCAACAGGCCACGCCATCTCCCATCAGGAGGCTGTCCATGCGGGAGGCAGTGGCGGTGCAGTTCAGGAGGCCGACCCGGAGCCCACGGGCACAAGAATTCAAGGGTCACACGGTCGGGGGGCCGACCAGGCGGGCGCCACAGGTGACAGAGCCGGTCAGGAGGCCAGCCGTGCGGAAGGCAACGGCGGCGGCGAAGGGGACGGCGAAGCAGCTCAGGGGGCCGACTGCGCGGAAGGCAGCGGTGGCTCTCCAGTGTCAGGCGCACTGGCCAAGGCCCGGTGGGCACAGGACCAGACGAGGCAGGACCAGGCGGTGGCGTGCCAGCCACAGGCGACGGAGCCGGACCAGGCGGAGCCGGACCAGGCGGTGGCGTGCCAGCCACAGGCGACGGAGCCGGACCAGGCGGTGGCGTGCCAGCCACAGGCGACGGAGCCGGACCAGGCGACGGCGAAGCAGGAGCTGAGGCAGAGGCTGGACCAGGCGACGGCGAAGCAGGCGCTGACGCAGAGGTTGGACCAGACGACGGCGAAGCAGGCGCTGACGCAGAGGCTGGACCAGGCGACGGCGAAGCAGGCGGTGACGCAGAGGTTGGACCAGGCGACGGCGAAGCAGGCGCTGACGCAGAGGTTGGACCAGGCGACGGCGAAGCAGGAGCAGAAGCCGAAGCTGGACCAGGCGAAGCAGAAGCCGGACCAGGCGATGGCGGGGCCGGAGCAGGCGAGGCAGGACCAGGCGAAGCACAGGCAGAAGCTGGACTAGGCGAGGATGAAGACTCTGATGAAGCTGGACCAGGTGAAGCACAGGCAGAAGCAGAGGCCGGACCAGGCGTAACAGAAGCAGAAGATGGCTGGATGGGCGGCTCGGGCCCCCCAGCAGACGTGGCATAGTGCTGGACGGGCGGCTCGGGCCCCCCAGCAGACGTGGCATGGTGCTGGACGGGCTCCTCGGGCCCTCCAGCTGACGTGGCATGAGGCTGGACGGGCTCCTCGGGCCCTCCGGCTGACGAGGCATGAGGCTGGTGCGGTTCTCCTGAACCCCCAGCTGACAAGGAAGGTTGCTGGACGGGCTCCTCGGGCCCTCCAGCTGACGAGGCATGAGGCTGGTGCGGTTCTCCTGAACCCCCAGCTGACAAGGAAGGTTGCTGGACGGGCTCCTCGGGCCCTCCAGCTGACGAGGCATGAGGCTGGTGCGGTTCTCCTGAACCCCCAGCTGACAAGGAAGGTTGCTGGACGGGCTCCTCGGGCCCTCCAGCTGACGTGGCGTGAGGCCGGGCGGGCTCCTCGGGCCCTCCAGCCGACGTGGCGTGAGGCCGGGCGGGCTCCTCGGGCCCTCCAGCCGACGTGGCGTGAGGCCGGGCGGGCTCCTCGGGCCCTCCAGCTGACATGGCTTGAGGCTGTACAGGCTCCTCGGGCCCTCCGGCTGGAAGAGACGGCTGAAGCAGAAGGCAGTCTGAGGCGGAGAGAAAGCTCACGCCATTCCTAGCAGGCTGAGAAGCAGCCTGTACAGCTGACGTGGAAGGAAGCTGAACGGGCTCCTCGGGCCCTCCAGCTGACGAGGCATGAGGCTGAACGGGCTCCTCGGGCCCTCCAGCTGGAAGAGACGGCTGAAGCAGAAGGCAGTCTGAGGCGGAGAGAAAGCTCACGCCATTCCTAGCAGGCTGAGAAGCAGCCTGTACGGCAGACGTGTGGTCCCCTTTCGCTGTCTCGTGAACCTGGGCTTCGTGTGGCGCGACTGTGAGAGCAACGCTAGAAAAAATCCTGGATCCTACAGAGTCAGGAATATGGTCTATGGTTTCGTTGTGTGCTCCTTCAAAGCAGTCACACACAGGTCTTTCAGCTCTGGAGCCCAATTCCGTTATAGTCTCCGGCCTCGGCAAATCAATGCTTGTCTCACTCTGCTTCATAGAAGGGACTTGAGGCACGAAAACGCAGTCACTCACCGGAGTTAATGCGGTGCAACGGCGGCGCCGGCGCCGCCCCCTTCTTTTAGCTGGCACGATGGGCGCTGATGGCACCAATGCAGAGGGTGGCGTAGCGGCGGTCTCCCCGTCTTCCGCCCACATCCTTGCCAGAAATGAGGCAGGCGAAGTGAAGTCTAAGCGGATTGGAGACGGCGAGCGGCTGGTAGGCTGTGCAGCAGGTGAGAGGTCCTCCTCCGGGATGAGCCAGGGCTTCCACCGGAGCTCATCCTCCCGATAAGCCCGTAACACCTGCTGCCGCTCTTCCTCGCCAAAGTCTATGGCCTCCGTCGTCTCCGTGCGCCACGCCGTGCGGCCAGACCGCGGTGAAGACGCGGACGCCGACGGGGCGCGAGCGGAAGGTGTGACGGTGGCGAGCCTCACCGTTCCAACCGCAACTGCTTCCGGCTCGCGAAGCAGCGGGGAAACGGGACAACAGCAGGGCTCTGGCGGCACAGCCCGCACACTGGGCAGCCGTGGCTGCGGACGGAGTTGGAGAGCGGTGACGAGAAGGTCAGTGATCAGCGGGTGTAGTGCCTTCCATAGCCAGGGAAACACAGACATGCATACTCCCACTTGGCGGGCTAACTCCTCCCGTTCCTCCTCTTCGGAGCACTGCAGCCATTTACCACAGAGCGACTCCACCGTCTGGACGATCTCCCTCTCATGCGTCGCTGGGTCCGGCATGGTCGCGTCGTACTGTCACGGTCTGCGGAGGCAGACCGTGCGGAAATGTGTGTGGTGGTCCCAGGAGCGAACACAAGCGAGGATGCAGGAGTGGAGTTAAACAAAAGCGAGCCTTTTATTCTGGCTGATGAAAGGAACAAAACAGAGTGAGGGCAGCATAAGAGTAATAGTTAAACAGAAACCTAAACTGGACATAAACTAAGGCAAAGCTATGGCTGGAGATACGGAACACAGGGGGTGGTAACACAGATGACGCGACGCAGACTGTATGAAACACAGAGACTAAATACACATGAGGGATGATCAGGGGAAGTGACCACACATGGGAACGCAGCTGACACACATGAACTTAACAACAGGACAGGAGGAGTAAAACTGAATACACTGACAGTGAATGCAGGCCTTCAAAGTAAAACAGGAAACATGAGACATGAACCGGGGAGACATAGTACAGGGGGAGGTGACATAACTGACAGCATGAACTTGACAGTACAAGACACACAGACATAAACACACGAAGGGCAAGGGAGACGTAATGCAGGGGTGATATATACAAATGGCTGGACTACCTTAGAGAACCTAAACAAATAATAAACATCAAAATAGGCTAAGCATAACACACTGGGTCACATGACCCAGGACCATGACACAGATGGTTTGAAGAGGAGTGAAAGAAGCATCTGTGTCCACTGTGAGCGACCATCTTTGAACAGAGGGCGTGGCTTACGACACCAACTGTCTGCCATCTATAATCCAGTTTTGAGATCCTTCCCAGACGCCTTAACGCCCACTCACATCTTGGGTCAGGTCATCTCCATAGGTCACGTGTTAGGGTGAAGCATTGTCTCACAATGGTTTCAGTTGAAACCTCTGCTTATAATGACCCACACCCTTTCTCACACCTTGCCTCATGTGATGAGTCACAGGATCAGTAGTGTGTCAACAAGCCTCTTAAGGAACAACGCCCACTAGGGTTTAATTATCTGAGACTCTCCACCGTTTGGTTTTAGAACTGAAGAAGCTTCTTAGATAAGAGATGAATCATCTTCAAGAAACTTGAAGAAGTCCAGTCGCTTTTCTTTTCAAGCTCCTTAGATTACCATGAGCTGGATGATGGAGAACCTACACAGACACATTTGTTTGGAGATATCAAAACTGAAGAAATTATTAAATAAAATGCACTGTTGTAATTCTATTCATCTGTGCTTTATTCGATGATTTTCTTTCACAGTCCGGATATTTAATTAAATGATGTGGCAGATTAATAAAAGATGAGACTGAGATGATGACATGATTTCTCATCTGGTGATCCAAGGCATCCAAACTTCATTTGGGCATGCATCAGGAAAGAGGCAGGTGCTTTTCTTTAACTATGTGCTCACATACTTTGAGCCAAACAACTTTAATTTTTTAATTTTAATTTTATTTATACAGCGCCAGATCACAACGACAGTCCCCTCAAGGCACTTTATATTGTAAAGTAGACCCTAAAATAATACATACAAAGCATTTCAAACCTTCAGTTCAATCATTTCAGACATTTGGAACAATATCGCTGCTTTTGGTACACATAGGGAAAAAGCTAACTTTCAAAAATAAAATGGCTTTCAGTCAAAGTAAATATACTATAAAACAGTTTTTGCCATGTACACAATGACACTAGTATTTGGCAAACTGCTAGTGAACATGCAGTGCTGACAAATGACAAATAACAACAACAGATGACATTTTGTTAATGTAATTTTTAAATTTATCATTATATTCTTTTCATCGTAACTTTCACAATAATTACTCTGTTTCTGCTGCCAACTGGTGAAATAATTTCAGAATTAGTTCAAATGACCCATTGCTCTCGCCCCAACCAATCACAGCAGATGGCTCCGTCCCTCCCTGAGCCTGGTTCTGCCAGAGGTTTCTTCCTGTTAAAAGAGAGTTTTTCCTTCCCACTGTTGCCAAAGTGCTGCTCATAGGGGGTCATATGATTGTTGGGTTTTTCTCTGTATGTATTATTGTAGGGTCTGCCTTACAATATAAAGCGCCTTGAGGCAACTGTTGTTATGAGTTGGCGCTGTATAAATAAAACTGAATTGAACTGAAATTAAATTGTTGTTGTCTTCACAATAGCAGTCCTTCTTGACAGCTCGTTAAAATCTGTCACATTAGAGATCATATGTGTCCTAACCTTGCCTTTGGTTATTTCAGAATAAACTTCCTCTCAGTATCTACATAACAAAATGCAAGATCCACAAATGCCTGTGTGTACAAGTCAAGGTCAAAGATTTGACTCAGATCAAAGTGTAAATGCTCCATCTCACTCTCATCCTGGAAAGGCTGTTAGTGCTGTCAGGGATCAAAACGCTGTCACTCTTATTCTTTTTCTCTACTTTACTTTTTTTTTTTGTGAATTCCCTGCAAAGAAAACGTACTGCAAATGCAATATTTGCTTTAAGGGTGTTTATTCTAAATTATCAGTGCCTTTGTATATAGTACTAAGAGAGGAACTATGGTATTCTAAAATTTTTCTGTGTGGAAGTCAGGCGTAGCATAAAAGTCTGTTAGGTGGTGCAGGACATGTATAAGGACAGCAGTATTGAGGTGGAGTGTGGGGTAGGAGTGGCATATGGGTTCAAAGTTGAGGTGGGATTACAGTGAGGATCACCTCTGACCCCTTCCTTGTTTGCAGTAGTGATGGACAAGTTGACAGGTGAGTTGGGTTTGTTGAATTAAACCTATAATAGACTGACGAACCTGTCCAGGGTACACCTTGCCTTTCAGCTTATAGCAGGGATGAGTGGGGATAAAATGATACATAGAGGTTAACATTGTATCTATTCTTTCCAGGATCTGTTTGCACTGGACGTGGAACCTTACCGGTACAGTGGTGTAAACATGACGGGTTTCAGGATACTCAACACTGAGAACAGCCAGGTGGCTTCTATCATCGAGAAGTGGTCCATGGAGCGACTGCAGGCTCCACCGAAACCTGACTCCGGATTACTGGACGGCTTCATGACTGTGAGTTTGGACAAAGTTCATGAATGTATAATGAAGCACTTTGCCAGAGTTTTGTTCACTGACATGCAGATGTGGACCCATGGTCAGTTACTTATTGATCTTTCTCAGAAACTGTTGTCATGGTGAGGAAGGAAATGAATGATGAAAGTAGGGGATTTCTTTGTTAATACAATTTGTAATTAAATGTGTTGCCACAGCTGTAGACTTCTATCAGACTGAGACAGAGGTACATTAATTTTTGCTGTTGATTGCTTCTTCAGTTTTGTCAGTGCTCTAACCTTCAGTGTGATGATATGATGCTTCCTTCTATGCAAGCTTGAAGTTTTACTCACGATTCCCATGATTAAAAACTCTGTATAATATCTCCCAATTCTCCTGGTTGTATATCCATTTAAGTAGGAGAAATACTTCAGTTGAGAGTCATGAAATTTGAACATTTATTACATTTATTACATATTATACTGCATCTCATGCACGTATTTCTTACTGTGGTTGACGAATTGGACAGTGGAAATAACCTTGTGATTTTCCCAGTGGTTTTCAGGCATCAAGTCACTAATGGCATAAAACAGTGTTCTAGAAATGATAGTCTTCTCCATCCATCTTCTTCCGCTTTATCCGAAGCCGGGTCGCGTGGGCAGCAGCCTAAGCAGAGAAGCCCAGACCTCCCTCTCCCCAGCCACCTCCTCCAGCTTATCTGGGGGAACACCCAGGCATTCCCAGGCCAGCCGAGAGATATAATCGCTCCAGTGTGTCCTGGGTCTGCCCCGGTGCCTCCTCCTGGTGGGACATGCCCGGAACATCTCACCCAGGTGGCATCCTTGTCAGATGCCTGAACCACCTCAGCTGGCTCCATTCGATGTGGAGGAGCAGCTGCTCTACTCTGAGCCCCTCCTGGATGGCTGAACTTCTCACCCTATCTCTAAGGGAGAGGCCAGCCACCCTTCAGAGGAAGCTCATTTCCGCCACTTGTATTCACAATCTCGTTCTTTCAGTCACTACCCACAGCTCGTGACCATAGGTGAGGGTAGGGACGTAGATCGACCGGTAAATTGAGAGCTTCGCTTTTACACTCAGCTCTCTCTTCACCACGACGGACCGGTGCAGCATCCGCAAAGGGCAGCCCTGGTGGAGCCCATCACCCACCGGGAGCGAGTCCGACTTATTGCCGGCAATGCGAACCAAGCTCTTGCAACGGTTGTATAGGGATCGAATGGCCCGTAGCAATGGGCCAGACACCCCATACTCCTGCAGCACCTCCCACAGGACCCCCCGAGGGACACGGTCGAATGCCCTCTCCAAGTCCACAAAACACATGTAGACTGGTTGGGCAAACTCCCATGCACCCTCAAGTATCCTGGAGAGGATAAAGAGCTGGTCCAGTGTTCCGCGACCAGGACAAAAACCGCATTGTTCCTCCTGTATGAGATTCGACTAGCGGACGAACTCTCCTTTCCAGCAAACTGACATAGACTTTCCCAGGGAGGCTGAGGAGTGTGATCCCCCTGTAGTTGGAACACACCCTCCGGTCCCACTTCTTAAAGATGGGGACCACCACCCCGGTCTGCCAGTCAAAGGGTACTGCCCCTGATCTCCACGCAACAATGTAGAGGCGTGTTAACCAGGACAGCCCTACAATGTCCAGAGCCTTCAGGAACTCGGGGCGGACCTCATCCACACCAGGGGCTCTGCCACCAAAGAGTTGTTTAACTGCCTCAGTGACCTCGCCCCCGGAAATTGGCGGGTCATTCCCCTCATCCCCAGACTCTGCTTCCTCCTCGGAAGACGTGTCAGTGGGATTAAGGAGGTCCTCGAAGTATTCCTTCCACCACCCGAGAATTTTCTCAGTCAAAGTCAGCAGCGCTCCGCCAGCACTATACACAGTGCAGGTAGAGCATCGCTTTCCCCTCCTGAGGCGCCTGATGGTTTGCCAGAATCTCTTCGAGGCAGTCCGAAAGTCTTTTTCCATGGCCTCTCCGAACTCCTCCCACACCCGAGTTTTTGCTTCCTGGTGCCATGTGCACTTATGGACACTCTTATGTTCGAACAAGGTGTTCGTTATGGCCAAACTATGATTTGCACAGAAATCCAATAACAAAACACCGCTCGGGTTCAGATCAGGGAGGCCGTTCCTTCCAATCACGCCCCCCCCAGGTCTCGCTGTTGTTACCTACATGAGCATTGAAGTCTCCCAGTAGGACAACAGAGTCTCCAGATGGAGCACCTTCCAGCACTCAAAGAAGGCTGGGTACTCTGAACTGCCACTCGGCGCATAAGCGCAGATGACAGTCAGAACCCATTCCCCGACCCTAAGGTGCAGGGAACAAACCCTCTCATCCACCGGGAAGAACCCCAACATACCGGCAGCAAGCCGAGGGGATATTAGAATACCCACCCCGCCCGTCGCCTCTCACCAGGGGCAACTCCAGACTGAGACAGAGTCCAGCCCCTCTCCAGGAGGCTCGTTCCAGAGCCCAAGCCATGCATAGAGGTGAGCCCGGCTATATCTAGCCGGTACCTTCCAACTTCATGCACTCAGGCTCCTTCCCCACCAGAGAGGTGACATTCCATGTCCCAATTGCCAGTCTTGGTAGCCGAGGATCAGTCCTCCAGGGCCTCTGCTCCTGGGCGCCGCCCGGCACACAATGCACCCGACCCCTATGGCGCCTCCTGCCGGTGGTGGGCCTGCGGGAGGATGGGCCCATGTCCCCTTTTCGGGCTGCCCCATGGACTAAGGCCCGGCCACCGGATGCTCGCCCTCGGGCACCCTCACCGGTCCTGGCTCTAGGGCAGGGTAAACTGTTCCCTCGAGGGTCTAAGGGTCTTCTGAATCGCTCTTTGTCTGGTCGCTCACCCAGGACCAATTTGCCCCCAGACAACATAGCCCCTGGGATCCCTAGGACACACAAACCCCTCCACCACGATAAGGTAGCGATTCACGGAGAGGCAGACTTCTTAGGATGTATATTCGCTGGTTTCTCTTACCATAACGTCCGAGGCAGCTTGCTGGAGTCAGGCGGACTACCTTTGTGACCCGAGTTCCAAACGAGTTCCAGGTGTGATGAGAAGCATCTCTGTCGCTGTGATCTGAAACGTCTCTGATCAGAGCACACTGTGTGTAATAGCTGTTCCTCCATACTGTTTACTAGGAACTCGGCCAAAAAGTGTCAAACCAGCAGAGACAAGGAATGGGAAGGGAAATAAAGTAATGGAGCAGGACAGAGAAATGAGATGGTGGGAGGAATGAAAAAAGAAAAATAAAGATAGAAAGTGGGTGAAGGGAAGTTAGGAGTGAAAGTCCTTGTGTTATATTTCCACAATGACTGTTGAGGTGTTATATGTTAGGCCAAATGTAGCCATTTGGTCTGATGCCAGTTGGAACGCATTGGCAGCACTGGCAGCCGCACCAGCAGCAGCTGATGTTGGCTGCTGATTGAAAACATTAGATTGCCTCAGGAGAATAGCAGATTGTTTTTTTTTTCTAAGAGCAACAACTTGCTGAGTCATGTTTCTGGATTGATATTGGAAAGTGGGTGTTACTCAGTTTAAGCTGTTTTGTTAGATTTGTGGTTCAATCAATAGTTTCCCACTTGAGACCTAAAATGGACTGTGTGTGTAATAACTGGACATTTTCACTGAACACTTAAAGCTTAGGGTGTTTTTATTGCTACTAGCTTCCAGCAGAAGCAGCAAGTCCTACAGTCGTGCTGATATCTCGAATCCATGGATAAAAAAAAACAAGCTAAATAATAAGGTCTTTTCACTTTGTAGTGCACCACAGAGATTAATCAGACAAATCAAGCTGTGCAGTTATTTTTGGATCAGTAACAGGCAAAGATTTATGTGTGTGAGGAGTGTGCTGTGACCCTGCTCATCAGTGAATTAATAGCTGGTGTTAGCTGGGGATTGATTAATTAGACAAATGGCAATCAGTTAGCAGCTAAAGCATATCGACATGACGGGAGGTTCCACAGCTTCATCTGTGTGTCGTGTTTAAGGTTCCATGTTGCATATCAAAATGACAACTTGAAACAAAATACTGTAACACGTTTTCTTGATGTTCTAAACAAAGCATTACAATTAAATCCAGATGTTCATATGGAGTTCTGGACACAGTTCATGATCTGCAGTATGGAGTGGTAGAGAAAACTCTGATGTCGCTGTGTACAGTTTTCTGTTTGGATCTTTACTGACAGCTCAGAATATTTTATCAAAAGGAACTCATGGCATTACGACATCAACAGTTAAGATCATAAATGTTTTCAACTTTGCATCTGTACAACACCAGAGTGGATTTTTAATTACACAATCAAGATTTGAAGGAAAAGCAGAAGGTTTTGGTGGTGTTGTTGCTGCTGCTACTAACAGGATTGTGTTCCGCTTTCAGAATGATGCAGAGGACCAAATCTGAGTCTCCTGCATTGGTTTAGGATGTTTACTTAAGCAAAAAAGAGAATGTTACAGATCAAATAAATTGCTCTCATTTATCCACTTTATTCCACTCAATTTAGCACCGATCAAAAACTGTGTGATCCACAGACCTCCTCTTCCACTCCACAGTATTAATGTACTACTTACATGTATATCACCACACAAGTACCTAGAAAAAAGAAGCATTTCCACTATTTTGTGAGGGACACATCAGCCTAATGTTACATGAACCTTATTTAAGAGTAAAAGCACTACATGTTACTATAAACTTATCCATAAACATATCCATGCCTTTGTGACCTCCAGATTAGATTATTGTAACTCACTCTACTCTGGACTCCACCTCGCTCACTTCCAACGATTACAGCTCGTTCAGAATGCTGCGGCTCGTCTCCTAACCGGAACTAGAAAGTTTGGCTCTATTACTGCAGTGCTCCCTGATTTACATCGGCTGACTCCTAAACTTCGTATTGAAGTTCTGCTGCTTATGTTCAAATGCCTAAACAACCTTGTGCCTGACTATCTCGCCGACCTCCTCAGTCTCTATACTCCCAGCTGTTCTTTACGATCATTTGGTCAGTTTCTTCTGGCCCAGCCCAGGCACCGTCTGAAGACTGGGGGTGGTCGTGCCTTTGCCTCTGTAGCATCAAACCTTCCTGCTACCATTCGTGCCTCTGACTCCATTCAATCCTTTAACCCTCTCAGGCTCAAATTAAACTTTTTGTTGCTAATGCACAACCAAGTCCTGCAGTGGTACTTCTGAGTAAAAAAACCTAAATAAGTATGGGGGGTAATCAGGTTGTTAGTTTTTAACTGTTGCAAATCGGCAGCGCCTGCCTTGAGAAGGGTTAAAGCACGCTTGAAAACTTACCTATTTAACCCGGCTTTTCCTACTTGTGAATTTTCACCGCTCACTAACTGCTGTATCGCTACTCATTTCTCAGTTCTCCCTATCTCTACTTATTAATGCCTTTGTTTACCTTGTTTTAATGACTTACTGTTCAGTGTAATCATTTCCTGTTTATTCCTTACTGCGAAGCACTTTGGTGTACCCTCAGTTTTAAACGTGCTATATAAATCAAATTGTATTATATATTACCATTTGACTCCCTAATTTGACTCTTATAAGATTAACAGAGTTTAGCAGAGAGATACCCCTAAAACTAGCAAACAAAAAAAAAGATTCAGGCAGTGACAGCGCATCAGGAAGGAAATACAGGAAATTCCCACGAGTTCTAGACTCATTCATTCAGTTAATAAAAACAGCACTTTCATTTTCTACCATGTATATGTGTAATATATTTTTATAAAAGTGCCAATAATCCCTAAATACTTAATGCAAAGTTTTTGTTTAACACGTTGGTTCAGACCAGAGCAATCGATGGTCATTTTATGTTTCTCCCATTTCCAAATAATCACGTCAGCTACGTCAGCTTCTCACCAACGTTCTTGGTATCGGTCTTGTTAGCTATTCTAGTATTCTGCAGGTCTACAGTCTTGTCCCTGACATCTCTTAACAGCTCTGTCGTCTTGCCCGTGATGATTATGTGGACAGGTGTGGTTTATACACTTAATGAAGTGAGATCAGGAATATCTGTAATTGATTGATTGACTGTAATCTGTGTGCCACATGGGCACACAGCCAATCTGTGGGAGCCAGAATTCTGGTTGGGTCAGAGGAGACCAAACGCTTATTCACTCAATAACATGCAAATGAATGTCTAATTTTATTTATAGCTGTAAAATGAGGCCTGATTCCATTTCATTGTGATGAGTTTCACCTCTGTGCACAGCTGAGCATTGACTGAGTCATTAAGACTATTAGTTCTTTCATAATTCTCAGGACATTTAAATGAGAAGCTCAAGCTGAACATTCTTGCATCCATGGAAGATGCATTTACAGGACGAAGACATAGCTGACAAGTACAGTCCAAGACTGCATAACTCTACCAAGACTGATAATTCCCTCCAGACCATGAATGTTTTCAGTCCATCAAACAAGAACAAGGTTTGTGGCATTTTCTTGAAAAGATCGACACAATGCCTCAGATCAGGAAGATGATTAAATAAACTCATAAAGATTGTATTATTTAGCAACTGTCAGTGTAGGACAAATCAGATAAATTAACTCTGCACCTCTTACCTTTATGTCACCTTCAATTAATCAAGTGGCAAAGAAACGCTGCCCTGAGTTGTGGCTTAACATGCACAACGTGAGTGACCTTACAAGCACCATCGCCTCATTACCATAGTATCTCTCCGTGTTAATTGCCTTAGCTGCTGTCTGATTCACTGTGTGGCCTGCAATTTTCAAAGTGGTTCAAAAAATACTTGGGCATGTCTGTAATTACTGCATTTATTTCTTTATCAGAAGTTAGGCTTGTCATCTGTGCAAACAGGATGACCTTTGAGCCATCAAGGTCATCTGTTTGTTTGTTGCTGCTGCTTTGTATTCAGAGTCACATCAGTGCTGCTGAATCTCTTTTATTGTCATATTACCATAAATATGCTACAGATATGGGCACATTTAAATGAGGCTGTGATGGAAAGCCGTTTTCTTTTTGACAGATATTATTTAAAGTAAGATCCAGACATCAGACATGTTCATATAATCTGAGCTCCACTCGAACATGCGTGATGAACTCCAGGACAGTGTGGCAGTGAACCTCCTTACATTTACTGTACAGAATGTATTTTATTTAAACACACACACACACACACACACACACACACACACACACACACACACACACACACACACACACACACACACACACACAGAAAAGAAACCCAGGAAACCCACTAAGAAGCAGCCAACATGTAACATTTTGACGGCACAAATCTGTGTGAATGTTCAACATGATTTCCTATTTTTTATGGTTTTTACACATAAATGTTTCAGGTTATTAAACAAATTAAATATGAGACAAAGCTAAAGCAAGTGAAAAGAAAATGTAGTTTTTAAATGAATGATTAATAGGTGTTTATGATTAATGGGTAAAAATCCAAACAGGGAAAAAGTGACTGTCCTCTAAACCTAATAACTGGTTGGGCCACCCTTAGCAGCAACAACTGCAATCAAGCCAGAGCCAGTAAGTTTTTTACAGAGCTATGGGGGAATTTTGGCCAGACATTCCCAGTTCACCCTCTCTGTAAGATTGGGTCTGCCAGTCTGTTCAGCATCTTCTCCTGTCTCTTGATCCAACTCACCCTCAGGTGATGATAAGATGACAGCTTAGTAACTGTGTTTACCCGAGCGTAGTCTGATGATACAATAACAAAACTGGACCTGGACCTAAGTTGTCCTGGCACCATGTGCACTTATGAAACCTTTGTAATGGACAAACTGTGGTTAGTCCAACAACAAAAAACTACTTGGTTTCAGATGGGGCTCAGATTCACACCCCTCCAGGTGACACTGTCATTGCCCACGTGAGCGTTGAAGTCCCCCAGCAGAACAATAAAGTCCCTGGGTGGAGCATTCTCCAGGCTTACGGTGGAACGGGTTCCAACCCATCTCCAGAAAACTGGTTCCAGAGCCCGAGCTCGAAGGCTGACTATATGTAGTTGGCATTTCCCAATCTCACACACCAGCTCTGGCTCCTTCCCCACCCGCGAGATAACAGTCCATGTAACACAAACCAAACTCTACCTCCTGAGTCCCAAAAGGTTGATTCTGATCATCTGGTCGTAGCGTTTTCAGTGGGAGAAGCGTTCTTCTTCTTCAGTCTCTACCTCCTGAACCACAGCTACCCTGTTAAGAGAAATGTTGGATTTCATCCTTTGAATGAGCCTAGTATGAGACTTGTCTTTTCGCATGCAAACAATGCATAAAACATGGAATGTTTTGTCTTTATTGGTCAGCTCTTTGACGTAGGCTAACAATGGACACGGACCTTTCTTTGTCTGACCAGCCTATCTGGGACTGTAAGAGATTTTTTTTTTTAAATTCCTGTACCAAGTTTGCTGTTTGGTTTTCAAAGACTCTGAGATCAAGTGTACTTCCTTCTCTCAGATCTTACTAAATGTGGATATTAATCCCACAGCAGTATCTGAAGTTTCACAGTTTTCACAATTTGATGAAAAAGTGAGTCATGTTGTATTGTACTTATTTATAAAGAATTAGATTTTAGTGGGTGAGTATATGTTTGTCTTCCTTTAGCTGAGCAAAAGAAAAGTAAAAAAAAAAAAAAACTAGATTTGATGTACTGTTAAACTTTGCATGATGTTTAATGGTTTTAAGGTCAGAATTCTCTGATGGGCTACTTAGCTCAAATGTGCCAGTTGCCAGTATGATTCATCATGAAATTGTGTCTGTGCAGTTCATTCATTACGTTTTCTTGTTTATTTATTACTCTTACTACTGTTTATCTTCCATTTGAAGCAGTCATGTCATGTGACAATAGTGTTGAAACATAGCAATTATCTTTACCCTTCAAAATAAGAGATGGCTTTGGAATTATCTGTCAAGCTTTTAAAAAGTGAGGAAATAAACCCTTGGGAGTGTTAGTTTATCTCTGCTTCTTGAGATAGTATGTTAATTTGGCTTGAGACACAAAGAAAAGAAAATCCAGTTTCATATTTTAGTTCTTCTCTGGACAGAAGATAAGCTCTACATGATTCAAAGTTCAAAATATTTAATGTGTACTGGGCGTCAGTTCATCAAGTTTTTGAAAGAAGACCTTTAGCACTGGTCAACACCCACCAGTTGGGATGTTGGTGGGTTACCGGGGTCTTCTTCCAGTTTGCACATTGGTGTGTTCTTACACAATACTGTTAAACCCAGTGACTGCCCCTTTGTGCAGGGCTGTGTGGGAATCGGTGAATGTGTAATATTAAGTGCTAAGTGGTAAATAAGAGTATAGGAGTGCTTTATGAATGCAGTCTTTTTATTGTTATGCTTTAGCCACTACACTGTGAAATTAACATTAAGCTGAAAAAATGAGTAACAAAAAAATAAACATTCTTTTGCTATTAAAAACATTTAATAACAAGTTTAAATATCAAACTTTTGAATAAACTGTTATTATTTCAGTTTCCAGAATATATCACCAAACAAGTTTTCAAACAATAGAATTACCAAGTGCAACATGGTTAACCTTTTGGGCTGCAGAATACCTGAGACACCGTCATTGTCAGAGTGATGCAAAGTGATTGAGCTCAGAGCTCCAATATAAGGGAAACTAAATTAGTAATAACATGTTATTATGTGGAACAGGAAAATAACACTGTGGACTATAAAGACTGTCACATTCATCATTTTGGGCTACAGGCTGCTACAAACTTTACTGCAATGTTTATAGCACTAGTCTGTTATCAACACAATTATCTGCAAACACATTATTTCAAATAATGTAATCGGGTCTTCCATTTGTGCAGTTTCTACATCAGCATTATGAGCATTTCAGCAGTCACCTGCAGTTTCAGATGGCATTTAAAGAGACACTCAGCTGATCTATTTGTTTTTGAAGTATTGTTTGGGTGACTTCTCTGTCATGTTGTCATTTCAAGAAAAAGATTATTATTATATACTAATGATATATAAGAATTATGACCTGAATGCACTGTTGTGCCAAACACATTTTGCTTTTCCAAGATCAACTCTATAAATTCTCTGAAGGCTCCTGTTCTACTTGTGTTATATAAACACAAACAGGATATAAAAGGATATTGTACAAATAGAAATATATGATGTATCAATGACTGCTGCACCAGAAAAAACAAACTGGAACATTAAAATATGCACAGATACATAAATCAACAATCTTCTTGTGGTGTGAGCGAGAGAGAGTGTGAGTGTGTCTTTGACACGAAATGTACTCGATAATGAGGCCGGAGCAGCCGGAGTCAGACAGAGGTACATCAAGGCAAGGCAAGGCAAGGCAAATTTATTTGTATAGCACAATTCAAAAACAAGGTGATTCAAAGTGCTTTACAGAGACATTAGAAACAAAAACAAATAAAAAGCATGATTTAAAATTGATTAAAACAAGCAAACAAACAAACAAACTAAATACACACATTTCACACCTGTTCGCACAATCTGAACCTTTATCGTAAGGGGAGCTACCAGTCCTTCTGTGGACGAGCTACTTTCTATTTTAAATTCCCTGAATTTAAAATACTCTCTAGACCCAGTCTAGACCCAGTTGGGGAGCTACCCAGAGCTCTAAACCCACTTAACAAACAAACAAACAAACAAAACAGTATATAAAATCAAAACAGATAAAATCAGAAATAGATAAGATCAGTAGTTAGTGTAAGTTTTGAAATTTAAGCTTAAAAGTGTGGATTTGGTGCTTTATTCAAATGCAGCTGAGAACAGGTGAGTCTTCAACCTGGATTTAAATAAACTGAGTGTTTCAGCTGATCTGAGGCTTTCTGGGAGTTTGTTCCAGATATAAGGAGCATAAAAGCTGAATGCAGCTTCTCCGTGTCTGGTTCTGACTCTGGGAACTGATAAAAGACCGGATCCAGATCACCTGAGGGATCTGGAAGGTTCATACTGGG
This sequence comes from Rhamphochromis longiceps, assembly GCF_057381845.1. Lineage (NCBI taxonomy): Eukaryota > Metazoa > Chordata > Actinopteri > Cichliformes > Cichlidae > Rhamphochromis > Rhamphochromis longiceps. Next base: position 911,318 of record NC_140567.1, read on the forward strand.
TAAGGAGGTCATTGATGTATTTTGGTCCTAAACCATTCAGAGCTTTATAGACCAGCATCAGAACTTTAAAGTCTATCCTCTGACGGACAGGCAGCCAGTGTAAGGACCTCAGAGCTGGACTGATGTGGTCCACTTTTTTGGTCTTAGTGAGGACTCGAGCAGCAGAGTTCTGAATGAGCTGTAGTTGTCTGACTGATTTTTTAGGTAGACCTGTAAAGATGCTGTTACAGTAATCAAGCCTACTAAAGATGAATGCATGGACTAGTTTTTCCAGGTCCTGTTGAGACATCAGATCTTTTATCCTTGAAATATTCTTGAGGTGATAGTAAGCTGACTTTGTTATTGTCTTAATGTGTTTTTCTAAGTTTAGGTCTGCATCCATCACTACACCCAAATTTCTCGCCTGGTTTGTGGTTTTTAGATGTATAGATTGAAGTTCTCTGGTGACCTGTAATCGTTTTTCTTTGGCGCCAAAGACTATTACCTCAGTTTTGTTTTTGTTTAGTTGGAGAAAATTGTGGCACAACCAGTCATTAATTTCCTCAATGCATTTACCAAGAGCCTGTACAGGGCCTCGGTCTCCTGGTGACATTGTGATATATATTTGTGTGTCATCTGCATAGCTGTGGTAGTTTATTTTGTTGTTCTTTATAATCTGTGCCAGTGGGAGCATGTAAATGTTAAACAGAGGGGTCCCAAGATGGAACCTTGGGGAACTCCACATGTGATGCTTGTCTGCTCAGATGTGAAGTTACCTATTGATACAAAGTATTTCCTGTTTTCTAAGTATGTTTTGAACCAGTTTAGTACAGTTCCTGAAAGACCTGCCCAGTTCTCCAGTCGTTTGAGTAATATGTTGTGGTCAACTGTATCAAATGCTGCACTGAGATCCAGTAAAACTAGGACTGACATTTTTCCACTGTCTGTATTCAGACATATGTCATTAAACACTTTGGTCAGAGCGGTTTCAGTGCTGTGGTTCTGTCTAAAACCTGACTGGAAGGCATCATAGCAGTTATTCTGTTTTAAGAAGTAACTGAGCTGTTGAGAAACTGCTTTTTCAATGATCTTACTTAAAAATGGGAGATTTGAGATCGGCCTGTAGTTTTTCATTTGTGTCTTGTCAAGATTGTCCTTTTTCAGTATAGGTTTGATTACAGCAGTTTTTAGTGATTCTGGAAACACACCTGATAATAAAGAAAAGTTGACGATCTGTAACAGGTCTGACTCTAAAGTCTTTGAGACCTTTTTGAAAAAACTTGTTGGCAGGACATCTAAACAGCAAGAAGAGGAGTTCAGTTGACCTAAGATGTCCTCCAGGTCTTTGCTGTTAATCGGGTGAAACTGTTTGATGGTGTTTAAACAGTTTTTTGGTGGACACAGTACATATCCTGGATCTGCTGTTGATGTACCAACTGCTTGTCTAATCTTTTGGATTTTGTCTGTGAAGAATTTGGCAAAGTCATTGCAGGCCATGGTTGAATGAAGTTCAGCTGCCACTGGCACAGGAGGGTTTGTTAGCCTGTCAACTGTAGAAAATAAGACCCGAGCATTATGGCTGTTTTTAGTGATGATGTCAGAGAAGTAGGACCTCCTTGCATTCCTCAGTTGTAAATTATAATTGTGAAGTTTCTCTTTATAGATGTCATAATGAACCTGGAGGTTTGTTTTTCTCCATCTGCGCTCAGCTTTCCTACACTCTCTTTTTTCATTTTTCACTAGTGTGGAGTTTCTCCATGGAGAATTTTTCCTTCCAGAGATAACCTTCACCTTAATGGGGGCAATAGTGTCCATTACATTTAACATGTTAGCATTGAAGCTATTGACGAGCTCATTGACTGAACCTTTGGACAGGTCAGGTGTTAATAGGAAGACCTGGTTAAAGATCTCACTACTGTCTTCAGTTATACACCGTTTTGTGATCACTGCTGTTGATATATTTGTGTGGGCTGAGATTTTACTTTCAAAGAAAACACAGTAATGATCAGACACGCCCACATCAGACAAAGTAACCTTTGAAATGCTCAGGCCCTTGGAGATCAGTAGGTCAAGAGTGTGTCCTCTATTATGTGTGGCCTCTGTTACATGCTGAGTGCTACTCAGGTCTTTAGTCCCTTTGTCCTGAGGGTTGTCCACATGGATGTTAAAATCCCCAACAATAATTACACAGTCGAAATCAACACAGATCACAGACAGCAGTTCACTGAGGTCATTAAAAAAGTCTGTGCAGTATTTGGGAGGCCTGTAAACATTAAGAAACACAACTTTGGATGGGGCCTTCAGCTGTAAAGCCACATATTCAAAAGACTGAAAACTTCCAGGAGATAGCTGCTTACATTGAAATGATTCATTAAATAAGACAGCGACCCCTCCTCCTCTCCTGCTCACCCTGGCCTCACTGATAAAACTGTAGTTAGGAGGGGTCGTCTCGATGAGAACAGCTCCACTGTTACTTTGGTCCAACCAAGTTTCAGTTAAAAACATAAAATCAAGGCTGTGCTCAGTGATTAAATCATTAATTAAAAATGTTTTCCCAGCTAAAGATCTAACGTTTAATAAAGCCAACTTAAGTGTTTTAGAGGTATTACTTGTCCCCTCGTGTTTGGGAGCAGTCTGTGGCACACGAGGTATGTTTACTATATTTAAAGATCTTTTAGAGTGCAGCTCTCTGTGTTTTGACCAGGCCACATGTCTCCTGTCACCTAAAAGTACAGAGATTTTAAAACCTTCTAGTAAACAGGGTCCCAGCTTCTCCTGGGAAAAGTCATCACTGCCATAATCCTCACAGCCCGGACCCTCCACACATCACACATCAGACTGTGGAGACAGGGCATGAAGGTGGTAAGGAGGAACTAAGGGGGGCGAGGCTGGGCAATGTGACTTCGATTGCTCTGTTGAGGGTGGGGCTCGATGGCGAACCTTTGGCTGCTCTGGTGGGGGGTTTATGGGGGACAAAGAGGGATTGGGCCGGGGGGTAGATCTGAGCCCAGCATTGACCCGCTCCATCATCTCTTCAGTGAATTTCAGGTGTGGGGAGGAGGGAGAAAGGGAGGGGGAGGAGGGTGATGGGGGTGATGGCCTGTCAGGGGTTTGGGGGACTGGGGAAGATCCTGGTCCTGGTCGTTGGTGTTGTTGAGAGAGTTGGAGGCAAATAGGGACCCCTCTTCTTGCCTCTTCTTGCCTCAGATGTCTCTCCTTTCTGAGGCTCATCCCGGGTGGGGGCAGATGGAGCTCCTCCTCAAGGTTTCTGCTGGGCTTTGTCTGTTCTTGGAGTACTGTTTGTTCCTCTTTATGAGATAACTCCTCGTTTATCTCAGCCTTGGCACCAAGCACAGATGGATGACGTATGGAATAAAACAAGTTGGAGGTGAACAGTTTCACCCCTGACTTGTTAAAATTAAATCCATTTGCTTTAAACAGATGCCTGCGTTCCCAAAAAATATTAAAGTTGTTGATAAAATGCACTGAGTGGTCAGCACATGCTGATATAAGCCATTTATTCAGTGTAAACAGCCTGCTGAATCTCTCGTCTCCTCCTCTGACCGGCGGTACAGGCCCACTGATGAATACAGCTGCATTCAGAGAGTTTACAGTGTTTAATAATCCAATAAAGTCCCGTTTCAGAACCTCCAATTGTTGTTTGGACACATCGTTTGACCCTGTATGCAGGACAATGTTTGTCACAGTTGGATATTCATCTGCAATTTGAAGAATTCTCTCCTTCAGGTTGTTGACCATATCGTTAGGAAAGCAGAGGACTTTAGTGTTCTTACCGCACATGCTTTGTACATCCTTTACGGCAGAGTCACCCACAATCAGCGTTTCAGGCCTAGTCTTTAGCTTTCCCCGTGGATTTTCAGACCTTACTTCTGTTGTCTGATATAGATCCAGGGTCCTTTGATAGTGGAGCAAATCTGTTCTGCAGTTTCAGATTCAGTTGTTTTGGAGGTTTGTTGTTAACCTTCCTATTCACGGTTGTCCAGTCCTGTTTCCTCCCGTATACAGGGGTAGAAGAGCTTCTCTGTCTCGTAGGAAGTGAAGGCCAGTCGGTTTCAGAGATTTCAGCTCGCTGTGCCCTGCCTGTGGTACGTCCTCCCCCTTCCAGGAGACATGATTTATGTCTTGGTTTTGCACCAAGACAGTCCAAGGGGGGATTATCACTTGAGGATTTATAATAATGCACAGAGTCTACTTTCTTGGTCATGTTATCTGTGCTCCTTAGCTGTGTACTAGCTTGCTCATCGCCATTGTTTTGAGTCAAAGGCAAGGTTGTTTCATTTCCACACAGTCCATTTACCTCCACGTTTACTTCTAAGCGATGAATTTTTGTCTCCAGTGCTGCAATCTTCTGCAGGAGGCTGTGGTAGTCATCTGTGGAGAGGGAAGGCATCTTGTTGCTAGTTAGCCTAGCGGTTAGCACCTTTCTAGGCTATTGAGGCTGCTCGGTGCCCAGACGCTGTAATCAGGCTTCAGCTGTGTCTAGGCCACAGACACACGGAGCGCTGAGGATAAGGTAACTATAAAAATGTTGCTGTTTCTGTTAAGAACACTTTAGTCCTAATGATCTATAAGTGTCCAGAAGCTATCACAGGTAAGCTCATACGGAAAAAAGGGAAAAAATCAGCATAAAAATCGGTAAAAATCAATAAAAGAAGCAAAGCATTTAGAGAGCAGAGATGAAGCGTCCACACTCTCAGAGGGGGGAGGTGTCATCAAGGAGATCCAGGCTATCCACAGCTCCCCAAGAGTACCTGAGGCCACACATCTCAGCGACATCCGATAAGCCACCCCGTATCACCAAGGGAGTGGGTCAACGAGCACGACAGAACAGTATTAGGGGCAGCAGCGTCTACCTGGGAGCAATAGGGAGGCACTTGGCCCGCCACTCCATGGCCAGGTACCACAGGGGCCAAGGCTCAACAAGCCCAGGCCCAGCCATACACATATGCACACACATATTTTTCTTTGTTTTTCCAACAGATGTGCTTTTCTATCAGTGTACATTTCTGTGCAAAATTTGAGATTTTTATTATTTAGAAAAAAATTAAAATACATGCTGCAATTTATTGAAAACTTATTGAACAATATGTGTTACAAAAATAGGTTTTAGCTTGAAAGTCAGTCTTTGATATAAACACTTTCATTCTTTAACACAACTTAAACTCTCTTAGACAAACTGTCTTGTAATCGCTTAGTAAGTAATCTTCAAGAATGGTTCTCCAGACTTCTTTAAGCACATTCCAGAGCTCGTTTTTAATATCAGCCCCCCTGTGGTGGTTAATCCATCACTGACAGTGTTTATTTGTGTGCTTTTCTATCTAGGTATGATTTCACTGCACTTGCAATGTGTTTGGGATCACTGCCATGTCAGAGAATGCCAATCACATGCTTTCCAAATGATATTACATCATGGATCAAAATCTGAAGTTCTTTTCCCGTATTCATAAGTCCATCAGTTTTAACAAGAACCCCAACATTACTGACCAAAGCCAACCCAAACCATGACACAACCATGTTTTACAGATGGCTGTATAAACTATCTATCTATCTATCTATCTATCTATCTATCTATCTATCTATCTATCTATCTATCTATCTATCTATCTATCTATCTATCTATCTATCTATATATAGATATATAGATAGATATATATAGATATATATATAGATATATATATATTAGGGGTGCAATGATATTCGTATTGATATTGAACCGTTTGATACAGTGCTTTCGGTTCGGTACGTATATGTATCGAACAATACAAAATGTTTAATTTATTTCATCAACTTTTCTTCTGACGATGCTGTCTGTGTTGAGAGCTCAGTGGATCTGCGTTCGACTACTCCGCCTAGGCTGCACTGTCAAGCGCAGATCCACTGAGCGCAGCACAAGCTAATGAGACAGAAGCTAAGCTCATTGCAACATGGCAAATTTAACCTCCCCCACCCTCATTCAGATCTGGCGTTTGGAACTATTTTGGTTTTCATGTGACGTATGACCCTGAAGGTAAGCGCGTCATGGACTAAAGTAAAACAGTATGTTGGATGTGCCACGCAATGCTCAATTACATGGGTGGGAACTAGTGCGTGAGCACAGTTTGCTCGTTAACGTGTTGACGCCATCCAGCTCCACACACGGGGCGATCCGCGGTAGCTCATTAACGGAGATTTGCCGTGTTGTGGCGTTAACGTCATTTCAGATTGACAGCACTAGTGGGAACACAACGAATATGACTGCACATTTACTCCGACAAGCACGCATGCTACAAACTTTACCCGAGTCATTTAGACAGCCGTTAGCACATGATTCTCCCTATGGGGACCTGATATGTTTAATATGCTGCTGAGAATATAGCCCAGAAGAAACGTATAGTATAGCTTTTATTTTGGAAAGAGCCATTTCTCTGTAATAAACTCTCTTTTCCAAAGATGAGTGATTCCTCCATCAGATAGATTTATTTATTTTATAATTTTATTAAATGACAAATTAAAAAAGCATGAACATTTTTTTGTATCGAAAAAATATCGAACCGTGACACCAAAGTATCGAACCGAAGCGTGAATTTTGTTGCTGTGTAAAACAACTCAGTTGTTTTACACAGCAACAAATCACAATGACAGTTGCCTCAAGGCGCTTCATTTTGTACAGTATCCTACAATAATACATACAGAGAAAAGCCCAACAACCATATGACCCCCTATGAGGAAGCACTTTCGCGACAGTGGGAAGGAAAAACCTCAGACAGAACCAGGCTCAGGGAGGGGCGGGGCCATCTGCTGCGACCGGTTGGGGTGAGAGAAGGAAGACAGGATAAAAGACATGCTGTGGAAGAGAGACAGAGGTTAATAACAGATATGATTCAATGCAGAGAGGTCTGTTAATACATAGTGAGTGAGAAAGGTGACTGGAAAGGAAAAACTCAATGCATCATGGGAATCCCCCGGCAGCCTACGCCTACTGCAGCATAACTAAGGGAGGAGTCAGGGTCACCTGGTCCAGCCCTAACTATATGCTTTAGCAAAAAGGAAAGTTTGAAGCCTAATCTTGAAAGTAGAGATAGTGTCTGTCTCCTGAATCCAAACTGGAAGCTGGTTCCACAGAAGAGGGGCCTGAAAACTGAAGGCTCTGCCTCCCATTCTACTTTTAAATACTCTAGGAACAACAAGTAGGCCTGCAGCATTTATAAGCATATTGCTCTCACAATATGCTTATAAAAGCAACAAACAATTTCTCGAGGCTAAATGATAATCTTCTAAATTTGTGACACGCCATTTCCTCTCCAGCTTACAAGTCATCTGCTTTAGGGTACGTGTTTGAGAATTATACCACGGAGTCAGGTACTTCTGATTTGAGACCTTAGTTTTCACAGGAGCTACAGTATCCAGAGTCGTACGTAGTGAGGAGGTAAAATTATTAACAAGATGATCGACCTCTGTTGGGGTAGCGTTCAGATAGCTGCTCTGCTCTATGTTGGTACAGGGCATTGAAGATGATAACAGTGGGTGGATTATATTCTTAAACTTAGTTACAGCGCTTTCAGAAAGACATCTACTGTGATGAAGTCTACTCTCCACTGCTGTGTAATCAATTATTGTAAATGTAAATGTTACAAGGAAATGATGAGAGAGGAGAGGGTTTTCAGGAAACACTGTTAAAGAACCATCTTTCTGAGTGAGATAAAAAGTCTGAGAAATCAGACAGAAACTCTGTGTAAGGCCCAGGTGGACGATAGATGATAACAAATAGAACTGTTTTTTGAGTTTCACTGCTGGGGTGGACAAGGCTAAGCATCAGGCTTTCAAATGAATTCAAAGTCTGTCTGGGTCTTTGGTTGATTAATTAGCTGGTGTGAAAAATTGCTGCCACACCGCTCCCGCGGCCTGTGCTTTGTGCAAAATCGGCCTGTGCAAAATCCATTTGTTGATCAATTATTAAGTTATGTACTAACAGAGAGTTGAAGGAGAGAGACCTAATGGGGGCGATCGTAGCTCAAGAGTTGGGTGTTCGTCTTGTAATCGGAAGATTGCCGGTTCGAGCCCCGGTTCGGACAGTCTCGGTCGTTGTGTCCTTGGGCAAAACACTTTACCTACCGCCTACTGTTGTTGGCCAGAGGGGCCGATGGCGCAATATGGCAGCCTCGCTTCTGTCAGTCTGCCCCAGGGCAGCTGTGGCTACAACTGTAGCTTGCCTTCACCAGTGTATGAATGTGAGAGTGAATGAATAGTGGCATTGTAAAGCGCTTTGAGGGGTCCTGAAAAGCGCTATATAAATGCAATCCATTATTATTATTAATGTTTAATAATCCACATTTCACTGTTTTACTCTTTGGTTCAGATGTGGATACTGTATTGTTCTTTCTTTGATTTTTTATGTTTAGGTGGTTTTTTGTTGGGTTTTTGTTTTTTGCCTGTTTGAGAGCTGACACAGTCTCTACGGGGATGGGGTTTGGGACAATAACAGGCTGTAACTCTTTTAATTGAATTTTTTCTTTCATAAATTTGGCCAGATTCCTAGAAATGAGAGCTGCTCCATCCAAAGTGGGATGGGTGCCATCTTTCCTAACAAGACCAGGTTTCCTCCAGGTTTGCCAATTATCTATGAAGCCCACATTGTTCTTTGGACACCACTCAGACAGCCAGCAATTTAAGGAGAACATGCGGCTAAACATGTTACTCCTGGTCCGATTGGCGAGGTGACCTGAGTTATACACCATTCAATATTGATTTTAGTGACCAGTGATCCAACTGACATAACTGGGTGTCATTACTGTTGATGTGAATTATATTTTTACTGAATGTATATTTACCCTTAGCCAGTGTAACAGTGTTTATGTTTTATGAAATTCCACTTGCCATGTTGACCACAATGTATTTGTACATTATGATGGTTATTGGCTCAATGGCGCCCTCTCTCACAGGCAGTGGATAAATGCCAGTGGTAGCATTAAAGCATTGCCAGGTTACGAGGGAAAAGCTTGATCTACTGAGATGTGCTTATAGATCCGCATTGTGCATGATCATTATGTATTGGTATTTGTGCTATTTCTATATGGAGAATATGACCCCTGTATATTGTATGACTGTCAATAAGAAAAGTAGTTGCAAATGCCAAGTACTAAAACAGTCACATAATAGTATTGTACACTGGCTAGCTTAGATAGCAAGCTGCTGTGCTATTATAACATGCTATTCATTTTGTAGTGTGCTGTGTTTGAGCCACCTGTAATGAGCCAATCTGCCTGACCAGTACATATATTCTCTTCTTATCCAGGTAATAAATAGCATCAATAAGAGATAAGCACGTATCCATTATTTATTACACAACACAGGGTAATCTGATTTTTGGACAGGCCAGTTGTAGCAAAGTGTAATTCAGCCTAGTCACTAGTGGTGTGCGATACTGCATATTTTGGTATCGATCCGATACCAAGTAAATACGGGCCAGTATCGCCAATACCAATACCGATACCGATACTTTTCAATAAATAAGGTGGATGCCTCATTGAATTGCTAAATCGCAATTAATTTTCATGGCCTTAAGTGTTTTTTGGGATTTTTCCTTTTGTATTATTAATTACTTAAAACCCAGGACATAATTAGGATAAATAATTTATTTATAATTAAATAAAAAATGCTTTATTATTCTGGCGGCCGTGGTCTGCGATGCTGCTGCAGGTGAGATGGACTCACCTTCACTGCATCTACAATCATGCCTCCCCTGCAAACCAGTAAACAAATTAAAACAAATACTGTTGATAAACTATAATAAAAAATTACAATTAAAATTCTCAACAACAAAAACAATTGGTAAAAATATAATTAATATGTCCATCCATCCATCCATCCATCTTCATCCGCTTTATCCGAGGTCGGGTCGCGGGGGCAGCAGCCTAAGCAAAGAGGCCCAGACCTCCCTCTCCCCAGCCACCTCCTCCAGCTTATCCGGGGGAATACCAAGGCGTTCCCAGGCCAGCCGAGAGATATAATCTCTCCAGCGTGTCCTGGGTCTGTCCCGTGGCCTCCTCCCGGTGGGACATGCCTGGAACACCTCACCCAGGAGGCGCCCAGGGGGCATCCTTGTCAGATGCCCGAACCACCTCAGCTGGCTCCTTTCGATGTGGAGCAGCAGCTGCTCTACTCTGAGCCCCTCCCGGATGGCCGAAATTCTCACCCTATCTCTAAGGGAGAGGCCAGCCACCCTTCGGAGGAAGCTCATTTCTGCCGCTTGTATCCGCGATCTCGTTCTTTCGGTCACTACCCACAGCTTGTGGCCATAGGTGAGGGTAGGGACGTAGATCGACCGGTAAATTGAGAGCTTCGCTTTTACACTCAGCTCCCTCTTCACCACGACGGACCGGTGCAGCGTCTGCATTACTGCAGCTGCAGCCCCAATCCGTCTGTCGATCTCCGGCTCCCTTCTCCCATCACTCGCAAACAAGACCCCGAGATACTTGAACTCCTCCACTTGGGGCAGGAACTCATCCCCGACCCGGAGTGGGCACTCCACCCTTTTCTGGCTGAGAACCATGGCCGCAGATTTGGAGGTGCTGATCCTCATTCCCGCTGCTTCACACTCGGCTGCGAACCGTTCCAGTGCGAGCTGGAGGCCCTCACCCGATGAAGCCAACAGAACCACATCATCCGCAAAAATCAGAGATGAGATTCTGAGGCCACCAAAGCGAAAGCCCTCCACCACTTGGCTGCGCCTAGAAATCCTGTCCATAAAAATTATGAACAGAACCGGAGACATAATTAATATGTAAACAACTTAATAACCCCCAAAGTGTCTAAGTCACATGACGTGTCAGCGCAACACCGAAACACCGAAAGGAGGGGGGGGCAAAATGTGCCTTTTCTCCGCTGACACAGGAGCGGCAAGTCCAGCGACCTGGCTGTTTTTGCCAAAAGCACAGCATAGCAAACAAGCAGAACTCAAAGTAAAGAATCGATCTAACCAGGTTAGTATCGATCCGATACCGATCCCGACTTGGGATTGATGCTATCGATATTTGGATCGATCCGCCCACCACTACTAGTCACACCAGCACCAACACACCTCAGTGTCACCTGAAAAATTGTTAGACACATGAACCTGGGGCTTCTATTTAAGACTGTGCTTCCTCTTCACCGTCACCCAGCCATCCTGTTTTCCTGTCTGAAACCTTAAACCTACCCTACCTTAAGCTTCACCGGCTACAGGGGCCTGGCTAGCTGCGAGTTTTTTGAAGGGCAGCCAAGTCTCCAATTTATAGATTCTGGCCTCCAGAACTGGAAATAGGCTACTTTTATTACAAATATCCTTATTGCTGAAGGAGGCAGACGAGTAACAAAACCAAGCCATATGAACCAAAGTTGTAGCTCATCTGTTCGATTGGACCACATGGGCCAGCCTTTGCTCCCCATGTGCATCAGTGGGCCTTGGCCACCCCTGAGCCTGTCAGTGGTTCACCACTGTTTTTACCTTGGACCACTTTTGACAGATATTAACCACTGCAGCCACGTGACAAACATTGCAGTTTAGGAGATGTTTTGACTACCCACATAGCAAAATTGGTTTGGCCCGGACCTGGCCCACACAAAGTGCTTACTCATGGCTAACATACCACAAAGAATGACGGCCCTTTGGTGGCCCAGATCTTTTTTGCCAGTGGTGGCCCACACATGGGCCAGCACAAGGCCAGTTGCAGACACACTGCTGGCCCTGTGATGGCCCAGAACAGTTTCAGCTCTGGCCCCAGATGTCAGCCTAATGTGTACCTCAATCAGGCCATGTAATAACAACATGTGCCGGAATGTAATAGTACAAAAGCAACATGATGAAACTCTGATCAGACACGGAATGGACTGATTCTTGTGCTCTATACAACATTCACCCACTTTCTCTAAACTGAGTATTTCCTAACCACATTCATACACATTCACACTATCAACATGCAAGGATCAAACCACTAACCTTCTGATCAGTAGGTGACCTGCTCTACCTCCGGAGCTACAGCCACCCAGTGGTAAACCTGAGTAAACCCTCACTAGGTTTTGGATAAAGTGTACAATCACAAACCTGTCAAATCTGCATTTGAAACGTTGGCTACCATAGCAGTATAGTATTGCAACATGGAATTTGGGTCTTCTAACTAAAATAGGAAAATAGGAACATAAATAGTGCCATCATTGCCAGACCTGGCCCACAACTGGTTGGCATACGCCCTGCCATGACACCAGTCAGTCAAAAGTGCCAGCTTGATGCCTGATCCGGGCCAGACCAGTTTTTTATGAGCCTGGGCCACATAACCTAAAAGACAAATGAGCCAGATAATGGCATGCCATCACATAGATGGTGCCATCTATGCCGCGCCTGGTCCATATCTGGATGACATACGTCTTGTCATGCCAGAAGTCAGCCAGCAGTGCCGGCTTGACACCAGATCCGGGCCAGACTTGCTTGCTATGTGGGTAGGTGCTCTGAGCATGCTCTGACAAGGCTCACAATTTGGAGCCTTGACAGTGTCACTCAAACCCTTACAGTTGCCCATTTTTCCTGTATGGAACACGTTAACTCTGAGCAATGTGCTGGACATCTGCTGCTAATATCTTGGTGCCAGATACCACCTTCAGCGGTCTAGAGGAGTTCATGCTTTGATGGGTCAGAGATGGTTTTGCAGAAAAAGGGGACCCAATGTAATATTAGGCAGGTGGTAATTATGGCTGATTGGCGTATAATATGCATATTATGATTGGTTGTGTTTTAACTTTAGTTTATAGAATTGGCATACAATATTAGTGTATCCCTTACCCCATGAGCCATCATCAGATATGTTGCCAATTTTGCAATCTTGCTTTTCATGTGAAGTTGTAGTCTAATGCATGGAGCAGAGGTTTGAGACTTACAGTGTTGGAAAAACACTGGCTTCCTTAAGGAAACAAGTAATAGATTTGAGAAACACTACAAACTAATTCTATATTCATATAATGGCAAATTGTTTTCAAGCCAGATAAATGAGCTCATCTTTGTCCTGTTTGCCACAACTCTCCTGAGCCATGGATTCTTAGAAATGACTGCTGTGACATGTTTGTACTGGCTTACTGTTCTCAGCATAGCAAAGGATGGTCTCAGTACAAAAAGTATAGTGGTTCATTAAAGCCTACGGCTAATCTGAAACTCCTCTCATTGCACAGTGCGCACCCTGCCAACGTCATGTCTTTCCCCACAAAGAGAGTTTGCAGTAGTACAAAGAATTGCTGCAAGGGTCCTTATAGCAGAATCCATTGTATTCCATTGCCTGGTCATTATCTACTTGCTGGGAAAAACTCATCAGATTCACTTGAGTGTTAAGTCTATTAGTCCTCCTGACAATGTGTCTTAGTTACGGGACAGTGCATTCTGCTTCTAAAGCAATATGGCAGAGTTTTGCTCATAGTCATGTCTACAGTCCATTCAGGGCCCAGCCATTAGTATGCCTGACAACGTTGGGGTCTTAAAGGCTAAAAACTCATTTGTGTTGCTGTGAGTGAGCTCAAACAAAATAATGGTTATTTTTTTCTTTGTTTCTTTAAGCTTTCAGCAGCATTCTCACACCAGAAGGATACAGGGTTGGAAAGTAATATACATACAGTTTGTTCTCATTCACAAAGCATTAAATACTACTCTTTTGTTGACACATCTGACATCTCAGTGTGATACACAATGATATCCTTTGACATTCATGTCCTCCGCACCAGGTAAAAACTCTTACTTGAGTAACTACTGAGGGCCAAGTTTCACCAGTGCATACTGGGTTTTGGTGTTGCAACACAAAAATGAGTGAGTGAGTATTGGGGCGGCAGTACAGGTCAGCTGATCACAACCTGAACAAAAAGGGAAAAAAATCTCTGGAGCTCACTAGACAAGTTATGAGACTTATTTCAAAGTGATTTTTCCCCATCCTGCACGGCTACACCTGAGAGGGTTCCTCCACCGACCAAAAACCTCTTTAAACCCTCGATCCAAACATTAACAGACCCAGTGGTGCTTTTGCTTGAATCTATTTAAGATTTAAGATGGCGGCGCGCACAGACGCAGCGGCCCGGAGCTCCTACACTTTTGCACTTTTGGTGGTACTGTGTATTATTTCACACAGTCTGGGGTTACTTCAATACAACAGAGATGATCTACTACAACTAAGCCGTGGAGATCTTCAACTAACATCCGAGTATCTCATCCCCCCGGAGATCGTTAAGCAACCCCCGGGGCTACCCGCAACAGCAAGCCGCAGGAGGAGACGTTGCGAGCGGAGGCAGAAGAGAGGCAAGCGGGGAGGCCTGTGGGCACGGCTAAAGACTAGTCCGTTTAAACCACCACTCCCGATCATATTCCTCTCCAACGCCCGTTCAATCCGTTACAAACTGGATGAAATACGACTGCAGATCGCCACTCGACGGACTTTTAATAACTGTTCGTGCATGATTTTCACTGAAACCTGGCTGGACAGCGCCATTCCCGATGCGGCTATCGATCTAGCAGGCCGCACCGCCTATCGAGCTGACAGGTCTGCGGACTCGGGTAAGAAGACTGGCGGGGGGCTGTGCATCTATATTAACAACCTTTGGTGCACGAACGTCACGGTAACGGAAAAACTGTGCAGTACAGAGGTAGAACTGTTGGTGTTAAAGTGCCGTCCATTCTATCTCCCTCGGGAATTTTCTGCCGTTTACATCTGCGCTGTTTACATTCCACCAGATGCTAATGCTAAGCTAGCGTTAGCACAATTGAGCAGCAGCATCAATAACAGCCTGGTAGCACACCCGGACAGTGTCTTTATTGCGGCTGGGGATTTTAACCACGCGGACCTGAAATCTGTACTTCACAATTTCCACCGTAATGTGAAGTGTGCTACCAGAGGAGATAGAACGTTGGACCAGGTGTACACCAACATGGCGAATGCGTACAGAGCCCAGGCTTATCCCCACCTGGGTCTGTCAGACCATCTCGCCCTTCTGCTACACCCAATATACACACAAAAGATCAAGAGCACTGGGATTACAACCAAAACCGTGAGAACATGGCCGCAGGACGCTATTCCGATGCTTCAGGACTGTTTCCACTGCACAGACTGGGATGTATTCAAGGTGCAGGACACTGACAATCGTGTCGCATTGGACAGTTACACCTCCACTGTCTTGGACTACATCTGTTTCTGTGTGGACAATGTAACAACTTGGAAACGATTCCGTGTGTTCCCTAATAATCCACCCTGGATGACACACGGAGTTCAACAACTTATTCGAACAAGGAACAACGCTTTCAAATCCGGGGACCAGGAGGCATACAGTGCTGCCAGGGCCAACCTGAGAAGAGGCATCAAGACTGCCAAGCAGCAGCACAGGAGGCGTATCGAGGCCAGGTTTGAGAACAACACAAACCCAAGGCAGGTCTGGGAGGGCATCAGGGCTATCACGGACTACAAAAGAAGAACACCATCACCCTCAGCCGACAGTTCTACTCTGGCTGAGGATCTAAATCTCTTTTATGCCCGTTTTGACAGGGAGAACATCGACCCTGTCCTGTCCCCTCTCCCCTCAACCGACCCTGCTCCGGTCCTGAGCACTCATGAGCTGAGGCGTGTGTTCCGGAGCATTAACACCAGGAAGGCGGCCGGGCCGGATGGAGTGCTGGGCCGGGTGCTAAAAGACTGTGCTGCGGACCTGGCGGACGTCTTCACCTCTATATATAACACCTCGTTGTCCTGTTCACTGGTACCATCCTGTTTCAAAGCAGCAACCATCGTTCCCATCCCAAAACAGTCAAATGTCACATGTCTGAACGATTTCAGACCTGTGGCACTCACCCCCATTCCCGCCAAATGCCTGGAGAGACTGGTCATTAAACACATCAGAGCTGCTTTTCCACCATCCCTGGACTCGCACCAGTTTGCATACAGGGAGAACCGGTCAACCGAGGATGCGATCGCCACAGTGCTGCACACATTACTGAAGCACTTGGAACACAGGAACACCTATGCACGGCTCCTCTTTGTAGACTACAGCTCGGCTTTTAATACCATCCGGCCATACAAACTCCGTCCCAAACTCCACCAACTGGGACTTAACTCCTCTCTGTGCAACTGGATTGTGGACTTCCTCACTAACCGTAGACAGAGTGTCAGAGTGGGTAAGAACACCTCTTCCACCCTTGTGGTCAACACCGGTGCCCCTCAGGGGTGTGTTCTGAGCCCTCTGCTATACACTCTCTTCACCCATGACTGTATTTCCTCCTGCGCGTCCAATCTCATTGTTAAGTTTGCAGATGACACTACAGTGCTCGGACTTATATCCAACAATGATGAGACAAACTATAGGACAGAGGTGCAACAACTAGAGTCATGGTGCCACGACAATAACTTGGTCTTAAACACCAAAAAGACCAAGGAGATCATTGTAGATTTCCGGAAGAGGGGCCATAACAACCATCTGCCTCTCTTCATTGGCAGTGAGGCGGTGGAGAGGGTGAGCAGTTTTAAATTCTTGGGGGTAACTGTGACCGAGGACCTGTCCTGGGGCAACCATATCACCTCAGTTGTACGGAAGGCCCAACAGCGCCTCTACTACCTGAGGAGACTGCGGAGCGCACACATTCCCAGATCTCTGATGTTGAACTTCTATAACTGTGCCATCAGCAGCGTTCTGACGTATGGATTTCTAGTGTGGTTCCCCAGCTGCACCAAGGCCGATCAGCAAGCACTCCAGCGGGTGGTGAAAGAAGCTGGCAGAATTATTGGAACAAGTCTGCCAGAGATCAGTAATATCTTCCCCACTCGCTGTCTGAGGAGGGTGCACAGTATCCTGCGGGACCAACATCACCCTGCGCGCCACCTTTTCCATCTGCTGCCCTCAGGGAGAAGGTACAGGTCTATACAGGCCAGAACATCCAGACTGGCCAACAGCCTGTATCCACAGGCTGTGAGGCTCCTGAACTCTCTGCCCCCCTCTCACGGACAATAACCATATCCAACTTCTTAATAGCAATGAACTGGTCTGCATTGGTGCATCATATCTTTATTCTCTTCCCCCTCCTGCCCCCCCCCCCCCCCTCTTTCTTAAATAGATAACTATCATATCTGATATCATATCTCACAGTACAATAATATTGAATGGGTTGCATTGTTGTATTTTGTCATGTTTCTCAGGTCTTTGTCTGAATTTCTACGAACATTATTGCTAAGGATTGTCTTATTGCATTGGAGTCACACTGGGTTAAATATGTACACTTGGGTTTTAAGGGGTATTTATTATTTTCTTCTTTTTTTGGGTTGTATGGAAGCCCCAAACGCAATTTCATTGTTCTTGACAATGACAATAAATAAATAAATACTAAATACTAAATACTAAATACTACATTGGACTTTGCAGTCCTGTGATGTTTGGCAGCTGACCACTTTGTGTTAGCATAGTCTGCTTCTCATGAAGCCTGTGCAGCGGCAATACCAGTAGCCTTTAATGTAAGGAGGCGTAAGAGCATCACAGGAAAGCCAGCTAGCTAACACGACTTTGCTTATCTTGCAGCTCTTTGTCAAACATTTATGCAGCTAATGAGCTAGTTAAGAGTGAACTTTAAACCAGCCAGCTGCAAGTGATAACAAGAAAAGGCAAAGGAAAACTTTTATTTGCTTTTTAGCAGAGTTGGGAAGGGTACTTTTAAAATGTATGCCACTACAGATTACAGATTAATTAACCTTCACATTCGCAATTTGTAATTTAGTAAGGCACGCCATATAATGTAACCTTTAATGGTAACCTGATTAGTTGGTTTGCAATGTCTAAGAAGAATTCAGAATGAATAATCACAAATTACAATATAATAAACAGAATGTATTGTGAACATTTTAGTTATCACATCTTAATGACTCAGTTGTGTTGAGCAGAATTTTTTAAAGTAAGTTAAAAAGATGTTTTCGGCAGGACGATTCCACCCCCTCCCCCCCTCCTTGTTGTCTTTATGCCACAGTAACACAAGTCTTATTTACTGATAACATGCTTCACTGTGGACCGCACTATAACAACATCCCATCAAAAACTGGACATTATAAAAACTCTTTATATTCAATATTGTGTCCAGTAAACAAGTTGGCAAAATATAACAATAGAGAAGCATGTCAGAAAATAATATTAAAATACATTACTATCACTATAGTTACTTTAAATTAAATGAAATTTAGCGCTTGAGAACCCCTCCAAAAAGCTCTAAAATCATTTGTGATACAAATTATAAAAACAAAACTACTGAAACACTTCAGAGGCATTACTGAGATTTATGAGCACATGCTAGAAGACTGAACATGTCCACAGACGATAATGTGATAAAAACACACAGATTGTTGAGTCACTAGTTACGCTGTTACATCAGCAGCAACTAAAATTTCTGTATTTGTCTTTTCAACATACTGTGGCCCCTGTGGCCAGAACTTCACAGCCTTCATTTTCATTAGTCTTGTCCCAGTTCCTGATGTCACTGATGAGAAGAGTGCAGGGCTATAAATCATTCTGCAGTGGCAAGGATGCCCTTCAACAAGTAAAGTAGAGGTCTGAAGTAATTACAGGATTTCCGAACATCAGTGGAACACACATATTGTTAATCCCTCCATCCGAAACTGAGCAACAGGAAAAAACACAGTTAATGTGCAAGTCTGTTCATGATACCCTTGTTTTCTGGAATAGCTGCCTTTTTCAAAAATGGAAAGTATGGGGATGGTTGGCTTTCTGGTACGTCCGGAGTGTCTTCCTTATGTTCCAAACAATCAGGATTTAATTGTGATGTTCATCTTGGTCTACCTTACTCTTACCATGGTTGACCCTTACATCCATGGATCATAGCACCAGTTCAAAACTTGACCACCTCACTAGGGCTGGGTATCGATTTTGATTCCAATAACCGATTTGATTCAATTTTGACTCAGACAGTCAGAATTCGGCAGCAGGGTGGCACCTCACAGCAAGAAGGTCCTGAGTTCAATTCCACCATCAGGCCGGGGTCTTTCTGGGTGGAGTTTGCGTGGGTTCTCCCCGGGTACTCCGGCTTCCTCCCACAGTCCAAAGGCATGCACTTTGTGGGGATAGGTTAATTGAAAAATCTAAACTGTAGCACTGAATGTGAGTGCGAATGGTTGTCTGTCCCTGTGTGACCTGTCCAGGGTGTACCCCGGCTCTCACCCTATGACAGCTGGGATAGGCTCCCGCCACCCTGAAAAGGATAAGCGGAAGTGAATGGATGGATGGACAGTCAGAAGTCATCATCATTTATCAGTACGTATCCATATTTTTATATACATAAAAAGAAAGCTGAGACTTCATCAGAGGTGTGAGCATCACAGCAGATTCCTTTGTGTCAAAGTAACTGAGAATAAAACAGAAGAACATGAAGGAGATTTTCCTGGCCTGGCTTTTTATAGCAGATATCCTTAAAAATATTCTGCAGTAGAACCAAAAGAAGAAAACACGAATCAACATCTGAACATTACCTGCTGCTGAAGTGAAGCAGAGCAAAGTTACAGAGGTTTAAAAGTTTACATTTCTTTGGTATTGAACAGCAGAAATGAGGGTTTCTTGTTGGAAGTCATTTTTGGAAAAAAAAAAAAAAACAGCAGCTGACTGTACTGTAAACAATGTTAGACTGGTGCATAATAAGTAGAGGTGGGAATCACCATACATCCCACGATACAATATTAACACAATACTTAACGCACGATACGATATTATTGCAATTTTTTAAAATATTTTGATTCTGTACATAAAGGTAAACTTTGTCAATATTCATTTTATCTAATATCAAAGTCTCGCACTCAGTCTTTCTCTCATTTCAGTCAGTTTTATTGTTGACAAACTGAACGGTTTGTATTACAGTCTAGTCCAACTTAACTGAAAGCAACCATCTGGTACAAATATAGCTATTCTGAACTATGCAATTTATGAAAACTATGCAGCCCCTTCAGTAACTGAAGAATTTGAAAGTAAATTAAAACAAAATATAATTTTACATTAAATAAAAAAGGTTTAAACTTAATTAAAATAAAACGAAACTGTCATGTTTATTGCAGCCAAAAAAAAGTTAAACACATTTGGACAGTGAAGGAATGTCAGGATTCTACCTCAGAAAAAGGATCAACATGCTCTGAAGTCAGAGCATTTTCCAGTCCACAAAAACTTTTTTGTAACAAAATATCAATTTCTGCTGTCCCTGTATCGATACATTATTAGCAAACAAAATATCACGATACTACACAGTATCGATTTTTCCCTCACCCCTAATAATAAGCAGTGAATAATGCAGAAAACAGCTGTTTGACGGCAAACTAATCTCTGAGTACACTGAGAGAGAGTGCAGGAAGTAAAGCAGCCAAAGTCAGTGGGAGTTAATGAGCATGTTTATCGAACATGAAGCGTAGTTTTGATCTTCTTTTGCTGCTTGTTCAGTGAGTTTTGGTCAGAGAGTGACGAAACCTGCAGCATCAGAATCTGTGGGATGTCTGCTTTCAGCACCAAAGGCATCATTTGTGCTGGTACCATTAACACCACCTGTCGCAGACTATAAACTTTTGTCACGTTTTTCTGATTCATTTATCTCTTGAAGAGATGTACGTTTTTCTTAATTTTGTAGATTGCTACACAATGCAATGTCAAAGTACTGTCACACTTACTGTCCTACATGGGAACCTATTAATTTATGAAGACTGTTTACATTTTAATCAGTCTGTCAGACTGCTGTGGTAGGGCTACATTCAGTGTAGCAAAAATGGCCCTGTGCTGGCTGCTTTCCAGTTTACTGAAAGTACTGCTGTTGTCAAAGGTTTAAATCAATTCAACTGCAGATATAATAATTCTAGTAACTCTATTAAAACATGGTGAAACTAACATGCTTAAAAGTCAAAATAACATCTTGACAAACTTTATTTTGGAAATGTAATAAACTTAACAGAATCAGTACAAATTTAAACAAATATGGGCAAAATAAGCATGAATGCTGTATAGCATATTGCAAACATGGCCTATTTTTGATACATTTTGGTTTCTCCCTGACCTCCACCAGACTTCTTTGCTGTGCTCCCAATCCTTGTCATCCAGGGTGAATTGAGTTTCTCGGTATATTTCCAAGGATGCAGATAAAAACAGTATTTTATTTTCTAGATTGTTGATCCTGTAGTAAAGCATCCACTGATTTTGCGAAACCAGGCATGTTTGTTGTCAGCTCTTGTGACTGGGTCACAAGTGCTTTTGCAAGCCCTGTGTACTTGCTGATATGAGCCAGAGCTCACTCACCAAGTTTGACGAGCTTGGTGAGTGAGCTAATGCTAATAAGCTTTGAGTAAGCCCATGTCAATGTCAGTGGAGGTGTGGGTTTGTTGATTTGTAAAATTCGTACTGGAGATATGTGGCTCTGCTGGCTCCAGGTAAAAAGTCATCTCTGGTGAACTGTTCATAATGGGTGAAGGTTCCCCAAGGCCCAAGTTCAAAGGAGCATAGTTTGATCCTGGAGCATGCATTGAGACTATATTTAAGTACATTATTTATCTTTTGTGTAACTCTCACCTACTACATCCAGAGAATCAGTTACCTCGATCGGTTCAGTAGTCCAATTCTCAGAAATTGTTAGTCTGCTGGCTTATTGGTCCCGCTTATCGGTTCTTGCACTCTCAGCTGATTTCAGTTGGTGTGTCGGAGGAGGAAAATATCCATATCCCGACATTACTTTCATGTTTATTGCACAAGAGGATGAAAGCACCATGGTACAGGGGAGACTGCTCCAGCACAGAAACAACTGCATCATACTATCAGCCCAACTTCGGCTCATTACGAGCATCTGCGCAGACAGCATGCTTATGCTAAGCTAAACAAGAATCCAGAGTGATGTTTTCCCACCTGCTGTGTTTTGTTTTCTGCCTTGGTGTAGTTCACCTGTGCAGGTATGAACAAAGTGATCACACTCAACAAACCTAAAACAAACGTGCTGAGAACCTTTGGAGGAGGATCTCAGCACCACAAACAACCTGTTTGTCCAGGTTGTTTGTGGTGTGACTATTATTGGATCTCGATTCAACCTAACTGCTAGCTGTATGTTGGAATTTCAAGCCAAACACCTTGTAGTAGCCATGTATGAATTGTATTCTGGGATACAGCAGGATACCATAGATGTGTTAAGGTCAATACGAGTTAGCAGCTAGCTGTGAAATGAATGTAAATTCTCCACGTTCTCCAATAATCGAGAACACAGAACCTTCTTCCTGTATTGTTGCTTCTGCTCCAGACACAGGGAGTTTCATATACATTGCCACTTGATAGAAAACAAAAAAAGCAGGCCAGTTTGATCGGTCATGCTCAGGCCTGAAAATGTTCAAATATTTTAACATAAAAGAAGCTTAAACTAATCCCCCAGGGCTACTGCTTTTTTACCTAAAATCAAAAAGACATCAAGCAGCCAAGGCACGTTCCTTTGGTGGCTATTCGTCTCTTCACTCTTAAAGAGTCTTATCAAAGAGCCTCATTGGTGGCTTACAGAGGCTGTTTCAGCACATAAATAGCTGCTTTCACAGTCTGTGGCTTCAGGGACTGTAGCTGGACCTTGACAAACTTCTGTCACCTGAATGCATAATAAGTAAGGTCACAGCGAAGTCTTAACACAAGGTACATCTATCGTCGTGGTCTTTCATTGCTACCTATAATTTTCAGGTTTGCTCCAGCCATGTGCATTACTTCATTCCCTTTGAATAACACTGTAGGGAACTCTCCCCTGTAGACATGAGTGAGGTGGTAATGCCAAACTGAATGAGGGTTCAGTAGCAGTGAAAGGATGGTTAATGGTGCGAAGGTTCATTACTTTGAGTCCTAAAAGCTCAAACATTGTATTATTATTATTACTACCATAAAAAAAAAAAAATAATGATCATGGATTTGATCAATATTAACCATATTCAAGCATTTATGGGTAATCAACAGTTAGTTAATTTGAAAGTGAGTATATTTAGTTTAGGTACTTTTTTAGATACTTTGTTTGGAACTCGCTCATTCTCTACATGTACATAATAAGGTAATTGTGAGGCCTTTCTCAGTATTGCCATAACTCAATCCATCATAGAACCAATGCTAAAAATTGTCTATTTATATATGAATATATATCTAAAGTGTGTATCTTTCATTAGACAAGCCTCTATAGAGCCTGACTGCATGCTGAGGCGGCAATTCAACCATTCATTCAACCATTTGATTACAGCACCTCATGAGTGAATGAACATGGTGCAATAAAAGTACTTCTAGAAGTACATTTTTTCAAGACAGATTACATGTATTTAAATTTACTAGAGTCAGGTTAGAGGTTGCCACGCCGGCATGCAGTCGAGTTCTACTGAGTCTTGCTAATTTTATTCAGTTGTGTTGCAACAGGAACACATTTAAAAGTTTGAGGACACCGGCCCTCGAGGACTGCAGTTTGACAGCCCTGTTTTAAAAGGTCAAAATTCACAGAATTTATATCATTATGAGAAAAAATGACTGAGAGCCTCGGCAAAAACTTTTCCTACAGATTTTACTAATACAAACTGTATATCAGGAGAGTGGACCCAAATGCAGACTTCTAAAACAAACCTTTATTGAGGTGAAGCAAGTAATGTCAAGGCTGCAAACAGTAAATATCTATATCTATATACTATAAACCTCAGCCAAGGCAGGACATTAAAAGAGTATCAGAACATCCACTGAGCACAAACACAGGGAAGGAGAAACAGAGGCTGTATTAACCCTTTAAGACCTACCATAGAACCAAGTCCGCCAGAGCTTATATTATATTTTTACATGGTGTGGAGCCATTTTTGGGAGCATTTCAAGTTGCTATACATCAATACAACAATTACAGCCCAGATTTTAATAATATGTATTCATTAAGTGCATAGTAATTACATAAATTGCAAAAAAGTGCAATAAACTACAAAAAAACTGAAAATCGTTTTTGCTTTTTTAACATATATTTCTAGTTAGAGAAATTTAAGAGGCTTATCCCTCAAAACTGTAAATACAAAAAAGTTGCACAAAATAGTTTCCCACCACAGGAAATTTATTTTGAGTGTCTCCATAGTTTTATTTTTGAAATACACCAATTTTTATATACTGCAGGATAAACGAAAATAAATATTATAATGCAAATTTGCAAAAAAAGCAGCATATGCATCAAAATAAACTATTTCCAGCAGTGCAATATGAGTCCTAAGCATCCCAGAAATGACACAGAAAGTCATAAAGTAAATGGTAAATGGTAAATGGCCTGTATTTATATAGCGCTTTACTAGTCCCTAAGGACCCCAAAGTGCTTTACATATCCAGTCATCCACCCATTCACACACACATTCACAGACTGTCAAAGTCAAAGATAACTTTTAAAAAGACCAGTATAGGCCCTCAGGCCCTGATGGTAAAAAGAACTACATTTCCGCGAAAATGACGTCACTACGGCAGGAAATGGCGGACATGCAAAAGTTCGCGCTGACGTCTATTCCAACGTAGGAAGTGTTATGAACAGCTGCGTGTTTCTGGAATATTATGTTTTTGTTCCTGCAAGCGCTTTTTATGCAATTTTTGCAAAGCTATATGTGGAAGGAAACTGTGACCGAGGACAAGCTGATGGCATAAGATGTAAGTACAACTTCTCCGGTTTCATATGCAAAAAAATTTATTGCGCTGGCTTACGTGGTTGCAGTGCTACCGGGGTTTAAAAATAGTTACGCAAAATGGAGCGTGCCCGCTCCGACCGTCTCTAAAGGGTTAATGAGCAGCCTGGTCATGATGTCTGGAAGATGGTCAGATGTGTTGAGATGGGCTGTGAATGAATCAAACTGCATCACTGTGATGATCTGACAGCAATATCACTCAACATTTCAGACAGAGGTTTTGCTCAGCCTTAGGCAACTGTTCATCCCTGTATCTTTGATGGTATGTGCTGTTCTTTGCAGGTCTATGTTGATTTTGTATTTTCCCAGGAAGTGATGTGGCTCTTTGACAGCTGCAGGTTTGAGAGATCAAGATTTTTGACACATTTAGTGTCATAGGTTTATTTGAAAGGCAAGATCTACACTACCAGTCAAAGTTTGGCCACACATTCTCATTTAACAGTTTTTTATTTATTTTTACTACTTTCTACAATATAGATACAAACTGAAGACATCACATATATGAAGCAACATATGTGGAAATATGTAGCAAAGAAAAAAGTAAGGCAAAACAACAACCCATCATTACTGTAAGAACTGAAGGTTGGTCAGTCCAGGAAACTGCTCAAACTCTGAATGTGTCCCCAAGTGCAGTCACAAAAACCATCAAGCACTACGATGAAACTGGCTCACATGAGGACGCCCCAGGAAAGAAGACCAGGACTCCCTCTGCTGCTGAGGTTACGTTCATGCGAGTCACCAGCCTCAGAAATCACAAGTTAACAGCAGCTCAGATTAGAGCCCAGATAGATGCCACACAGAGCTGCAGTAGCAGACACATCTCTACATGTTCAGAGGAGACTGTGTGAATCCGGCCGTTATGGTCAAATAGCTGCTGAGAAACCACGACTAAGGAAAAGCAACAAGAAGAGATTTGTTTGGATGGACATTAGACCATCTGTGCTTTGGTCTGATGGGTCCAAATCTGAGATCTTTGGTTCCACTCACTGTGTCTTTGTGCGACGCAGAAAAGGTGCACGATGGTCTCTACATGCATGGTTCCCACTGTAAAGCATGGAGGAGGTGTGATGGTGTGGGGGGGCTTTGTCACACTGTTGGGGATTTATTCAAAACTGAAGGCACGCCAAGGCAATGGCTCCCAGATTAAAATACAGAGCAATTCTAGGATTTCTGTATTTCATCTAACACTGAATTCAGGATGTTAATATTATTATTTTTTCTGAGCGAGGAAGATCACACACTCAGATTCAGGGTACTTTTTTTCTCCACCTTCCGATGAAGCAAAGGGGGAATTTGTAGCAGATCGCTTAGCTCATATGAAAGGATAAACGGGGCGCCGCTAGCTCTTGCTGAATAGGAATTCATTCAAGTGCACTAGAAAAGGTCTACCTCAAAAGCCATCTGCTTAATTCAAAGCATTAAAGCCACTTTTAAAGCCATAATGCTTGATGGCTTTCTTCATGTGTTAGTCCATTAACCAAGGCTGTAAATGGATGAGTTTATTTGGGCAGGGAGATGGAGGAGCGGGTCTGCTTGATGGCAGAGCTGCTGGTGGAAATAGTGTGTGTGTGTGTGTGTGTGTGTGTGTGTGTGTGTGTGTGTGTGTGTGTGTGTGTGTGTGTGTGTGTGTGTGTGTGTGTGTGTGTTGGGGGGATCTTGTGTTTCACTGTTCTCTGCAGGCATCTTGTCAAGTTAGTAATGAAAATGCCCTGCTGAGAGTTGTTCCCAGTGTTTTGCAGAAAAAGATGATGTGAAAGCACATGAGCTGACATCCCAGCCACCCCAAATGGCCCATTGTGAACATGAGGTAGAAAACTGCCCATAGTATATACGATAACCTGAGGGCCTTTAGGCCCCGTGATGAGGCTGACGACAGAACAGGGTTATGACTGAGTTACAAAACCTAAGGAAATTTAAAGGAGATGGGTGGCAGCAAACTGCAAAAAGAGGAGCATGTGAGATTTAAGGTCCTTTGGACAAAAAACACAATTAAAGAAGGCGAGAGAGAAGTGATTGGAAAAGGAAAAACGTAGCAGAACGGGAGCAGCAGCGACATTACATCTGTGGCTGAAAACAGATGATTTCCCATTTAACACCCCATTGGGTTCACTGTTATCCTGGGTCCTGTCTGGCACTGTGATGGCACCAGTGCTTTCCTTCTGTTTCACAATAACAACCCTCAAACCATCCGCACACAACAACAGAAAACCAGCGTCTATAAACCCTCCCCACTGTTCACCTACTGTACTGTTCAATATACCCACCACAGAGGCTTCCAGGACACTATTAGACAGCCTGCAGGATACTGGGTGGAAGGTGGAAATGGGATTCGAGTGGAATGATGTCCAAATAACAACAATCTACCACCCACACCTCTTTCTATAGGTAGAGTAATGGACCACAATAGACTCAATGGGAGGCATTGTCAACATGTTTTTTTCATGGGGTAAATGATCAGACAGCAGAGTGGTGAGGATGATCTCTGTTTCACTGAGAGATGGGACACGATCACGAGGACAGAGAAAGGGAGTCAAATTATTCATTCAACCTCGATTCCTTAGTGGGGCTTCAGCTAACGCTGGGCTGCCCCTAATGAAAAGGGCATTAGGGGAATTTCAATTTGAATTTTATTTATATAGCACCAAATCACAATAGCAGTCGTCTCGAGGTGCTTTATATTTTAAAGTAAAGACCCTACAATGGTACAGAGAAAACCGAACAATAAGACGACCCCCTATGAGCAAGCACTTTGCCGATATTGGGAAACAAAAACTCCCCTTTAAAAGGAATAAACAGGCTGGGGGAGGGGCGGCCATCTGCCGTGCCTGGTTGGGGGTGAGGAGAAGAAGACAAGATAAAGACACACTGTGGAAGAGAGCCAGAGATTAATAACTAATGATTGAATGCAAAGTGGTTTTTGAACACATAGCGAGTGAAAAAAGTAAAGGAACATTGCATTGTGGGAATCCCCCTGCAGCCTGCACCTATTGCACCTGACTCAGTCATAACCGTATGCTTTGTCTTTAAGCATAATCTTAAAAGTAGAGATAGTGTGTGTCTCACGAATTTAAAAGGGAGCCAATATAGGAGAAATATGCTCTCTTTTTCTAGTTCCTGCAGCATTTTGAATCATCTGAAGACTTCACTGATTGTTTTTGGTCTAGCCTAGAAGTAATTTTATTTACTTTATTTAACCTTTATTCATACTTGTACTCCCATTGAGACCTGTTCCAGGCAAACATGTTAAAATTACAACAATAAAAGAAACTATAAGAGTCATGTCAAACACGAGAATAATTTCCCAGAGATGATTTCACAAAAACATTTATAAAAACATTTGTGAAATCAGTTGAGAGAGCTTCAAATCCTTCTGTAATGTATTCCATGAAGACGGGGCAGAAAGGGAGAAAGCAACCTTCCCAAAGCTCCTTATGAACTGAAGGAACGATGTCCTGAGACCACAGCCTATGACCAAACTGTGTAACATGTACTCTATAAATAAGAAGGCAGTGAACCAGAAACTGATTTATAGATAAAATGATACCAATGAACCATCCTGTGTAAGACCAATGGGGACCAGTCAACCAGAGTATATAGAGTACAGTGGTGTGTTACAGGTTTACAGCCAGTTATAAATCTCAATGCCCCATGATAGACAGAATCCCTCTGATGAAGAGTGTGAGCGGAGGTGTGTATGTAAATGTCATTGTAATCCAGGATGGGTAAAAAATGGCAGCAACAAGTCTTTTCCTCAAGCTCAACTTCAGCCTCAGTTTCTTTAACAGACGGTCAATCTGTGGCTTAAAGGAAAGCTTGTCATCAGTCACAATACCGAGCTATTTGTTTGAAGCCACAGTTTCAGTAGAAATACCCTGAGCTGATACAAGAGAGGGAAGTACAACTGGACTTTGGTTTTTTCTGCACTTCAGTTCCAGCTGAGACCGAAAACTATCAAAGCTAGCTGTAATTGTTTGAAAATCATATCGATGGTACGAGTACAACAATACATATTTGGATCATCTGCATAAAAATGTACAGATGCATTTAGTTTTCGTCCCACAGCGATAATAAAGTTCGCCCCAGGACCGAGCCCTGCAGCACTCCATTAGTGACATTTAAAAAGCTGGAAGAAAGACCACTGAGCTGTACTGTTTACGGTCTCATAGACAATTAGAGAAGCAGCCAACTGCTTGGTCTGAAGGCCTATTCCCAGTAATCTCTGACACAAAATGCCACGCTCTATTGTGATTGAGAACTTTTTGGGAAGCAGTTACAGTGCAGTGCAGTTTCCTAAAACCAGATTGGAAGTGAGATAAAATACCATGTTCATGCAGATAACGTTGAAGTTGATTATTTACTATAATTCAGAGAACCTTTGTGTGAAATGAACAGACCCCACGTAGCCTCAGGTGAGAGTTTCTCTGGTGTCAATACGTTTTTCTTTCTTTCTGACATCAGGAGGTTCACTCCACATCCACTCCACACTTAAAAAGGTAGAGTCTGAGTGCCCTGCCAGCCACCCTAACACTGCCCCTCGAGCCCACTGCACCACCCCTCCACTGCAGTGGAACCAGAGACCACACCCCCACCACACTAAGCTAAGATACCATGATTGGAAATTGGTTTGTAATTGTTAACCATTGAAGAATCACCACCTTTCAGTAGGGGATTAGAAAGGCGCACTTCCACATCTCTGCTAAAGTGTTCTGTAGTACAGAAAGATTAAAAGTATAAGACCCTGGCTCAGCTATGATGTTTGCAGCCAGGCGCAAGAAGAAAGGAGAGAGATTTTCAGAACAGGCCGACTGTTTTTGTCAAGGCTCTTCAAAGCCTTACATCCCTCTTCTACTGTAAAGGGTGTAAAGGAAACAGTATTAGCAACCGGGGCACTACGAGCAGAGCTGTATGTGAGAGGTTTACCATCAGATACTGCGCAAAACAAAAGAGAAATGCATGAACTAGTTTTTCAGCGTCACTCTGAGACAGGATATTTCTAACTTTAGAGATGTTGCACAAATGGAAGAAAGCAGTCTTACATATGTGTT
Organism: Rhamphochromis longiceps; assembly: GCF_057381845.1. NCBI lineage: Eukaryota > Metazoa > Chordata > Actinopteri > Cichliformes > Cichlidae > Rhamphochromis > Rhamphochromis longiceps. Next base: position 941,040 of record NC_140567.1, read on the forward strand.
TAATATGTGCATTGAAGGACATGTCCTGGTCAAAAATGACTCCAAGGTTCCTCACAGTGTTACTGGAGGCCAAGGTAATGCCATCCAGAGTAAGAATCTGCTTAGATACCATATTTCTAAGCGTTTCAGGGCCGAGTACAATAACCTCAGTTTGATCTGAATTAAGAAGCAGAAAGTTAGCGGCCATCCAGGTCTTTATGTCTTTAAGACATTCCTGCAGTTTAATTCATTGGTGTGTGTTATCTGGCTTCATGGACAGATAGAGCTGGGTGTCATCTGCATAGCAGTGTAAATGTATGCTATGTCTTCTAATGATGCTGCCTAAGGGAAGCATGTATAATGTAAACAGCAGTTTTAGGTTTCCCCCAGTGTTGCCTGCTTGACTTAATCCTTGTTTGCTGTGTCGCCAAGTGGGCAAAAATGATTACAGTTTGAAATGACACGACAGTTCCTCCTCACTGTCACCCAGCCATCCTATTTTACCGGCCGCTTGGGACAGTCTGCGGGGGGAGAGCGAACGGTGGCGACACTACTGTCAGCGACTGCAGGGGCCTGGCTACCTAAAGGTTTTCTCTGTATTTATTATATTCTGTATATTTCCTCATTCAAAATAAAAATAATCCGTAGGTAATATTTAATATGCAGTGCAATAATAAATCCAATCTCATTGCACTGGTGATGCCAAAAGGTAGTCACTGAAAAGTGTCTTGCATTTTTATCTTTCTATTAGGCTAAAATTAGTTTTTCTTCCTCTATATCCTGATTATAGAAAACATGTTTTTCTCATTCCAATATGTAGACAGCACCCACCAGATACAAAGCTGAGGGAATGGGTGTGTGGGATGATAAGGGATGGCAGCCGACCGGAGGTAGACATGGTAGGACATGGTTAGGGTCTGGCACCAGTTCTGGGTGTTGGTAATGAGGCACAGTGGCAGTCTTGGCCTGCTTTGGGAGTGTTTGCCAAACAAAAAGTGTTAACTCAATTAAGGGCCATACTTCTCCCAGGAAGAACGGAATAGTAAAATTATCCTTACTCGTTAAACCTGACGCTTAATTTCATTCAATTATTAGTTTTGATCCCAAGGACCCGCAGGCTAATTGTTTCTCCGTGTGCCTCTCCCTCCCTCTTTCTACCTTCTGCTTAGTTTGCAGTGACAGAAAAAATCTGTTCCATCAGTGCTACTAAATGGCTTCATCAGGGAGAAGCTGTGAGCTCCCTCTGCTTCAGAGGCTGTTGCTGTATTCATCCAAACAGCATCGTGCAAATTTGTAATATGAGTCTAAACTCTGTGAGGCACATAATGTGTTGAGGAGACAAAACCCCCAAACATCAGAACGCACACAATATGTTCATATGTTGTATCCTAATCTAAGATGGAACTTTCATTCAGTGGAAATGTTTAGGTACTGACAACTCGTTGGTTACATTTGCAGTTAAATTCTTTCACTCCGACTGTGCTCTGCTGCTAAAGTGAGATTATCATTGTCAGCTTACTTTATTCAGTGTGGTTAGAGGATGAGGAAAGCTTTAAATAAGTCTTCTGTTTATAACTGTATTTGTGATAGTAGTCGCTTATGTTGTCCACATAAAAATGAATTGTGCAGTTCTGAGACCCAGTGCTTTATTTAAAGATCAGTGTGTTTTTCCTGAAAAGTCATTTTGAATGCACTCAGATGCAGGCGTGTACATGATGCCCTGACCTACATCACATGCTCTATATGCCTGCAGAAACTTCACAGACCACAATTTTCCCAACAAAGTCCCAGGCCAGAGTCTACAATCTTCCAGCCCGGAGAAAAGCTTAACCAGAGGATTAGTGTTTCCAATTTGTGTATTGAAACTTGCATCATTGTTTCTATTTAATCAGGTATTTGTTTCAGACTGACAGCAATAAGAATATTCACACTGTTTACTTTACAAAGAAAATGGATTAAAAAAAATAATAGTCGATATCAGCAACTGTAGTAATCTTGCAGAAGACAATGGATGAAGACTCTGCTGAATGGAGAAATAATAAAAAAATTCTATTAAGAATGCTAATACGTTTAAGGTGTCACAGAGCTGTTTCCTCTGAGGTGAAAGATTTAGTCCACAGTGTGCCTAACACGGCTCTAATATGATCTGTTAGTGCTACTGGTGTATTTCTGTTATTTTCTGTTATGGAAATGTTATGAAAATATTCCGGAGATAAGATCCAATCAGAACTAATGAAGCTGTTTAGAAAGGCGGGACAAGTTTGGAAGTGCTCTCCTTGTGCAGTAAGCTTAGATGGGCACATCTAAACTTTACAGTTCTAGTCTAGAAGTTCCTCCATGTTTCACATAAAAACATGACAAAATGTCAATTTACAACTTTTATGGGGCTTTTAAATTAATGATCTCCCCCACTCTATAAATAAGAAGCAGTGAAGGAAAAGACTACACTGGTGCCATACGTATACGTCCTTGTATATATACACTACCGTTATTTATTGCAATTCAAGTAGTTCAAGTCCAATGAGTAGCTTGAAATAGTACAAAGGTAAACGGTGAACTGCCAGAGATTAAATAACAGACATATTTACCCAAAATTGAAAAAAAGGTCCAACCCCCTCTGTCTGCATAGAAGCAGTGCTGGAGCACACTGTGGTACCAGACCCTCGTGAGCATCAGTTGAACATTATTGTACTGCAGAAAGTAGTGTGTTGGTACAGAAATGGTGACAACAAGGCGATTAACAATGGAAGAGAGACAGACCATCATAACACTTATGAATGTAGGTGTGTCCTACAGAGAAACTGCAAAGAGTGAGTCCAGTTTCCTTCATCATCCAAAGGCTCAGAAACAAACTGTGACAGGAGGGGGTCTGCAGACCCAAAGACACGACTGAATCAGTTACAGTGTGATGGCGGCTCACAGGACAACACCTTCAAGCAGCTTAATCGTGGTCGTAGTGAGAAGTCTCAGTTTCATCTGTGAAGAGAAGACTTCCTGCTGCAGGTTTGACAGGACGAGCTGCAGCAACATCACAATAAGACAAAGAGGCTTGGCTGGGCCATAAACTCCACCACTGGACTACTCTCAGCTCTCAGCGAAGGCGGTCGCACTTTTCTCCTCTCCTCCTCACCCTTATCTTCCCTGCTTAGCCTCTATGTCCTTGTCTTGTCTTGCGTGCATTACTTTCCCTGGAACAGCCTCTCACTGTCGTTCTCTAAACCTAAAAGAGAATTATGGATTTGATCAACTGGTCCCTGAGTGCTATTGACACCCTTTTCTCAACGAGAAGTCGGGGCTCGGGAGAGCCTGAGTGCCCTGGAGGGACTTTCCCTGCCGGTTACACGATGGACGGGTGGCAGAACTGGAGGACCGTGTGCCTGGCGGGACTGTCGATCGAGGACGCTGAAGATATCTACCTATTCGGAACCATGATAACAGGGTTCATGCTGATCGGCGTTGGCCTAGCCCTGCTTTATCGGAGAAATAAGAGAGCGGAACCGGCTGTTCAAACCCCCACATGGCTGCCCGCTGGATTCGAAGCGCGGGCACGAGGTGCGACCTCTCACAACGAACGTAATATGGTCAACACCTTGGAGACGCTTACTGCTGCTGTGAAGGCTCAAAACAACACCATTGAGCGTATGAGGGGAAACATCAGAGAAAGGCCTGCTCAAAATGACACCCTTGAGCGACAGTTGGAAAACATCGCAGAACGGATCACTGCAGTTGTGAAGTCTCAGAATCAAAAGACTGACAACACCTTGGAACTGAAGTTTGATACCATCATGGGGAGGCTCGCAGCTCTTCAACGCGAAGTTGAGGGACCTGTCTCAGAGTGCTAAAATTCGAGCTGCTCACAAAACAGAAATTAACAATATTCAACATTCGGACACCACGGCGCCAGCTGCAGGCCCAAGGCTGGAGCCCACCAAAACAACTCCCTGATAACGACTGTGTGATGACTATTCTTCCCGTCCCATGAAGGCCACCTGGGTTGGCTGGCAGACTGTTTACTTAGCCTGATAGAGCGAAGGACACTGTCTCCGCTGAACTCTGGACACGCACACACGTACACTTACACTGATAAGCACACACTCATCCCCCCTCCCTTCCAAACGCCTTCGATGCTTGTTTCCTGAAGGGGCAGCACGGCGGGTCTGTGTGCCGCGCTGGAATGGTAGCGCTGTGCAGGGTGGCTGCTGTGTTCGCTTCGGATTACTCCTCAACCCCCACCCACCCCTGTGGCTTGTCATGTCTTCACAATGTTGTGCTGTGGACATTTATGTGCTTCTTGTGCAGAGGAGTTTTTTTGGTTTCCTGTTCTCATGCTGTCCTACCATGGAAGCATAGCATGAGTAGGGGTCTCTTTTTTTCCTCTTGTACTTTCCCCAGTGTAGTGTACATTTCAATGTTTTTTTCTGATTCTACCAATCTCTGACCTGTATCCCCATGTAATGTTTGTGCTATATGTGTAAGGTCGGGGGGGGGTCCTATTTCACTGCAGGGCAACCTGCATGTGACGAATAAAGCTTTGATTGATTGCAGACTGGAAGGTCTTATGGACTGATGGATCAGAATTTGGAATCTTTGGTTCATCACACAGGTTCTTTGTATGCCATCAAGTAGGTGAAAGGACGGTTCCACAGTGTGTGGCATCAAGTGTACAACATGGAGGAGGACGTGTGATGGTCTGGGGCTGTCTGCTGGATCCAGGGTCGGTGACTTGGACAGAGTGAGAGACACCCTGAACCAAAGCAGCTACCACAGCATTCTAGAGTGCAATGCATTACTCTCTGATATGCATCTATCTGTCAGGGGTTCATTCTATAGCAAGATGATGACCCAAAACATGAGTCCAAACTCTGCCAGAACTACCTCAGGAACAAAGAACAAGATGGTGAGCTTGAAAACACGAAGTGTCCAGCACAGAGTGTCAGAAATATGATCCAGGATGAAAACAAAGATCCATAAGTACAACAGGATATGGCCAGATGTATGGCCAGAAGGACAGGCCCCTACACAGCATATAGAAGATAGATGAAGTGGCTGATATCTACCAGTGGCTGGACAAATCTGGACTGAAAGACAGCACAGAGACACTAATCATGGCAGCACAGGAACAAGCTCTGAGCACAAAATATTTGCAAAGATGGAGCCTGTGTTTGACTGTGCCGCTGCCTTCGTCTGTGTGTTTGTTTACTTTATATGTTATGCAAGCGTTCTTGCTACAGTTTTGTCCGATGTCATCTCCCTTCGGATTTATGATCGCCATGCATTACTGGTGATCAAATCTGCTATGGATAACTTTCAGAGTCAACGATACGACGCTGTTTTCCCACCTCCGCTTGAGCGCGACGCAGCACCCGGTTCACCTCCACTCTTGCCGGTCAGCTCAATTTTGCTTCAGAGGCCTCGTCGGAGGAAGCGGCGGAAGAGAGCCGGCTTTCTTGTCCTGCTCCGTTGTCTTCGGAAAGAGGCAGATCTTCGGGGGCTTTATTCCTGGGCTGCTAGCGGTAAGATCCGCCTGAGACTTGTTGGAGCTGGATTAATCCCCACAACCCACTGTGTTTACCACCCAGGCTTCCACCTAAAAGCATGGAAAGCAATGCCTCATTGCGGCAGGAACCCTGTTTTGCTGCGCAGCTTACCGCATAGTACGAACTCTGTTCCTGGAAACTCTACCCCTGTCCTGGTGGGACACTCTACGGAGACCGCTCTCTTAAGGGTCTATAATGATCTACTAATGGCATCTGATGCAGGAAATTGTTCTGTGATCATTTTGCTAGATCTTAGCGCAGCCTTCGATACCATCAACCACAAAATCCTACTCAACAGGCTGAAGGTTCTGGCTGGTGTATCTGGCACCGCCTTAGACTGGTTTTCTTCCTACTAATCAGACAGGACCTTTTCTGTTAGGACTGATAGGTTCTCCTCTAACACTGCTGCCCTAACCTGCGGGATTCCACAGGGTTCAGTTTTGGGACCATCATTATTTTCTTTTTATATGCTTCCTTTAGCTGCATTATTCAGTCTTTTAGTGACCTGTCTTATCATTTCTATGCCGATGACATTCAGCTGTATATGTCCTTTAAGCCTCATCAGCTGGATAGGCTGTCCACCCTAGTCCAGGCTTTAACTCAAATCTCTGATTGGCTTTCTAACAATTACCTTGTTTTAAACATGAACAAGACAGAGACTATGATCATAGCTCCTCCTGATCTATATTCTAAAATCCGTCCAGTTCTTGCCCCTTTCTGTTCTTCTGCTGAGCCAAATATTCAAAATCTTGGAGTAATATTTGACTCTTCTCTGGGCTTTGACTCACACGTAAAATCTCTGTCTCGTTCCTGTTTCTTTCATTTAAGGAATATTTCTAAACTGCGACATATGGTCTCCTCAGCTGAACTGGAAAAAATTGCCCATGCATTTGTGTCATCGCGTTTAGATTATTGTAATTCCCTGTTTACCAGCTTGGATAAATCATCTTTTTCTCACCTCCAAGCTATACAAAACGCAGCAGCCAGACTACTAACTCGCTCTAGCAAGCAAGCTCACATCATCCTATTTTATGTTCTTTACATTGGCTCCCAATAGATTTTAGAATTTGTTTTAAAATCATTGTTTTAACGTACAGAGCACTAAATGGCCCCAGATTATTTATCCAAGCTTCTCACAAAATACACTGCTGCTCGCCGTCTCCGCTTACAGACTCAGAGTTTGTTGGTTGCTCCCAGAACACGTCTGAAGACGAAAGAGAATAGAATTGAAAAAAATGGTAAATAGCCTGTATTTATATAGCGCTTTACTAGTCCCTAAGGACCCCAAAGCGCTTTACATATCCAGTCATCCACCCATTCACACACTGGTGATGGCAGCTACATTGTAGCCACAGCCAACCTGGGGCGCACTGACAGAGGCGTGAATTAGAATAGAATTCAACTTTATTGTCATTGCACATGTCACAGGTACAGGGCAACGAAATGTAGTTTGCATCCATCCAGAAGTGCTTTAGCCATGATATAGATATATTACAATATATATTAGCAATAATATAGATATGTAAGTATATTACAGAAATGGGTCTATTGTAATATGTACACGGTATGAGGTATGTTATAAATATGCTATAACTATAAGTATGTACAGGCTGTAGTGAGTACAAGCTATGTACAGGCTATGAACAGGATATAAATATGAAAAACTATACAGAATATGAAATAAATAACTTTACAGAAATATAAGATACACAGCTATACAGAAATGGGAACTATGCAAGTTGTAAACAGTTATAGAATTAAAAATTATCGTGTGATTATTTACACAGAACTATACAGTAGTGCAGTTAACCCTTTACAGCCGATCGGAGCGGGCACGCTCTGTTTTGCGTAACTATTTTTAAATCCCGGTAGCACTGCAACCACGTAAGCTAGCGCAAAAAATTTTTTTGCATATGAAACCGGAGGAGTTGTACTCACATCTTATGCCATCAGCTTGTCCTAGGTCACGGTTTCCTTCCACATAAAGCTTTGCAAAAACTGCATAAAAAGCGCTTGCAGGAACAAAAACATAATATTCCAGAAACACGCTGTGCCGGTCCGATCAGCTGTTCATAACACTTCCTACGTTGGAATAGACGTCAGCGCGAACTTTTGCATTTCCGCCATTACCTGCCCGAAACCGGAAGTGACGTCAATTTCGCGGAAATGTAGTCTTTTTTTACTATCAGGCCCTCAGGGCCTATACTCGTCTTTTTAAAAGTTATCTTTGACTTTATGACTTTCTGTGTCGTTTCTGGGATGCTTAGGACTCATACTGCACTGCTGGAAATAGTTTATTTTGATGCATATGCTGCTTTTTTGCAAATTTGCAGTATAATATTTATTTTCGTTTTTCCTGCAGTGTATAAAAATTGGTGTATTTCAAAAATAAAACTATGAAGACACTCAAAATAAATTTCCTGTGGTGGGAAACTATTTTGTGCAACTTTTTTGTATTTACAGTTTTGAGGGATAAGCCTCTTAAATTTCTCTAACTAGAAATATATGTTAAAAAAGCAAAAACGATTTTCAATTTTTTTTGTAGTTTATTGCACTTTTTTGCAATTTATGTAATTACTATGCACTTAATGAATACATATTATTAAAATCTGGGCTATAATGGTTGTATTGATGTATAGCAACTTCAAATGCTCCCAAAAATGGCTCCACAGCAGGTAAAAATATAATATAAGCTCTGGCGGACTTGGTTCTATGGTAGGTCTTAAAGGGTTAAGAGGCTATATAAAGTGCTGGTGGTTGTGAGTGGTGGTTCAGTCCATGTTATTATTGTGTGTTTGAGGGTACAGTTGTCCATTGTGGGTGTAGGTGGTTGTGGGTGTGTGTATGTCCAGTCCATGAGTTTAGTGTGGGTCAGATGTCAGGAGGCAGAGTTCAGGAGTCTGACAGCTGTGGGGAAGAAGCTGTTCCGGTACATGGTGGTCTTAGTCCGGAGGCTCCTGTAGCGCCTCCCAGAGGGCAGGAGGGTGAAGAGTCCATGTGATGGGTGACTGGGGTCTCTGATGATTTTCCCAGCCCTTTTCAGACACCGCTTCCTGTAGATGTCTTTTATGGCAGGAAGTGGTGCTCCGGCGACGCGCTGGGCAGTTTTCACGACCCTCTGCAACGCCTTCCGGTCCGAGGCAGAGCAGTTCCCGTACCAGACTGTTATACAGTTGGTCAGGATGCTCTCAATGGTGCAGCGATAGAAGTTCACCAGGATGTCTGAGGACAGGTGGTTCTTCCTCAGAGTCCTCAAGAAGAAGAGGCACTGGTGAGCCTTCTTGACCAGCTTGGAGCAGTTGGTCGTCCAGGTGAGATCCTCGGAGATGTGGACTCCCAGGAACTTGAAACTGCTCACACGCTCCACAGCCATCCCCTTAATGTGGATGGGTGGATGTGGGTCAGCATTCCTCCTGTAGTCCACGATGAGCTCCTTGGTCTTCTCGATGTTAAGCAGCAGGTTGTTTGTGTCGCACCACTCAGCCAGACGATCCACCTCCTCCCTGTAGGCGGCCTCATCGTTGTCACTGATGAGGCCAATCACCGTGGTGTCATCTGCAAACTTAATCATGGTGTTAGAACCATCAGCAGGTCTGCAGTCGTGGGTGAAGAAGGAGTAGAGGAAAGGGCTCATCACACAGCCTTGTGGTACACCGGTGTTCATTGTGATGGGAGATGAGCGGCGGTTATCCAGCCGGACATGTTGGGGCCGGTTGGTCAGGAAGTCCAGTAACCATTTGCAGATGAGGGAACTGATGCCCAGGTCTGTCAGTTTCTTAATGAGTTGTGAGGGGTGGATTGTATTGAATGCTGAACTGAAGTCTATAAACAGCATTCTGGCGTAGGTGTTGTTGTTGTCCAGGTGTGAGAGGACAGAGTGCAGTGCGATGGAGACTGCATCCTCTGTGCTCCTGTTCTGGAGGAATGCGAATTGGTGGGTAAATGGTAAATGGCCTGTATTTATATAGCGCTTTACTAGTCCTTAAGGACCCCAAAGCATATTTACATATCCAGTCATCCACCCATTCACACACTGGTGATGGCAGCTACATTGTAGCCACAGCCACCCTGGGGCGCACTGACAGAGGCAAGGCTGCCGGTGATAGGTTTGTAGCTTGAACCCATCTGCTGGAACGTTGAAGACAATATAATTACACTGCAAGCAAGACACAAGTAGGCAAACTTCTTCATGGTACTCGTGCACGGGAGAGAACCAGACAAACGCCGTTCCTTCGCTTGACCCCAGTAGCTCTCGTCCGTTCTCCCGTATCACTGTCCTTTTATTGAGGTTACATGAATATGCATAAGTTCATTAACATATGACGTCTACATACACACAAAGAGTACCTTGCCTGTGTGTGTGTGTGTGTGTGTGTGTGTGTGTGTGTGTGTGTGTGTGTGTGTGTGTGTGTGTGGGGACTGCTGATCAAAGGGTCAAACATCCTTGGTCAGGAAGAGGGTAGCCTCCCCCTCACCCTAGATGGTTCATCCTAGATAACACGGTGAGGAAGTCCTGCAGTTCATCTAAACAAAGAGCACTTAGACTAGAACAGACGCAACTACGTTAATCCTACCATAAAATAATAAGACACGGTATGACCTCTCATGCTCCCAAAGTGCTGTCTAATACACACAAAGTTTGCAGACTATCAAGGATCAAAACCTCTACCAATCTACAACTAATTACAAAACTCTAAGCATATATAAGTAAATATTTCTAAGCATAAATGACAATCAACAATACAAATCTAACATTTCCCCCCTTTTTGACCTTTATGCCTGAAAAGTTCCCAGGTATGAATACCTCATGTCTGACAGTTTCAATGCAAACATTTTTATACTCAGCATATGTCAAATCACCCTAAATTACTGAAAAGGTACACAGTTCAACAAATGTATTAGCAGTTATCCCATTCATTGAGCTCATCTCATGGCAAACTGCATCTTACGAGCAAACAAAGAAATTGTTAATTTAATAGTGAAAATAAAAAAGTAACATTTTCAAAAACATCTCAGCTTGGTAATGCTTCCTCCAGGTGTGCACATCACATGCCTCTCTGCAGAGTGGTTTGAGTTCTGCAGGGCGTCATGAATGTCTCTTCCAGTTGTTTCCATCGTTGTCCATAGGACCAGAGTCCAAATGTATGTAGAATAAACATTCAAACATACCAGTTGGTTTTGTTGTTTGTCAACATGGTTCTCAGCTATTTCCAAAGCTGCAGACCTCTCAGCACTCTAGTTTTATGGCCTCCCATTACCTCACTTCAGGCCTTCGTCCTGTGAGGGGGATATTTATGACTCCTTCATTGTCCTTCATTGTCCATACTCTGCAGAAAACACCTCTGTGGAAAGGGTGCAGGGTTGTCTTACTGCTATTATGATCCCAGCAGCCTTCAGAGTGTCATCGTATGCACAGTACAGTGGCACAGCGTTAGGTGATGTTCATAGGAAACTGCTGTTATCACCACCATAGCTTCTGGTTCCTGTGCTTTTCACAGAATCATGATGTCATCCTCGAACTCCTTCTACGCTGTCGATGGAGCTTGGCACGCTCCTCATCCCCTGAGTGTTTATGTTCCAACGCTGCTGAAGGTTTAAGGCAGAGCACGTCGTACACCTTAGTCGTCTTCCTCAGCGTCAATATTGAATCTTTCATTGTATTTAAAATCTTGCTGTGGGAAGTCTCCTCTTGATTTCCTGGAAGCTTAGTAGCACAGCTCTCTGTGTGATGTCTGCTGTGCTGAAGATGATCTCTGATCCTCCTGAAGCCTCTCTCCCATCTTGTGGACGATCCTCTCCTCTATTTTGCAGGCAGTTTCATGGTCCTTGCTGTGGCTCCAAGGTCTGATTTCATGATGGGCCCCAACCAGCTTGATCTTTGACCTCAACCACTGCCTGGTCCTGTCAGCTATGCGCTTCTCACTGGGCCTCTGAAGATTTCTCAGGAGATTACTGCTGCACCTGTATTTCCTTGCTAGGAAGACAAACTATTTGGAGAGTATGTCAACAATCATCAAACCACATTCTTTAGTTCAGTGAACTTCACTTATAGGCCATCAAAGCCTCATCTGAACATGGGTGCACCACTTGCATAGGTTTAATATTTGTAAATAAAACGGCTAATCACACAAATCACTGCAACAATAATAAAAAACATTGTTTAATGTTAATCCTTGGACCCCTCTTCTTGACGCATGGACACACCCATGCGTCAACTCACCAAACCTGGATTCCAGTCTTAAAGAAAAAGATTAGCTAGATCATATCCCAGGCAACATCAGGGCATCTCCTCCCCTGGAGCAGCACCACCCTGGACCCATAATCCTGCAATGAAAATGTTAGTGTGCTTTGCATATTAAGTTTGCTTAACACCTGGCTCTCCCAGGAGCCTGCATACACACCATCATGGCCTGGAAAACAAAATCTGGAAGTAAAATCAAACTTCATACCTGTAAACAATTGTATCATAAGGACAAGAAGCATTCAACATCAGCAAGACAAGTGTCATGTGCAGGTTTTCTCAAATCAGTAAACTACAATTATTTTCATAAGTCGCCTCAGACATGGATCATCCCATGTACTCAGGCAACATTAATGTAATCGGTGACTGCTCTTAAGCAAAGTCACTCCACTTATATATTACTATGGGCTCAAAAGTGGCCAGCTAATGAGCCCATATCAAACTATCCCAGAAACACTGTATCTCTTATTTGTTTTACTCATGTCACTTGTCCGTTTCAGCTGAATCTTCCACAGCATTCTCAAAGAAACTAACATTAGCAATACACATTGACTGTAGTCAGACAGAGGTCAGACACAGGTCAACAGGTTCCAGAGGTGCCATAAAAACACCATAAAGTCAACCCTAGCTGTGGAAAGAAGTAACACCAGTTCTCAACACAGGAAATTTCACACAGGTTATTCACATTATCAAAGTAACCTTCACATTTTCCCATCAACACAATGCAACAGCATCACCACTCATAACCTGTAAACACAGTTTTCCTCACACATAAACCCAGAAATCCTGTAGTAGGAAAAAACATCAACCAGTTGTCCTGGTATAAATCGCATCATCAATTCACATGAAGAACTGGCATGCTGTAAGAAAAGAAAATGCAAATATTAGCGCTTGCGCAGGCGTATGCATACTTTGTCACAGTTATCTCTGTGAGCAACTCAAGCCTATGAATAACACACCTGATAAATGCACAGACACAGAAAATGGCATTTAAAAGGTTAAATCATCATGCAACCTCGAGTGTTGCTGTCATCTTTCTGCTCCTGTAAAAGGAAACACATGGGTTCATCTGCACCTTTGTCAGGTGGGGGTTAGCTTCACACAATCATGTTCAGTCAGTCAGTCAGTTATTTTAAAATTCTTACTCATTCACTCAGTGGTTCCTTCTTTTGCTAATTGTGGAAATTATCATCGCATTCGTTTCCACGCTCAGCAAAACGACATTATTTCAAAAAGAAAAATAATTTAGACTGGATTTCCTCGTTGAATCCTTTTTGGGGGGGACTCTCATTTCCTAATTGTCCCAAATAAGTGGCTTTCTCCTGAACCCATTTTAAATGTGGAGAAACTCACTTGCAACAATTTTCTTGACGACGTGTAACGCTTTTAATTCCCGACTTGCAGATCTGCTCAAAGAAAAGAAATTCACAAGCAAAAATCAGTGCTTGTTCAAAAATGAAAAATAAAAAATAACAGAGATTATCAAACCAAACTCTCAGTGCACTGTGAAAGTATCAAAATAAAAAGGCCTTGTTAAGTCATGACACAAACTCCTCATCATCTTCACAACAGGAGAAGAATCATCAGCTAGATTCACTCCAAACCAACCATCAGCTGCACAACACACAACATAACCCTAATGTCATATTAGCTATGAGTTTAATCACCCGGTCTGTGCTCTTCACTCATTTAAGCCACAGATCTATTTTATTCAATTTTTCCTTTTTCCCTTCATCATAAAACATGTGACATGCTGTCATGCACTTCACAAAAGACGTTTGTTCTGATGTATTCAGAGTTGTGTATCTAAATACAGGATTCACTCGCACATCAAAACAGGAAACTCAGTGTTTTAGAGTCTCCACTCAACACACAACAAACTCCAACACATCTCATTCACTCGTGCTAGAATTCAGTCACCTTTCATCAATCTAAAACCGATCAACTAATTTGCATATCAGCTATTAACCCACTAAGTTGACAGGACGACAGAAAAGCATGTTCAAAATAGTATCACAAAAGACAATTTCCCTCATACAGTAAATTACATGTGCTGCCTCAATCAAGCAGGAAGCTTCTCCCAATTTACCATTTTAACAACTAAATTTATTGTCTGATCACTGGTTGGTCAAACCAGGATCTTTTTTCCCACAAAAGTTAAACTGTTGTCCTGCAACCTGGAGAGTCAATTTTTTTTTATTGGATAAATTCAGTATTTAATAACAAGTGTCTGCTAAATTGACACTATTTTAACACTGATGAAAGATAACAAGCTAATTTTCATTGCATGGGTTTGTGTTATTAGGCAGGTCTAATGCATGTCTGTGGAGCTGCATCTCCAGCAGAGCATGTTCTTAAAGCTGCCTTTCCTACACACTTCTCTGCTATTATTTAATCATTTCTTAACTAATGTGCAGCCAGAGCCTTCTTGAGAGCGGCCACAGACAGGCCGTTGCGCTCCTTGGAAGCGGCCACGGCTTTCACAATCAGCTCGCCCACGCTGAGGCCGACCTTCTTGGGCTTGGAAGTCATCGTCTTCTTCTTCTTGGCCTGAACCTCGGCGCAGGGCGCAGGGCGTGTTTATGATGGAGCCTTTCCCACCACAGCGCTGGCACGTTGAACGCATCATGAAGGGTCCATTTCTTTCATGTCGCTAGCCGCATGTGGCTTGCCCGAGTCACTCAGTCCTTTTTGAGCATTTCAACATGCTGCCGCCGCAGACCCTGGCCTCAGATCCAGCAAGTTTAGCGCGCTGATCTCCAAAAAAGTCCCGAAGGCCAGAAAGACGTCAAATAAGTGCCTCGTGCTGAGAACTCAAACAAAAACTCCTCTTCACGCTGCCATCTTGCTCGCCCCTCCGTGAAATTCAACCAATCAGACAGGAAGATGGGTTTGCTTTCTTCTTCTGCTGCTGTTTATCCACATTGCTGCTGCTTTGCTGGGACTTTTTGTGCTCAGGACTTGCTGCTGTCTCTTTATCATGTTATTGCTTTGGAGCTGCATTTCTTATCTTCAGGGAGGAGTGAGCTCGCTTGTGAGGTTGAGAAACACATGGCACTGTAAATAAGTCAGCCAGAAACTTGGCCTGCATGTTTCCAATGATGTTAAACTATAACTTTCTTCCGACTGTTGCATGTGGAAAATTGATACAGGTCTGCTTTTCACCTGAAAGTGACAAACTAAAACATGTTCATTATTATCATCACTGCTTAATCAACACACATCTCTCTCTCTCTCTCTCTGTCTGTGTTTGTGTGAACAATCCTTTCTTAAAAGCAGAAAATGACATTGTAGTTGTTTTTCGGCTGATCAACACAAAACCTTTTTCCTATGATTATTTCTCTTCGTCTACAATGTAATTTGTCTCTTTTTCACTCTTTTTTTTTTCTTCACAATAGCTGGTGGTCTGCAAAATCACCGCTCTCACTCACAATCAGAGGCAATCACTTTTGCACAGTGCACAAAAACACTGTGATGTCAGACACATTCACACTCACTTTTTCATCTGCATAAATAAACCATATGGCTGGAGATATGTGCCATGGTGATCCATAAGCATGATCACCAGTTTATTTAATTATTTTTAATCCAACAAAACAAATAAACAAAAACATGATGCTGATGCTACACACACACACGAGTCAAGGTGCAGAAAAACTGCTCATGGAAACGCTGCACACTCTCTGTTTCCCTCTCTTTGAGTAGTTCTCAGACAGCTCTTGATCTGATAATGTGTAGCTTGCTCATCAGCTCAAAAAACAAAAACAAAACTGCAACGCGACATCACACAGTAGTTGCATGCTCTTCCCACAGTGGCAAAGTCTTACACTTACATATTCAACACAGCTTCTCCATCATGTACTTTTAGATGTTTCATACAGGGTTGAGCATATTAGTTGTTTTCACAGATGTGCTCCATATCTCAACAATGACTCATAACAAGACGACCGTCTTCCACACAGGTCAAGTGCCTCTATGCACTTCATGAGTTTAAATATTTACCTATATCACTTCACCTCACATGTCATTGTACTGAATTTAAGCAACCACAAGCTTAATGTAGATTACTTTTAACAACTATCCACCTCAATTAAATCTATGGTCTGGCACACAGGCTGCTGTCGATCAGGGCAAGCTAAAGAATAAACATTGTGTCAGCAAGGGGTGGGGGGAAAGCCATTCACCAGAGCATATCTTAAGTGCTGCTGATGTGGGCTGGCCTTCTCCACAGCTCTCCAAGGCTGGTGTGTTTTCTGAAAACTTCTAACATTTGAATCTCTTCCATTTATAAGCCTGCGATTAACCGCACGGCTCAGGTCCGCGTGACCGCGCTCGCGTGAACCCGCGCAGCTGTGGAGCCGTCGCTCTCTCTCTTTTTTACATAAATACTTTGTGCTGCCAGGAGCAAAGTCCAGCACAAACGTCTGTCTCCCTCCGACTCACTCTTGGTTGCTTAGAAACCCATGATAACAACAACAGTCGGTGTCACAGACCACATGTTCTGCTCCGCACACACAACAACAACAACAACGACGACGACGACAATGACAACAACACAAAATAGGCCTACTGTCCAGCACAATCTGGACCCCGCGGAACTTCTCAACACCCCACTGAGCGGTGGAGAACTCACTACAGTACCCCACACAGCGGTCTGTATTTCGCCCCACTAAGACGGCGAACCAAAAAAAGTTCGAACTGCGCAACTCTGCGACTTAATGCTTCTGTACAAAAAACCCCACTGAGCGGCTTTGTACATCGCCCCACTTAGACGGCGAATTTTAGCCCCACTGAGCGGCCACGGACAACGCCCCACTGAGCGGCGAAGACGTAATTTTAGCCCCACTAAGCGGCCACGGACAACGCCCCACTGAGCGGCGAAGACGTACAGTTATAGAGTTGGACTCTAAACTTACTCGGTGTTGCTTAGCGTGTAATATCAGCCTCGAATCCCGCCAATCGCCATTCATCGAGGAGAAAAGACATACAGCGAATCCACAGGAACTTCCTGGCTGACGTCAGTCTTTCAGCGTGCCTCTCCTCCCCTCGGTGAATGCGATTCCAGGGCTCCGGCATCGAAGGACCAATTAATGATAGGTTTGTAGCTTGAACCCATCTGCTGGAACGTTGAAGACAATATAATTACACTGCAAGCAAGACACAAGTAGGCAAACTTCTTCATGGTACTCGTGCACGGGAGAGAACCAGACAAACGCCGTTCCTTCGCTTGACCCCAGTAGCTCTCGTCCGTTCTCCCGTATCACTGTCCTTTTATTGAGGTTACATGAATATGCATAAGTTCATTAACATATGACGTCTACATACACACAAAGAGTACCTTGCCTGTGTGTGTGTGTGTGGGGACTGCTGATCAAAGGGTCAAACATCCTTGGTCAGGAAGAGGGTAGCCTCCCCCTCACCCTAGATGGTTCATCCTAGATAACACGGTGAGGAAGTCCTGCAGTTCATCTAAACAAAGAGCACTTAGACTAGAACAGACGCAACTACGTTAATCCTACCATAAAATAATAAGACACGGTATGACCTCTCATGCTCCCAAAGTGCTGTCTAATACACACAAAGTTTGCAGACTATCAAGGATCAAAACCTCTACCAATCTACAACTAATTACAAAACTCTAAGCATATATAAGTAAATATTTCTAAGCATAAATGACAATCAACAATACAAATCTAACAGCCGGACACTGGCGCCACCGGGCCCTCTGACCACCACCAATAGGCAGAAGGTGACGTGTCTTGCAGGTGAAGTGTCTTGCCCAAGGACACAACGACCGAGACTGTCCAAGCCGGTGCTCGAACCGGCAACCTTCCGCTTGAGCAACGATCTCCCCAGGGGTCCGGGGGTGGGGGGGGTGGGGGGGGAGACTGGATTTGAAGTGTGCTAGGACCAGCTGCTCTAAGCACTTAGTGATGATGGGGGTGAGTGCTACTGGGAGGTAGTCATTGAGGCTAGATGGGTTGGAGTTTTTGGGTATCGGGACGATGGAGGAGGATTTGAAGCAGGCCGGTACCACAGCGTGGGCTAAGGACAGATTGAATATGTCTGTCAGCACTCCTGCAAGCTCCCCAGAACACGCTCTGAGAACATGCCCGGGGATGCCATCAGGACCTGCAGCCTTGTGGACATTGATCCTGCTCAGCACCGCTCCTACATCGGTGGGGGAGAGAGTCAGAGGTTGGTGGTCTGGCGTCACGTCTGTTTTGGTTGTGGTTGTTCCCTCGCTCAAAACGAGCATAAAAGTTGTTGAGCTCGTTGAGGAAGGAGACATCAGAGGATGCGGGGGAGGGTTTGGTGGTCCTGTAGTCTGTAATGGTCTGGAGTCCTTGCCACATGCGTCGGGGATTGGAGTTGGAGAAGTGTTCTTCTACCTTCTTTTTGTAATGGTGTTTGGCTTTTTTGATGCCCTTCTTTAGATTAGCCCTGGCTGTAGTGTAGGCGTGTGCATCTCCTGACCTAAAGGCGGTGTTGCGGGCCTTCAGGAGGAGACGAACATCCCGGTTCATCCAAGGCTTCTGGTTGGGGTACATGGTGATCCGTTTCTGGGTGGTGACACTGTCTGTGGTTTCGGAGATGTAATCCAGTACAGATGAGGCGTACTGGTCCAGGTCTGTGTGGGTGAACATATTCCAGTCTGTGTTTTTAAATCTGTCCTGGAGCACTGCGTCTGTCCCCTCTGGCCACACTTTAATTGTCCTCACAGCAGGTTTCACACGTTGGATGAGTGGTGAATACCGAGGTGTGAGGAACAGGGAGAGATGGTCCGATTGTCCAATGTGGGGGAGGGGTGTTGCTTTATAGGCTCCAGCCAGGTTGGAATACACATGGTCTAAAGTCTTGTCTCCTCTGGTGTGGCAGGAGACATGTTGGTGGAATCTGGGGAGGACTGTCTTTAAGTTGGTGTGGTTGAAGTCGCCAGCAACAATAAAAGCAGCCTCGGGGTGTTTATTCTGGTGTTTGTTAATGGCTGCAGAAAGTTCTTTCATGGCCAACCTAGCATTAGCGTCGGGGGGTATATACACGGCAGTGAGTATGATCGAAGTGAGTTCTCTGGGGAGATAATAAGGTCTGCATTTGACCATTAAAAACTCCGCATTAGGTGAGCAGTGACTCTCAGTAGTAGTGGAGTTCATGCACCAAGCATTGTTAATATAAATGCACAAACCTCCACCTCTGGTCTTGCCGGAGTCATCTGCTAGCCTGTCGCCTCGGTGTGTGTGGCGTCCTGCTAACTCGATAGCATTGTCCGGGCAGCTGTTGTTCAACCATGTTTCGGTGAAAAACATGACATTTGAGTCCATAATCCGTCTGTTGTTAGTGATGGAGAGCCGTATCTCATCCATTTTGTTTGCCAGAGAATGGACATTGGCGAGGAAAATACTGGGTAAAGGCAACCGGTGTGGTGTTAGCTTTAGCTTAGCCCGTAGCCCTCTGCGCCTACCTCGCCTTTGTTTACGTTCTCGGCACTTCCGCCCGGCCGGGGAGAGTGGGCAGCCTCCGGTGTTCTGGAGATCTCTGGGATGAGTCGGAGATCGGCGATAAACCTGTTGGAGTTATGAGTCCAGATGTCCAGAAGCTCTTGTTTGCTGTAGGTCAGCAACGCAAAGCAATTCTGGATGAATAATCCGGTTAAAAGTAGATAAAAAACCGCTAAATAGCAGATTCTGGAGAGACACTGAGCCTCACGTTGTTCACGCGCCGCCATCTTGGTCAAGAGGACAGAGCCTTTCAGTCTGTGGCACCAAGGCTGTGGAACAGTCTACCTCTACAACTACGTTTGGTTGACTCTGTGGAATCCTTTAAAAAACAGTTAAAAACGTTACTGTTTAAACAAGCTTTCCGTTGACCAATGCTTTTTACATTTTTAATTTACATTCAAACTCTATATTGTGTATACTGTGCATTTTGCTATTTATCGTACTGTTTATTTTAATCTCTGTGTGCAGCGCTTTGTGTCTACCTGTCTATGAAAAGTGCTTAATAAATAAACTTTACTTACTTACCTACAAGATCGACAGAGGCTGGGGTCTATCACACCCGGAAGGACCTCCCCGAGACAATCCAGCAGATATCAGGAGATGCTAGCAGGCAGGGCATAGGTGCAACGCCATAACCACATGGCTGGCATAGTATACAGAAACATCTGTGCTGAGTTTAGCCTGGAAGTCCCGAGGTCAAAATGGGGACAGTATCACCCTCAACCCATAATCTTTTATTGTAAAACATGATTTTGGTGCCAACACCTAGAATAAAACTGAAATACAGTGCAAAGCAGAACACAAACAGCAGTCTACGTTTTCTTATTATTTTATAATTATAAAATGTATATGTATATATATTTCCTAACTCGCATCAACCCTTGCTTGCCATCCTGAACCCTGTCAGCAATCCCAAAACAGTGCTCATACCCAGCCCTGCTTTAGGTGTAAATGGCTTGCAGCAATCCTCTAGCTATCATTTCTTTCGCTCTCATTGGCAGCTAGCAGTGATCTTCAGGACTCATTTCCTGGCATCATTTTGAGGGCATGTACACTGATGGGATATGGGGAGACACATATTGTCATTACAAAGGAAAGGCAGCCATCATAATGATTTGGTTTTACACAGTCAATTTCCTCCCCTATTGAAGCAAATTATTGTGAAATTCTACAACATAAATGGTGAAGCACTGTCTCTCTGCCTTTTTCTCTGGTGTGCATGCCAGTGCCTTTTTGGACATTTTATCTCCCCAGTGAAAAATAGTTTGCAGTTCATGGGAGTGGTCAGCGGAGTTCCGTGGCACCCTCGTTTCCCTTCAACAGATGAAGGGAAACGAGGGTGCCACGGGAAGAAATGTGAAAATATTTTCCAAATGTGTAAAAGAGCCGCTTGGAGTCGTAGCTGCAGGCAGGGGTGCAAAAATAAACAGGAGCCCAGAGGCAGTCCACTCTGCTTCTATTCAACTATAAAAGTTGTTTTTGTTTTTTTGTAAATTTATACTTAATAAATAAGTTGACTAATACAAAACAAGCTTCTTTTTTTTTTTGTAAAGATGTCAAAATTGTGTTGGACCATTCTACTACTACTACCATTGTATGACATGCACTACAGGACACAAAATTATTTTAGCCCAGCAATTTAGCAAATTCTATTGAGCAGCTTACACCGATCCATCTATCATGATCCCGCAGCACCATATCTGCCTTTTTTGGGGTTAAAGTGTGTCCTGTCAGTGTTATGTCATAATGAAATGAAACTATTGACACCTGACAAACGTCACTCATACCTGAGAAATCTGCACCGATTTTTGGAAGATTTTAGCAATGTTCTACTGACAGCAAGCAAAGCTCTCTAGCAGAAAGAGACACAGACAGGAACATTTGCTCTTCTAACATTAAATCCAGATTATTTCTTTCTATAATGTCTGTCCAGATTCATCGCTCTGTCTTCACTATACATTATAAATCACTCTGTGCCACCTGTTCATGAGGTGGTGCACATTACTGTCATTGTCTGTAAATGAAAAACTGCTTCAGAAGGTTACATTTGTAAAAACCCTAAACAATTATAAATTATGAATGACCTTTGTAGTCCACAGTTTAATCATTTCTACAGCCATATGGGTGAATGTTGAATTATTCAGCCCAATACTCCATAAGTCCCTGCTGTTTAAACAAATTAACTACATAAAACAACCTGTAGTATGAAAGCTATTTATTAGTGAAAATACAGATCCAACATTCACAGCCAGATGGACCTCTCTGTTCATTTTATAGTTTCATTTGTATTAAAATAACACTGCTATTCGGATTAGCTGCTGTTCATGTGCTTCTGACTGTAACATCCTTCAGCTTGTACCAGTCTTCGTGTTCTGCATGTTGCCAGATTCTCTGGTAAAAATGTGAACATCACACCATGTCCAAAGTCTCTTTCAGGTATTCCCAGGTGTCAATCCACATAACACCAAAAATAATCTAATGCTGACCTCACTGTTGGAGACGTTATCTCCTGCTCTGAGCAGCAGATGAACCTGTTGCCCATTTCCTTAACTCAAACGTATGTGCTTTATTTACAGCATAACTACAGGAGTGAAATGTTTGTACGTCTGGCCTGAGCTAAATTTGTGATTACGCCTTAATACACAAAGTTAGTTTCACCATTAATTTAAGCACCAATTAATACAATTAGTCTTGTCTCTGGACAGACCGGTTATTGAACCCCCAATAACCCCCCCCCCCCCCCCCCCCCCCCCGATAAAATTATGAATTAACTTGCATAAATAGGCTGTTGATTTTCTTTACTCATTTCAGGTATTACCATAAAAATAGTTGCATGTTTAATCATCTGAGAATTTACCCAGATTTATTTATTTATTTAGACATCTAGAGATCTTGAACCCCCAAATGTTCAGCACAAAGTTACGCCGATGGGACAGACTCCATGGAGAGAGTCACATCTGGGTCTCAGCTGTGGTCCAGAGCAAGTTTCACCTTCATTCACACATTTAGCTGCAGAGTGTTTGTCAACAGTGTGAGTCTGGAGTTAAGTTTACCTTATACTTAATCCACAAAAACAAACAAGCAAGCAGAAGATAAACAAAAGCTGCATGATGCTCAATCTTTCAAACAGCAAAATCTGATTTCCAGGTGTTTTTTTAGTGCTCAGATCAGATAAATTCATCATTGTGGGTGATTTTAACATCCATCTAGATGCAGAAAACGAAAGCCTCAGCATGACATTTAATCTGTTATTATCAGTCAAATATTATAAAAGCTCTAGGTACGTTAATGGTGACTAATTTCTTCAAAAATTAGGGAAAAACATTGACTGACTAGTCTAGAACTAAGAAACACTCAGATGTTACTAATAATGTAATATGCTGGATAACTGTGCATCGTCCATTTTGAACATTATACATTACACTCCAGATAATGAAGAAGAAAAACACTGAAAATAAACTGATGTTATGAATGATAAGACAACATTTTCACGTCTTTTTAAAACAGGACAAATTAACATTAGAAAAATGAATAAACTGCAACTGTGGTGCATTGTCAGTAATGCACACTGTTCAAAAATTCATGACAACCACTTCAATAAAAGCTAACATCTAAAACAAGACAATGTTAAATTATCCATCCATTTACTTCCACTTATCTCAAGTCGAGTCACCCAAAGCAGACAAGCCCAGACCCAGACCTCCTCCAGCTTCCAGAAACGTCTAGCTGTTCCCAGGCCAGCCAATAGTCTCTCCAACTAGTCCCAGGTCTACTCTGGGATCTGCTCAGACACCTTTACTAAGGAGACACTCGTCATGGTCCGGGGTGTGCGGCTGGAAATAGGCTCCTGAGCCTAGTCTCAGTTCCTCTCACCTGGAGCTGCTTGCAGTCAGTCAGGCCAGAGTGATTTGAGGGTGAATCTCTTTTTACGGATTCAAGGATTCAAGGAGCTTTATTGTCATTTGCATCACATGTTAACATGAGGTGGAATGAAATTATGCACACACGGTCCCGGAGTGAAAAGAAACAAAATAATGAAGAAACTGAATTTTTATTTTTTATTTTATAAATAAATAAATAAATAGTTGGGTTTCTTTTTTGTTTTGGTGGGGTTAATACTTACAGTATAATAAATAATACTGTAAGTAGAGTGCAACAACCTGAGTACCAGTATGGAGTGTGGGTATAAATATAGGTGTAAATAAATACTTTAGCAGCAAAGAGCATGATGATAAAGTGACGGTGTCAGTAAGTGTCAGTAGTGATTAAGGTGCTACAATAACAGTTCTTGTCCATTATGCACTAAGAAGTCTCACAGCTCCTGGAGTGAAGCTGTTTCTCAGTCTGCTGGTTTTGCATTTAATGCTCCTCAGCCTCCTGCCTGAGGGGACAAAGAGTGTGTGTGCTGGGCGAGTGGGGTCCTTCATGATACAGGTGGCCCTCTGCCTGCATCTGGAGGTGTATATGTCTGTGATGGTTGGGAGGCTGCCTCCGACCACTCTCTGTGCAGCCTTCACCACCCTCTGTAGAGCTTTCCTCTCTGCCACAGTGCAGTTTCTGTGCCACATGTTGATGCCAGAGCACAGAACACTCTCCACCGCACATCTGTAGAAGGAGATGAGGACTGAGCTCTCCATTCCCGCACGCTTCAACCTCCTCAGGACGTAGAGCCTCTGGTGAGCCTTCCTGATCAGGCTGGAAGTGTTTTTCCACGTGAGGTTGCTACCCAGGTACTTATAGCTGGGTACTACTTCGACTGCAGATCCTCCAACGTGCAGGGGTGTGTGTGTGTCTTCCTTCCTGAAGTCCACAAACATCTCCGTCTTCTTCTCATTTTCCTGCACCAGTCCTCCAAGTGTTCCACCTCCTTCCTGTAGCCGGTCTCATCATTGTTTGTGATGCAACCAACCACAGCTGTTTTGTCTGCAAACTTTACAATATGACAGCCTGGATGGTTGGGTGAGCAGTCATATGTAAGCAGCGTGAACAGGAGGGGACTTAGCACACAGCCCTGAGGGGAGCCAGTGCTGAGGACTCTGGAAGATGAGGAGACGTTGTGGATCCTCACAGACTGCGGTCGGTTGGTCAGGAAGTCCAGGACCCAGCTACAAAGAGAGGAGCTCAGTCTCAGTTATTTGTCAACAAGTGTCTGCGCGATAATTGTATTGAACACAGATGAGAAGTCCACGAAGAGCAAACGGACGAGCAAATGTGACTGCTAACTGCCCTGTTCCAGTCTGCATCTCAGGCCCCATTTCCCCTCTCTAGATCCACGTTGCCCAGGCCGCGTCACGTCAAGTTCTGCGTTTCATTGCTTTTTGTCTTTTCTACGTTTTCAAAGTCTAATCAATAAATATATTGTAAAACCACCTGTCTCTCTTCTGGCCTACTGCACCTGAGTCCAGTTTTGGTACTGACCACTCGGTCCTGTGACACAGCTGGCTCCTTTCAGTGTGCAGGAGCAGTGGCTCTACTCTTAGCCCCTCCCAAATGACTGAACTCCTCACCCTATTGGAAGGAAGAGCGCCTCCACCTTTCAGAGAAAGCTCATTTGTGCTGTTTGTATCCACAAGCTTATTTTATAAAAGAGCTAGCAATAATAGCATGAATATCGGGCTAGGTTAACAGTTTTATGCTGTTTCTCACCTCCATGTGGTGGCAGAGGGCAGCATAATATTAGGACACCACTGGCACTGGGTACCAACTAAAATGCAAATAGAACAGAACATCCCTTTTTTATTGTACACTGAGCAGGATTCAGAGTGCTTGGAAGCAGTCAGGGGAAGAAGGTGTTTGTGAGTCTGGAGGTGTGGGACCTGATTGGCCACAGGTGCTGACTGGTGGACAAACAGGTGGTGGGCAGGATGCAGGGGTCATCTGTGATGGCCCTGGTTTTCCTGGGACAGGAGGATCTAGCGATGGCCTCCAGTGGGGGCAGAAGGTGCCAGTGACTTTTTGGGCAGTGTTAATGACCCCCTGCACAGCCTTCCTGCTCTCAGTTGTGGCCCCTGAGTACAAAACAGCAGGCTGGAGTAGATCAAGGTTCAAGGTTCAAGGTTCAAGGTTCTTTATTTGTCACATGCATAGTTATACAAGTATAACACACAGTGAAATGTAGTCTGACACGCTCCTCGACATGTGCAAAAAAATTGGGGGGGGGGGGGGGGGGTGTAGAGGAAAAACATTATATATATATATATATATATATATATATATATATGTAGTATATACATTGGGTGAATGTGCAGTAGTAGCAGCAAGCAGGTGAATTCTGTACATTAATATGAATAGACATCTGACTATTTTACAGGATAGACAATATAAACATATTTAAAATTAAAGGAATTGAAATGTACATTGTGCCTTGGTTTAGTGTCTGGAAGAGTCCTGTCTCAGTCAATTATAGATGATGTGAGAGGGCGGGTGTGTGTGTTTAGGGCATGGATGGCTTGGGGATAGAAGCTCCTCTTGAGTCTCTCTGTCCTTGCCCGGAAGATGCGGAACCTTCTACCAGATTGCAGAAGTTGGAACAGTTTGTTGCCAGGATGGGACGGGTCCTTCAGTATCTGCGCTGCTCTAGTCCGGCATCTCCTGGTGTAGGTGTCCTGAAGCGGGGGGAGAGCAATCCTGCAGCAGCGTTCTGCTGTACGGATCACTCTCTGGAGAGCTTTTTGGTCCTTCACACAGATCACGCTCTCCACTGAGGAGCGACAGAAGGCCAGCTGCAGTTTCTGATCCTGAAGGCTGCTGGACCTTCTTTACCAGGGTGTGGATGTTGTGGGTCCAAGTAAGGCCGTCTGAGATGTGGGTGCCCAGAAACCTGAAGGTCATCAGCTTGACGATGGTTGGTTGGGTGGATTGGTGTACAGTCATATGTGTACAGGACCTTACAGTAGTTAAAGATGTCATCACTCTAGCTAAGCATTGCCTTAACCTTAACATTTTACCATTAGAGAAAAAAAAGATCATTACAGCTACTTTCAATACCCCGATTAATCTTTCTGAGTTAACATTTGAGGGTTTGATAGTCTTAGAGTAGAGCAGCATTATTTCTGTCATGAGGAAACGATGATTCTGTCCTTTTATATCATTTGAATTCTTACAGATCTCATGTTTTTCTTTCTTTCTTCTTCTCTGTTTTTACAGTGAATAATGTGCAGGTTTATGTATGTAAACTGTCTGGCCTGAATTTGTCTCTTTAAGTCCACAGCACCATACTGACTCATCATGTGGGATAGGAAGTGAAAGGTGGATGGAAATAAAGCAGGAGTGTGAGGGCATTCAGACTGAGGCTGGCTGGTGAGAGCAGATTTTAATCAGAGAGGCTGGTAGCAACAGCAGCGTGGCCCCAAGGGCCCAGGCATCACATCACATTATAACCCAGCCCAAACAGAGGCGCCAAAATGGCCAGGCCTGAAATAACAGATAACCCTGCCAAATCACATCATCATCCAACCCGCTGTGGTCTTAATCTGCCTCATCCTCCCGCACTAATGAAGCTAATGGAGAGAATAAGCGACATGCTCTTTCTTCTCTCTCCCTTTCCCAGTCAATATCATCTCATTAATGGCATTGCTGCTCGTGTTGGAGAAAAGATCTGAAATGTTGTTTTTGTTTTGTTTTGTTTTTTCTTTTGCTTGCATTCGTTTTACGAACAAGTAGAAACAAACAAATATCCAAACTGTAATGCTCAGTAGCTGCATGAGGCTGTGACAGATGAGAGAAGTATATTCTTTGAAATGTTTAAATTATGTATTAAGGACTCAGTCTAATGTATTATTTAATGCATGTCTTTGAGCATATTCACACCTATAGTTCATTTACTCTAGTCATAATTAATGAGCTTCAGAAGTATCAAACCTGTCTTTGCTCATGAAATTACAATTAATGTGGAGCCAGAGACGTCAGTATCTCACATACATCCTGTGAATATATGAACACGGTGTTCCTACGTCGTCCATTCTTTTATTTATTGTGTTTGAGTCTGTTAATCTAAGCTGTTCATATGCAACTTTTATTGTTTTGATATTGCATTGCTATGCTCTTAGGCAGCTTTTTGTTTATTGCTGCAGTTGAAATAAGGAGAACTGCTTTTGTGCTAAGCGATTTTATTGCATGCAAGCAAGTTCCCAATGTAGTGTTGATTTTGCTATGTGTGCAGTAGCTTGTATACAAACAGATATCACAAACATTACATTTTCAATATGCTATTGAAATCAGAATCAGAATCAGAATCAGAATACTTTATTGATCCCTGGGGGAAATTATTTTTTGTTACAGTGCTCCATTTTAAACCAACATTAAGACAAGACAGACAATACACTAACTAAGAATAGTACAATATATACATATATATGCATACATACATATAAGTCACTTATAAATAAATAGTTGGAAAAGAAACATGTGTAGCTGTAGCAGCAAACAGTGTGATAATAAGGGTTATTAAAGGTTATTACTGAAAGTGGTAGGCACCCTAATCCCAACCTAATAATAACCTAATAGTCCGTAATCCTGTGTTATTAGATTATGTGATTTTGGGCTTTTGAAAATTGTTTTCTCAAACTTTTTCCTTTTAACACTGTATTTACTTTCTTTCTTTCTTTGAAACCGAGCATCAGATTTATTACAATGGATGTGACTTTAAAGAGTTAAACCACCATATAATTAGTATTATATAGTTTCATATAATTTGGTTTTACATTCTTGATTCTGAAAGCTAGTTTGGTTTAATGTTTATTTTAAATCAACAAACCTTTGCCTCACACAAATCAGTAGCTATGATTAATGGGCGGCTAGCATGGCACCTTGCAGAAGCCGATCCTTGAGCAGCACAGTAAGTCTAACATGAGCTGGTGTTCCAAACAAATTGGAATGTCTGACACAGATTTGATAAAAAATGTATCAATCACCAGTCCATAAATTTGCTAAATTAACTCAGATGTCCATGGGGCAGTTTACAGTTTGATATATGAGCCTGTCACTGAAGGCTTTTTGCAAACTGTGTCTGTCTGCGTATGTGTTTAGAAAGTACAGCAACTTTTTGTAAATCACAAAGAAAACTAACCACGCTGTCAGCAGTGTTATTGAGTCATAGTAAGGCTTCATTCATGAAACTTTCTCCATGCCGTTTAATATGATATATTCATGATATACAATATATGGTTTCTAGAATTTTCCTTTCAAGGTCAACTCTGACTTTGGGCACTGAAGGACAAGGTCCAGCACTTAGGTCTCGTGTCCCTCAGGTGTCCTTTATTGTTGTGACGTTTAAACACAATCTGTAAAAAACAAAAGTGTTTGTAATATAAAGTTTGTAGTTTCAGTCATTGGATTCGGCGTGACCTTCACCTTATTGTCACCTAAGTGAAATTGTCCTGAGCAGTTATTGACAGCTAGTATCAAATGATATACTCAAAACTGTTGATGCTAGAGTGCTAGCAAACAGACAAACAGTCAGTTACATACTCCCTCCCTTCTGGGGGATGGATGTTACAGTCAGAAAGCTGGATGATATATGTGGGGAAACAAAAGCAAAATGTAAAATAAACTTTAAATTAAAAACGTAAACCTTTGTGAAACTACACTGAATAAAAGGGATTGGCCACCTCTTGGATTTACGTAAGCATCTTGCGTGTATTTAACACAAGTGCCTCATGCTTTAAAGTTAAGTGTAACTATATAGTGTAGAAACTACATGATATGCAGAGAGGCAGATTAAATTGTTCATATCATGTTCGAGTGAAGTAAGTCAATAACTTACTGCGCCACTGCACGGGGTTTCAGGAAGGCATCCATCTCAGTCAAGTCGAGCAGCCGCCTCTACTTTGTTTGGTTTACCGAAAAAAGTAAATTGGGTGGATGTTTCATTAAAAAAGTCTAACTTGTAATTTGAACACAATAGTTTCATGTTTCTATGAACGTAATTAAATCATGAAGGATCTGTACGAAATTCAACAACTTAAGTTGTTCTTGTTGAGATGACCTGATACAATCTAGTGAGAGTGGTTAGTTGCTTAACTCATGAAATTCACAAGATCGCACGAGATGTCAAACTGCAGGAAAATCACTGGAGTTATAAGAGGCAGACAACTACACCCACACCATGTGTTTGCTATCACTATTTATTGTGGTTTAACCTGTCAAGGACAAAAACGTACAGAAAATTCTGCATCAAGCCTTGTAATCATAGCTTTCCTGCTTTTGATAAGCCTGGATTGGTGGCATGGTGGTTAGTGCTGCTGCGTCACAGCAAGAAGGTCCTGGGTTCATAATCCACAGTCTGGCTAGTTTACAGTTAGGTTAGGTTAATTGGTGATTCTAAATTACCTGTCAATGTAAATGGTTGTTTGTCTCTATGCGATAGACTGGTGGGCTGTCCAAGGTGTACCCTGTCTCTTTAACTCAGTTGTTTAAGTTTCTGCCAAAGCAAAACATTTGTGTGCAACCAATGTCCACTATTGAATCAAGTAAATCCAACATGGCCTTTTTTCAGTGTATACAGGAATAGGGAGAGTTCAGTCTGTTTTGTCTTGAGCTTTGTTCCTTAAGTGAAGAACAACCAAGAAATCCTAATAAAAGTACTGCGTTTGCAGTACCTCTAAAAATGACAGAAACTTGACCTTGCAAGGCTCTAAACTTAACCGGGGTCATCTTGGCACTAATTGTGAATTTGATGGGACTATATTGTAAAGAAGTCATGGATTGTGTAACATGAAACCTTCTGGGTAACTTTGTCAGTTGCTTGTCAGCAGGATTTTGGACTAAACTCTTCATGGATGTATTGCTAACATAAGTAAAAAAGAGCTCACGGGGTCATAATGGAAGAATATAAAGGTTTCTAGTATTTGGACAATTAGGATTTTCTTTGTATTTTTTTTATGTACTCTCACAGTGATTTTAAATCAATCAAGATGCGACTGTAGACTTTCTGCCATCTTTATATAACCTTCCGGTTAAAACACTTAACAGCAACTGGAGATCCTTTTACATATAAGGATGGCTGCCTGAAGTCTATAGTCCATGGACATCACAAACCGCTGTGTTTCCTCCCTTGAGATGCTCTGTCAGGTCTCTATTGTAGCTGCCTTCAGTTGTTGCTTGTTTGTGGTTCTGTCTGCCTCCAGCTATGTCTTGAGTAACTGAAGAACCATGTATATGTCTACATTCATGCTGCTGCATCTAACAACTATTAAATCCTCAGTAAAACACCGAACAAATATACATGCTCATACCAGAAAAAAACCCTCCACCACGACATGTTTAATCCAGAGCTGAATTCAGAATTCCTGCTCCTCACATACAAGGTCTTAAATAATCAGGCCCCATCTTTTCTTAATGACCTTGTCAGGGAACAAAACTGTCAAACAATGAAAAAAGTCTCAGTCCAACAGTTCAAAAAGTTCAGAGGCCCAACTGTGACTTCTGCAGTGGCCACATAGGAGTCCCACAAGCCAACCACGGTTCCTGGTGGGCAGCATTGCTGGCGAGATCCTTCTGGTGGCCTGTCACGGGTCTGGCGGCAGTAAACAGTTCTGGTGGGCAGCTGGAGATCTGGTGGCTCTGGTGGCAGACCCCGGGTCCAGCTTTGGCTGGGAAACATACTCTGGCAGGAAGTGACGTTGCATGGAAGGCAACCTGGGACATGGACGCGCAAGCCATCCTGGATTTGGATGTGGAAAGTGAGGAGCGCTGGTGGCATGGACACTGCTTCCTTGTTGACAGCGAGGCCGAGCCAATAGAAATGGTAACCTCCTGTTCATCTGTTTTTTGATCATCTGTGACTGAATTCATCAAAACAACAGAGTCCGATGTACTCACTGCGGTGATTAGTGTTGCTGCACCATGGTCAGCTGACCCCGCTGAGAGAGTTGAGGAGTAGTGTGATGATGGTGGCATAATGGATGGTCAGAAGGTGGAGCAGCGACTGGCGACAGGCAAACCATCCGCTGGTGCTGTGAATACCAGGTTGCAAGGGCTTCTAGGAGGGCAGCTGGACTCTCCCTGCATGGACTGCCCATGCCAAACAGTTCGAATCGGTGACTCGCTCTCAGATCCAAAATAATTTCTGGGAAACTGGGGAAACGCTGTGGATGATAGGAAAATATAAAAAAAAGACTAACTGTAAGTGTCTTTTGTACTTATCCGTGGCCTGGATTACACTCTGGCAATAATCCCACAGTTGCGCGAGCATTTCCTCCTCCGT